>NC_067155.1:42533260-42833260 GCF_903995435.1 Acomys russatus | reverse complement strand
GTTTATGAAATGCTGTGAATCAGACCCAGGGCTCAGGGCTTCTCCGATGGTAACCAAGGACTCTCCCAGAACTATGCCCCTGGCCTCTTTGTTTTTCTAAGGACTTTTAAAATTAAAATCATTTTTAGTCCTATGCATATGGTGATGAAGCCTGAAGAGGGGGTTCGGATCCCCTGGTGCTAGAGTGAGCAGACATTTGTAAACTCCCTGATGTGGGAATTGAACTCAGGTCCTCTGGAGGAACAGTAACTGTTCTTAACCATTAAGCAATCTCTCCAGGTCCTCAACTCTTCTATTTCAAGTTCACAGTAAACTTTGCTATTGCAAGCCTAAGACTAACCCTTACAGAATCAGGGGCAGCACCTGCCCCATAGCCGCCAGAACAGTCATGCCTTCCATCAGCCAGCTGGTTCCCATGACAGCCTGCTTGTTGACCCCTCAACTTTAGTACCCCCAATTAATCTTTTTTTTTTTTTTTAATCTATTTTTGCCGGGTATGGTGCTGCACGCCTTTAATTCCAGCACTGTGGGAGGCAGAGGCAGGCGGATCTCTGTGCATTCGAAGCCAGCCTGGTCTACAAAAGTGAGTCCAGGACAGCCAAAGCTACACAGGGAAACCATGTAAATAAATATATATATATATATATATATATATTTTTTAATTTTGGTTTCTTATATCTTTCTCCCTTCTCCCCAATCTCTTCCAACATCCCAACACCAGGGGGGAATGAAAGGTTAGTGAGGAGAGGGACCCATAGTTTTCCTTAGCTACTTCCTGCTGTTGAGGGTCGCTGGGTTCCTTGGGGCAAATCCAGTCTTCATTTCAGGGTATCCCCAACTACTTCTTGTCAAACTGTATCAACAGCACCCAGGAGCGGCGGCAGGGTGAGAACACCAGCAGCCTTCTTTTTCAGAGCCCCCCCCCCCCCCCGAGTCTCTCTCAAGGTCTGGCAGTTATTCCCATTGGCAAAGGCCACACCCCTGCAGGAGGTAGTTCCCAGCTGACAACCATCATGCACCCTCTCAGGAGGCAGTTATCAGCTGTGGACAAACGGGAGCAGCCCCCATATCCCACACCTGGGATTAAACACAAAAACATGTTTACATATAAGCCAAACCTTCCTTAACAGTCCAGGGCAAGGTGGCATTTTTCTGGGAGACTGGACTTTTTTTTTTTTTTTTTTTTTTTAAGATTTATTTATTATGTCTGCAGGTATACCTGCCAGAAGAGGGCATCAGATCTCATTATAGATAGTTGGGAGCCACCATGTGGTTGCTGGGAATTGAACTCGTGACCTCTGAAAGCACAGCCAGTGCTCTTAACCTCTGAGCCATTGCTCCAGCCCAAGACTGAACTTGTATAAAAGAGATGGGGCCTTGACAACAGAAGTAGGTCACTGGGGGTGTGGTCCTTTGAAGGTGATAATCCAGCCTCGAGTGTCTGTTGCCCTCTGCTTCCAGTTCTGCCATGATGTGAGAAGCCTCTACCTCCAGCTCCTGCCGCCATGAACTCTACCATGCCAGAACTGGAGCCCTCTTCAACTGAAAGCCCAAAATAAGCCCTTTCTCCTCTTAAGTTGTTACTGTCACGTATTTTGGGCAAAACTTTGCTTTTCCTCCACAGCCCACATAAGCAGCTACAACACTCTGTCTTTTATTTATGGTCCGTTTACCTCCTCAAGGATAAGCTGCACAAAGCAGGGATTCTTCTGCTGCGTGTAAGGGGCTCACAAGTCTCTGTAGAGCGAACAAGTAACAGGAAGTGGGGTGTAGCAGGTAGCATGGGAAATCATAATTAGTGGCTCAGGTGCCAGCTATTTTCCCAGCCAAAGAATCTTATCTGTTCAGAAAATACTTTCCAAGGGCTGGGGGAGGGTAAGGTGGCTTGCCTGACAAGCTGACAACCTATGTTCTATACCCAGAGCTCCTAGTGTTCTGGGCCTGTAAGCCTGGCACTGGGAAAGAGAAACAAAAGAGGGCCCGGGCCCCTCCGGCCAGCTTTTCCTAGCCTTCTAGGAAAATTCCAGAATGGGAGAGATCCTGTGTCCAAAGAGAAAAGTGGAGCGTGGGTGTGCTGAAGCACACGTTTGGTCCCAGCACTCTGGATGCAAAGGCAAGAGACCTCTTTGAGTTCAAGGCCTGCCTGGGCCACAAAGTGATGCCCCATCTACCCCACCTCAATAAGATAGACAGCACACGCACACGCGCACACGCACACACACACACCACATCCCAGGTGGGACTGCCTTCTAAAGTATTTCCTACTGGCTTCTATTTGCTACCTTTATGGTCTCAAAACGATCGAGTAAAACTTCACAAGACTTCCATTCTGAAAAAAAGGCAGAAAATAGACTTTATTCCAAAAGACCTTTTCAAACTCTGTTCTGGAAGGAAAAGACAAGCCTTCTTAAAAACAAATATTTTCCAGGTTTGTGAGGCTTCCCACTCCAAGGCTGGCCCTCCAGCCAAGATTACCCAGCCCTCAGCCTACAAGCATCTGGCCTGCAGCTTCTTTCTTCAGAGGCTTCTGGACTGTTGAAAGCGAGGCGGTGAGGAAGTTCCAAAGCTGAGACACTTCGTAGGCTCATGGGGAAGGCTGGCTCACACTGGCCACTCCAGGAAGTCTCAAGCCAAGGCATTCTGGGCTCCTGGTCTGTGTCCTTCCGGGGAATTTGTGGGGTGGCAGCTGAACGGAGAGGCCCTAGTTGAAGTCAGCTGGTTCTCTTGCTGAGCTGGGGCCAGCCAGAGGCTGCTGTGGTCTGTTGTGACTGGACAAGAAGTTTCTTTGAGGGCCTTGTCATGTCTCCATCTCTTAATATCGTATGTGTCATGAACAGTGAACTTCCCCAAAGAATGGTGTCTCAGGCAAGACGCATCCCCAGATCCCACCATGTGTTACCTACAAAGGGAACTGGGCAGGCCATTTGAGGTCCTTGTGCCTGGTACTCCTCAGGAGCATGCCAAGCCAACAGTAGCCATCCTGGGCTGAGTTCAGCAGGCAGGAGCCTCGATGCAGGAAGAGCCTTGTCCACATATTGCTAGTATAAAGTCCCCACTGAGGACACAGAGCAAGCATCCTGCTCCACAACGGCCCTGGCCATCTCCCAGTACCCTCAGAAGCTCTGCTGGTGCCCACACCCGGCCTCTGCCAAGCTGTTGCTGAGGGTACAGCTCAGAGGCTGGGGCCAGCCTGGGACAGGCCCAGGAGGAGGTTCAGATGAATGACTTGGCCAGAGTCACCATGTGATCCACACCACATGCCATGTCTACTGGCTCTCCGGGCAATGTCACCTGGAAAACAAGCCCCAAGACACAGTGAGGGGAAGGACAGGTAGGCTCTGGAGCCAGGGAAGGGGCTTGGGAGGGAGACAACGACTCATGTAGCCCAGGTTAGCCTCTAACTCCCTGTGTAGCTGAGGCTGACCATGAACTGATCGTCCAGCCTCCACCTCCCAAGTTCTGAGTTGACACGCTATGTAGCACCACACCTGGTTTATGTGGTACTGGGATAGATCCTAGGGCTTTGTACACATTAGGCTAGCATTCTACCAAGTGAGCCTCACCCTCAGGCCCACCTCTTGGCAGGTTCTTTGCCTTCTGTGAATGTGGCTGTATGTCCTAGAAACGGGGTGCCCACAGTAATCCACAGCTCACCGGTCCCATCGGGCATCACCTGTAGTAGCCATCCTAGAGAGGTACCCCTCGGGAAGGACACAGATGCTCCAGTGCCAGTCTGTGAGCATGGCTTCCAGATTTCCTGCCTAGAGGCTGAGTGTTCCAAGACCTTCGCAGAGTGTGGGAGGAGTCACCAAGTACTTCCTTAGAGCTCAGAGAAAGCCGCTGCCTGGTGGGTCTAGTGTGAACAGGCCACGCTGGCCCAGTGACTTCAGTCACTTTACCTGTCAGTCCCTCTGTACCCACAGGCTGGATCCCTGCATGCCCCACCATGGCCACACAAGAGGCAGTTTCTGCTACATCTCAGAAGACGTTAGGGCCTCCTCTGCAGTCCTAGCCATGCTGCCTGTCTGGGCCAACCTTTTTCCTGGGAAGACCTAGCTCTCAGTGCAGCAGGAGGCCACGATCCTTCCCACCCTAAGCACTGGAGTCTGTCTGCCTCCAGAGGACCCCACCATGGCCATCCTGGACTGTTCCAGGTGTACTCCAGCCTTTTCTTTAATTATTACACTACTGTGTGTGCACTCGAGGTCAGAGAACAACCTTCAGGCTGGTCCTCCCTCCACCTTGTGGACACGGGCTTGGTGTCAAGTGCCTCTACCCAGTGGGCCTCACAGGCTCTACATTTATTTTTAAATTTTTCTTTTCTTTGTGTGTGTGTGTGTGTGTGTGTGTGTGTGTGTTATGTAAATATATGTGTAAATGTACTGTGTGTGGTGTGTGTGTGTGGAAAGTATTGTATTTGGTGTGTGTGCTGGCTAGTTTTATGTCAACTTGACACAGCTAGAGTCAGAGAGGAAGAAACCTCAGTTGAGAGAATGCCTCCGTAATATCGGCTGTAGGCAAGCCTGTAGGATATTTTCCTAATTAGTGATTGATGGGGGAGGGCCCAGACCACTGTGGGTGAGGCCAACCCTGAGCTGGTGGTCCTGGGTTCTATAAGAAAGCAGGCTGAGCTAGCCATGAGAAGTAAACCATGAGGAGCAGGCCTGTAAGCTGCACCCCTCCATGGCCTCTGCATCAGCTCCTGCCTCAGGGTCCCTGCCCTGCTTGAGTTCCTGTCCTGACATCCTTTGACGATGAATTGTGACGTGGAAGTGTAAGCCAAATAAACCCTTTCCTCCCCAGGTCGCTCTGTTCAGTGTTTTGTCACAGCAATAGTAACCCTAGGACAGTGTATGTGTGGGATGTGGGATGTGTGGGATGTCTGGTATATGTATAGTGTATATGTGTGTGTTTGTATGGAATATATGTGTATATTGTATGTGGGGTATGTGTAGAATGCAGTAATATGTGTATGCATGTCTGTGTAGTATATCTGGGGTAGGTGTGATGTGTGTGTGTGTATGGGGTGGGTGTGGGATGAATGGTGTGTGTATGGTGGTGTGTGTGTGTGGTATGTATGTGTTATTGGGGAGTATGTGTTGTGTGTATATATCTGTGTGGTATGTGGAGGGGATGGAGTGTGTATAATGTATATGTGTGTATGTGTGTTGTGTGGTCAAAGGTGTGTGTGAATTGCAGTATGTAGTATGTATGTGTGCTCTGCAACTTGTGCGTGTGTGTGTGTGTGTGTGTGTGTGTGTGTGTGTGAAGTGTGGAAACCAGTGATAGACGTCAGGTATCTTCATCTAGCACTCTCCACCTTATTATTTGAAGCAAGATCTCTCACTGAACCTAGAGATTATGACTTCAACTAGAATGGATAACCAGCAAGCATCAGAGACCGGGCTGCTGCACTCCTGCCAGACACTGGGCTACAGCGCACACTGTCTCCACTCCTGCCAGACACTGGGGTACAGCGCACACTGTCTCCACTCCTGCCAGACACTGGGCTACAGCGCACACTGTCTCCACTCCTGCAGACACTGGGCTACAGCGTACACTGTCTCCACTCCTGCCAGACACTGGGGTACAGCGCACACTGTCTCCACTCCTGCAGACACTGGGCTACAGCGCACACTGTCTCCACTCCTGCCAGACACTGGGCTACAGCGCACACTGTCTCCACTCCTGCAGACACTGGGGTACAGCGCACACTGTCTCCACTCCTGCAGACACTGGGCTACAGCGCACACTGTCTCCACTCCTGCCAGACACTGGGCTACAGCGCACACTGTCTCCACTCCTGCAGACACTGGGGTACAGCGCACACTGTCTCCACTCCTGCCAGACACTGGGGTACAGCGCACACTGTCTCCACTCCTGCCAGACACTGGGCTACAGCGCACACTGTCTCCACTCCTGCCAGACACTGGGCTACAGCGCACACTGTCTCCACTCCTGCAGACACTGGGGTACAGCGCACACTGTCTCCACTCCTGCCAGACACTGGGCTACAGCGCACACTGTCTCCACTCCTGCCAGACACTGGGGTACAGCGCACACTGTCTCCACTCCTGCGGGACACTGGGCTACAGCGCACACTGTCTCCACTCCTGCGGGACACTGGGCTACAGCGCACACTGTCTCCACTCCTGCGGACACTGGGCTGCAGACTGCACTGCTGAGCATGGCTTCTACATGGGTGCTGAAGGATCCAAACTCATGCTTACACAGCAAGCACTTTACCCACTGAGCCCTCCTGCCTCTCTGTTTGCTTTTTAGAGACAGGATGTCACTATGTATCCTTAGCTGCCCTGGAACTCACTGTGTAAACCAGGCTGGCCTTGAATTTATAAGTCTGCCTGCTTCTGCTTCCTGAGTGCTGGGATTAAAGGTGTGTGCCACCATACACTACATTATTTTAGCTTTTCAATCAGGGTCTTATACCGCAGCAACCTCCCAGGCCCCTTGAGATCATCTGTTTGCCTTGCCTGGGAAAGCACCTTGCAATGATTGTCTGCTGCCAGCCCACTGCACTTAGCACCTATGTACTGCTCCCCAGTTGCTCTGGCCATTAGAGTCTGGGCTGAGCTGGGACTTGCAGCTTCCTGGGGGCTGAGGTGCAAGCACCATGCCCACTTTCTCTTTTTTGTCACTGTTACTAATATAGTAAACAAGCAATGCTACACCACAAAAGGACACTCAATGGAAAACAATGACCACATGGCTGGGAATGTAGCAGCTCATGGTTAATGCACTTGCCTAGCATGCATGAGGCCCCAGGCTCAGTCTCAAGCCCCCTATAAATCAGACCTGGTGGTTCATTCTAGCACTCGGGAAGAAGAAGCAAATGGACCAATGAATTTGAGGCCAGCCTGGGTTACGTGACTCCCTATCAAAATATATAAATTACCAGGTGTTAAGTACTTCTTTTTTTAGATAGGTTGTCTCTGTATAGCCCTGGCTGTCCTGGAACTGAGAGAGATTTGCCTGCCTCTGCCTCTGAGTACTGGGAGTAAACCACTGGGGCTTAAACTCTTAATAACCCCATCACTCTATGCCCAGTGCTCAACTAAGAACTACTTAAATCAAACCTTATGCCCTCACAGGCTCTAGCAGAAGGGCACATGCCAGCCCTGTGCCTCCCTAGGCACACCCCGCATGACCCGGCCTTCAGCCCTTCACCCAGCTGTGGATTCTGGATCAGCTGGCCAGATGCCTATTCAACTGTCCTTCCCCACTGGCTACTGCAGAGAAGCTGCGTCCTAGGCAATTTCCTGAGTTTAGGCCCTGAAATGAATACCTGCAACAGGTGGCCTGGCCTAAAAGCACCAAAGTGACAGGTGCTGACTAAGGAGCTGCACCTCCATTAGGGGCTGCTGACGACAGCAAACAAAGGCAGGAATCACGCCACGCTGTCTCGTTGCCTTCCCAAACAAAAGCGCCTTGGCAAAAGCGGCCACACAGACCACTGAGCAAACAGAAACGGGCCCTAGGTGACAGAGGCAGCACGGAGCTGCAGACAATGCCCCAGGCTGGCCCCAGAACAGCAGTGACCAGCTGGCCCATGATGACCTATCCAGGTGGGCTCTTAGCAACCTCCCAGGCCCCTTGAGATCATCTATTTACCTTGCCATGATCATCTGCAGCCAGCCCACTGCACTTAAGCACCTATGTGCTGCTCCCCAGATGTCCTGGCCATTAGAGCCCAATACACAGGAAGCTATTTGGTCTTTGACTGATGGCCAGGATCTGCAGCCAGCAAGGACCTTTGAGATGTCAGTGCCCCCTGGTGTGTCTCTCAGGCCTCTGAAATGACTCCATAGCAAGCCTGTACCTGGTCATGTGGGAATTTTGGTCTCTGGTTCTCAGGTAGCACAAGCTGGGCCTCAAGCGCCCTATGTATCTGAGGGTGACTTTGAACTTCAAAACCTCCTGCTTCCACTTCTTGCTCCCAAGACTTAGGATTTCAGGTGTGCCCCACCACATCCAGTTTATGTGGTGTTAGTGACTGAACCCAGGGCTTCATTCGTGCTATATATCTATAGCGAGAGAGAGAATGAATAGATTTCACTATATAGTCAGGTTCACCTGATCCTCCTGCCTCAGCCTTCCAAGCGGCTCAGAGTGCAAGTGAAAAGGTGATCTGGTGTGAATCTGGCTTCACCTGTGACTTATGACCTCATGGGATCCGCCTCAGGCCTCAGAGCTCGCACTGCAAGAAGGATGTGGTATGGGACCCCACAGCACCCTGTGGCTATGGTTTGGATTCAAGTGTGCCCTGAAGGCCCACGCGTTGAAAGCTTGATCCCCAGCTCAGTGGGAAATGGCAGGGTGGGGCTACTGAGAGGAGGTGGGCACTGGGATGCCTTGGGCTTCCATTGCTGGGACAAAACACCATGACCACTAGCAACTTGGGGAGGAAGGGGTCCCTTGGTATGCTTCCATGCTGCAGCCCACCACTGTGGAAATCAGGGCAGGAACTCAAGGCAGGAACCTGGAGGCTGTGGAACATGGCTGCTTGCTGGCTTGCCCCTCATGGCTTGCTCAGCCTTTTATGCACCCAGGACCACCAGCCCAGGTGTGGCATCTCCCACAGTGGGCTGGGTCCTCCCACGTCAATCACTAATTTGAAAATTGCCCTATGGGCTTGTCTACACCATCTTATGGAGGCAATGTCTCAAAAGAGGTTCCCTCCTCTCAGATGACTCTAGCTTGTGTCAAGTTGACCAAAACAAAACAAACAAAACACATCCTGTCCAGCATGGGGAACGTGCCTTTGAAGGTAGTGATGAGAACCCCTTAGTTTCCAGCCTTGGTGAGATGAGCAGCTTTGAGGTCACATGTCCCTACTATGTTGTTGCCCTGCCACAGGCACTAAGCAATGAAGTTAGCTGACCTCAGCAAAAAGTCCAAGATCAGGAACCAAATTAAACACTGTCTCTGTTTAACTTGGTATCTTGTTACAAGAATGAAAACTAACAGACCTGCCAATCCTCATCCAATCAGAAGGTGACAAAAGACTGTGCAGTTGCCTGGCAGGAGCCCTTGAGACTCACCAAATGTGTAAGAGGGTGGACAGTAGTCACTAGGGTGGACAAGAGGAAAGCCCATCAGGAAGCCCAGGGCCAGCAGGGTTCCACTCCTCTGGATGCATGAGTCAGAGCAAGGGAGTGCAAGCTGAGAATGGAGACTCCTACCCAGCCACTATGCTATGCCAAGTCACCCCAGCAGGTAACCAGCTGTGATGGTTCATTGTGACTGTCAGCGTAACAGGCTCTAGAACCACCTAGGAGATACCCCTCTGGGCGTGTCTATAAGGGAGCCCCTAGGCTGGTTTAACTGAGATGGGAAGAACCAGCTTGACTGTGGGCAGCACCATCCCATGGGCTGTGGTCCAGACTGAACGAAAAGGAGACAGTGAGCTGAGCAGCAGCACCCATCTCTCTCTGCTTCCAGACTGTGGGTGCCATGTGAGCAGCTGCCTCACGCTCCTGCCTCCATGCCTTCCCCGCCACGATGGACTGTGTGCCCTCAAACTGTGAGCCAGAATAAAGCCTTTCTCCCTTACGCTGCTTTGGTCAAAGCAACAAGAAAAGACTAATCCACCCACACTCATAGGTAAGTGACAGGCCTGTGATAGACTTGTCATTACAAGACCCAGCTACTTCCACTGTTTTCCAAGCCCACACTCAGAAAAAAGAAAGAACAAGCAGCAGGGGCGAGTGGTTGTGAGGGGGGTGCTGGCTCCTGCTGTTCTCAATGCCTAAGCTGTTGTTCACTGCCACTGCCTGGTGTGTGGCACCACAGCCTGGGGAGGCACACAGGAGGACCACTCTGGGAGCAACCCCATACACAACACTTCTCTCTGAAAGAAGTGGCCAGCCAGGGGCAGTGGCGTACACCTTTAATCTGAGCACTCAAGAGGCAAAGGCATGTGGATCTCTGTGAGTTTGAGGGTCAGCCTGGTCTACAGAGCGAGTTCTAGGCCAGCCAGGGCAACACAGGGAGACCTTGTCTCAAATAAATAAGTATCCACTTTCAACTCAGACTCCTCCAGCCTCCATGAATAGCTTGGTCTGCTGACCTGAGTTCAATTCCTAGAACGCACATAAAGATTAAAGGAGAGAACCAATGACACAAAGTGGTCCTCTGACCTCGAGATGTGCAACATGGTACATATGTGCACTGCCCAAGACCCCCACACATAATAAAGAGATCCATAAGAGCCAGGCAGTGGTGGTGCACATCTTTAGTCCCAGCACTTAGAAAGCAGAGGTAGCCAGATCTCTGAGTTCAAGGACAACCTAGTCTTCAGAGTAGGTTCAAGGACAGCCAGGGCTATAGAGACCTGTCTCCAAAAGAGGGGGAGTGGGAGGGGCCCAAAATAGTCAAGGTAACTAAAATTTTTATGTCTGTGTGTGTGTGTGTGTGTGTGTGTGTGTGTGTGTGTGTGTGTTTGTGTGTATGGAGCTAAGAGTAAGTCATATGAGTGCAGTAACTACAGACACGGGAGAAGGAGTAGGATTCCCCCAGAGCTGGAGTTACAGGCAAGTGTGATCCATCTGACGTAGGTGCTGGGAACCCACCGCAGGTCCTCTGAGGACAGCAAGGACCCTTACCTGCTGAGTGGTTTTGTTTTGTTTTGTTCGGGGGCGGGGGGGGGGGGGGTGTCTTATTTTTTTTTTTTTAAAACAGGGTTTTTCTATGTATCTCTGGTGTCCTGGAGTTGCTTTGTAGCTTTGTAGACTACGCTGGCCTCGAACTCACAGCGATCCACCTGCCTCTGCCTCTGCCTCCCGAGTGCTACGATTACAGGTGTGCGCCACCATGCCTGGCTGACCGTGAACTTCTGATTCTTCTGCTTCCACCAGTCTAGTGCTAGATTCAAAGGCATGGGCCAGTGCACTAAGCTCATGTGGTGCTGGGGATGGATTCGTGCATGCTGTGCAGCTACTCCACCAATGGGTCACATCTCTGGCCCACCTGGTAGCACCCTACAGGGACTGCAGCACTGAGTAGGCCACTTCCTCCACCCTTGCAAGTGGCAGGTGCCTGGGATGCACTGACTGCACAGAGCAGAAAGGCTGAAGGCCCACACACTTGGAGGCTGGCGCCATGCCAGCCCCTGCCCATCACCTCCACTCAAGCCTCCCTGGAGCCCATCCTAGACTGTGGTACACAGCCAACGGGAGGGCCTGGACCCTGTCTCATATTTGGTTTTGTTTCCCAAAGCCAGCCCATCCCTTGGCACGTCTCCCTCCTTAGCACATCCCCCATGACCCCCACCCCTGCACGGTCTTACCCTCCATGGGAAGTACTGGTCTTCCAGGCGCCCGATGCCCAAGCACCCTCGGATGTTCTTGCCCCACACGAACAGCTCGCCCTTGTCTGCAAAGGAAGGAAGACAGGACTTGGTGGAGCTACCCAAGGAGCAGGCCATCAAGAGGATGGTCTTCCAAGAGCCAGGGACAAACAGAGCCTAACTTGGTCTCTGAAGTGTTTCTCAGAGAAAATCACCTTAGAGAATGTCCCATCTCCAGACCAGGTCCAGGCCAGGACCTCTGACACCCAGCCTAGGGACGACAAGGCTTTCTATAGAGCAGGGTCAAGGATCTTGGGCACAGCACACTCTGCTCACTTGATGGCCCGCTACCACCCACAGTACAGCAGACCCAGCTCTGAGTTTCAGTGTGTGGCTGTGCTCTGTGAGGAGGCACAGAGCAACTGCATCCCTAACTGCATTGGGTCTATGTCTGTGTGCTGGGCTCTGGGGACAGGATAGCAACTGAGCAAACATGCCTCCTGTTCTCATGAACTTGACCTAGTAGAAGCGCCATAAAGTAACAAATGGCCAAACTAATAAGTACAATGAATACACCTCGGTGAAAGTGCTTTACTGCTGAGCCATGCCTCTCACTGACAAAGTCCAAGCAGCCATTCCTCTACTGAGCCACCTCCCTAGCCTTTCATTGTAGGATTCTAAGCAGGTGCTCTATTCTCTGGGCTACACTGCCAGCCCCTCAATGGGGAATTCTAGGCAGGTGCTCTACCACTGAGCCACATATCAGCCCCTCACTGGGGGGATTCTAGGCAGGTGCTCTACCACTGAGCCACACCCCAGCCCCTCACTGGGGGATTCTAGGGAGGTGCTCTACCACTGAGCCACACCCCAGCCCCTCACTGGGGGATTCTAGGGAGGTGCTCTACCACTGAGCCACACCCCAGCCCCTCACTGGGGGATTCTAGGCAGGTGCTCCACCACTGAGCCACACCCCCAGCCCCTCACTGGGGGATTCTAGGCAGGTGCTCTACCACTGAGCCACACCCCAGCCCCTCACTGGGGGATTCTAGGCAGGTGCTCTACCACTGAGCCACACCCCCAGCCCCTCACTGGGGGATTCTAGGCAGGTACTCTACCACTGAGCCACACCCCAGCCCCTCACTGGGGGATTCTAGGCAGGTGCTCTACCACTGAGCCACACCCCAGCCCCTCACTGGGGGATTCTAGGGAGGTGCTTTACTTCTGAGTCACATCTTGAGTGCAAAATTAAAGTGACTTTTTTTTTTTTTTCCAGTTTTAGAGAGATGCTCATTAGGTTCACAAGTGGGAGCTTAAGAGAGTGAAAATGAACCATGCCATTTGAGTTAGGCATGGAGGTCAGTTACAGGGCAGACTAAAAGTACCAAAAAAGGCAAATTTAAGCTCTGGTGAGAAGAAAAAGGGAAGGTTATACCTTTTGCTCAAGAAGACTTTTGACTGGCTGGGAAGCAGCAAACTCCCTGGAATGCATTATAGTGACATGTGACACAGAGGACTTTAGAGCAGCCGCCTGAACTGAGGCGTGGTGGCGGAACACGAGGAAGGCCAGTGTCCAGATGCTTGTGGCACACCTTGCTATCCCAAGGCCTCATGAGCCTCCAGCCAGCCTGTGGTCCTCCTACCCCAGTGCCTTGGAGGGGCTGAGCTTTCCTGCCTGTAAAGTGGGCCACTTGCCACCCCACACACTCATTCCTGCATCATTCACCCACGCATGGCCCACACCTCTCCTGGTTTTCAGCAGCGCTCTACCAAACCCTTCTCCCCACCCACCCCGCAACAGGTGCCTCCTGTGAGATCACAGGATAGCGTAAGCCTGACCCCAAACCAAAGACCCCAAACCAAATGCCAGCATGAAAAGAAGGCATGTGTCGTATGATACAAACTAGATTGCCTCTGCCGTGGCCTTCCTCTATGCATCCCATAAAGACATGAATCTGTTGGATGGATGGACAGATAGAGGATGGGATGGAGGGAGGGAGGGATAAAGAGTGGATGAATAGAAGGATGAACTAGATACTATAATGGCAGAATAGAGGGAAAGACAGACAGAGGGTGGATGAATGGATAGCTCTAGGAGGATATAGCTTGAATGCAGAAGCTGAGAGCTGTCCCAGTTTGAGAAGGGACAGACGTGGGCCTGGCTGCCCAGCAGGGTAACTTACTGGTCAGTGCGGCAAAGTGACTAAGTCCACATCGGATCTGGGAAACCCGCACATCGGGGTTGAACTCCGTCAGGCCAAAGAGCGTAGGTGGAATCATTTCTGGAAGAGCCGTTTCCAAGAGGTTTGGTCCTTTCCCAAGAATTCCATAGCCCCAGACGAAAACGTGTCCTTCTTCTGTGTTACACCAGAAACAGGGGTTGTGAGTCAGAGCAAGCAGCGCTCTCCCTTGCTGGGGTTGGGGGCTCAGTTGGTAAAATGCATGCCTAGCTTGCAGGGAGCCCTTGGTTCTGGCCCCAGGCTGCACAAGCCAACCACAGAGGAAGAATCCCGGACTCAGGAGGTGAAGGCCTGAGGAGGCCTTGGGATACCTGAGATGCACAGGGCTGGCAGGTTGATAATGACTCTCCCCTCATTAAATACTTGCCTGGAGTTTGACTAGGGAGGAAGCCAGTCTCGGAGCAGAAACAACCCATTCCTTGAGGGCAATGAGGAGAAGGCATCCACAAAACCCACTGGGCACAGAAAAACCTGACACTTTCCCACCACAGCTCCAGATATCACACTGATCAGAGCACCAGGCCAGACACAAGTCATTCTTCGAAATCAGCCAGGTGCAGTGGCACACACTTGTAATCCCAGCACTCAGGAGGCAGAGGCAGGTGGATCTCTGTGAGTTCAAGGCCAGCCTGGTCTACAGATCAAGTCCAGGACAGCCAGGGCTACACAGAGTAAACCCTGTCTTGAAAACAAAGCAAATGCTTTTTAACTTGCTTTTGGGGGAGTACGAGTTTTGGGTTTTACTTTGGGATGGTTTTTCTTGGGTTTTTGTTTTGTCTGTTAAGATTTATTCTAGCCGGGCGTGGTGGCGCACACCTTTAATCCCAGCATTTGGGAGGCAGAGGCAGGTGGATCACCGTGAGTTTGAGGCCAACCTGGTCTGCAAAGCGAGTCCAGGACAGCCAAGGCTACACCGAGAGACCCTGTCTCGGGGGGGGAAAAATTATTCTATGAGCCAAGCGTGGTGGCACACGCTTTTAACCCCAGCACTTGGGAGGCAGAAGCAGGAGGATCACTGTAAATTCAAGGTCAGCTTGGTCTGCAAAGCGAGTCCAGGGCAGCCAAAAAAGATTTATTGTGTGTGTAAGAGGTGTATGCGTCTTTTAGGCACACGTGTATCTGAGCACTACATTGGTGTCTGGCGTGGGTGATGGGAATGAAACCTGGGTCTCTGCAAGAACAAGTGCTCCTAACCACCGAGCCATCACTCTAGCGCCAGGTGTTTTGTTGGGGTATTTTGGGTTGTATGCTTGGTTGGTTTTGGTTTGGGTAGCTTTGGCTGTCCTGGACTCACTCCATAGACCAGACTGGCCCGAAACCCACAGCGATCCACCTGCCTCTGCCTCCCTGAGTGCAAGGACTAAAGGCGTGTGCCGCCGCCACCCAGCTCCAGGTGCTCTGTTTTAAGACACAGTCTTGCTAGGTAGTCAGGCTGGCCTGGAATTCTAGTCCTCTCCCTCAGCCTCCTCAATACTGGGGATCAGAGGTCTGCCCCACAATGGCCAGCTTTCCTTTCTGCTTCCCTTTCCCCTCTCTACTTCCCTTCCTTCTTCTCTTCTTCCTTCACCCCTTCCTGGTTACTTACTTTCTTCCTTCCTTCTTTCCGGTACAGGGCTAAGGATTGTCTGGCTCTTCACGCATAAGCGCTTTACCCCTGAGCTACCCTGCAGCCCTGGCCATAACAAGTGCAGCACTGCTGATAGGGTAGAGCTCAGTGACACAGCAGGGTTTTCATGCATGGGGCCCTGGGCATGGGACTCAGGGGTAGAGCATCTGCCTACAACTCCCCTAGTGTGCATAGGGACCTGGGTCTGATCCCTAGCTCCAGGACCCAGACATTTGCTATAAAATGACCAAGCTCTGTGATTTCTATATGCCTATATCATGAGCGACTGACCCGCTGGGGATCTCACCTCTACCCCACAGTCACTGAACTAGTACAACTAGCTGGTCCCACAGCCACCCTCCCCTCCTCAGGCTTCCGTCTACAGTCTACCCATCTGAACTGCCCAGTGCTTCCCAAAGAGCTGCCAAGAAAAGGCTCTCACCATTCAATACAGCGCAGCCCGTGCCACCACAAGCCACCTGCTTCACCTTGCCTACTTTGGAGAAAGGCAGGCAACGAGGGACGTTAACCTGTACCAAAGAAAAAAGTGGGCACGGTTAGAAACAACCAGGCAGGAGCAGGAGGAATCCCTGGCCAGTGTCCCAGCTCACTTACTAACCCTACAAAGGTTTCCCAGGCATCTCTCACCAAGCTTCCCAACCAAGGCCGTGGGACGCAGAAGGGAGCCAGAAGGACCCAGTTCCCACGCTTCTGAAAAGCAGATGTCAATCAAACTCAGCTCTTTGTTACATTTGCAATAGACCAAAGCATGAAGAGGATTTCCAGAAGTCTCTAGGAGGCTGACCTGGCACGGGGGAGAGGGACAGCATCACTGTTCCTGAGCTTGGAAGAATAAGTAGGAGGAGCTAGGCAAGGGAAGAAGGGAACATCCTCCAGTGGGAAGAGATGTACATGGGAACAGGGCAAGCACAGCCCACTCAAAGAGGCCAGAACTGGCCGGGTGTGGTGCCTTTAATCTTAGCACAGGAGGCAGAGGCAGGTGGATCTCTGAGTTTGAGGCCACCCAGGCCAACCAGGGTTATGAATAAAAGCCATGTCTTCCCCCTCCCCAGCACTCCCCCACACAAGACAGGGTTCCTCTGTGCAGCTCTGGCTGTCCAGGAGCTCGCTTGTTGACCAGGCTGGCCTCAAACTCAAGAGATCTTCCTGCCTCTGCCTCCAAAGTGCTGTGATTAAAGGTGTGCAACCACCACGGCCCAGCTAAAGCCATGTCTTTGGGGGAAAAAAAAAAAAGACAGAGAGAAAAAAATGATATCAGCATGGTGGCAAAGACTTTTAAGGCCAGCACTCAGGATGCAGAGGCAGGCAGATTTCTGTGAGTTCAAGGCCAGCCTGGTCAACATAACAAGTTCCAGACCCCTTAGGGCTACAGAGTGAGACCTTGTCTCAAAAGAAAAGAAAAAAAAAGGAAAAAATTACTTTTAAGAGTGTCTGTTAGCCGGGCGTGGTGGCGCACGCCTTTAATCCCAGCACTCGGGAGGCAGAGGCAGGCGGATCGCTGTGAGTTCGAGGCCAGCCTGGTCTACAAAGCGAGTCCAGGACAGCCAAGACTACACAGAGAAACCCTGTCTCAAAAAACCAAAAAAAAAAAAAAAAAAAAAAAAAAAAAAAAAAAAAGAGTGTCTGTTGTGGCCAGCATAGTGGTGCAGGCCTTTAATCCTGGCATTTGGGAGGCAGAGCCAGGTGAGTCTATGGAACTGTGAGTTCGAGGCCAGCCTGGTCTACAAAGAAGTCCAGGACAGCCAGAGCTACACAGGAAAACCCTGTCTCGAAGGGGGGAAGAAAAAAAAAAAGAGTGTCTGTTGCTCTTTCCAGCACCTACATCTGTCAGCTCATAACTGCCTGTAACCCTAGCTCCAGGAATCCGACACTCTGTTACTCACATACACAGATCCACAGACACATACCTCTTAAAAAAAAGGACAACTAGTAGGGAAGCCAGGTGACCCAGGACACTGTAAACCACTGTATGGATAAAGTCCTTCTTACATTTGAATTTGAAATGGCCCTGAAGGATCATGTGTGATATTTGGGGTGTTTGTTGGTTGTTTTTTTGGTTTGTTTTGAAACAGAGTCTCTCTCTATAGCTTTGGTTGTTCTGGAACTCACTCTGTAGCCCAGGCTGGCTTTGAACAGAGAGATCCTCCTCTGCCCCCCCCCCCCCCCGAGTGCTGAGATTAGAGGCGTGCATAACTTCATCCCTGACTCAGCTCATGTTTTGAAACTTATTCCCCAGCATGTGGTGTATTGGAACACGGTCCAAGAATGGAGTCACGTGAGGGTTCTGAGTGCTTGGGAGAAAACGCCAAGAAAACAAGATAAGAGGCTTTGTGACCTTAGTGTCTTCAAATCAGACTTGTTCTTGGAGTGTGTTTTCATGCTCCTCTGGCGTGTAGCGGACAGGAGTGAGTTTACTTCAGCTGTTGTTATTCAGCTGCCTCTACAGAAAAATCATGTTTGCCATGTGTGGCTCGCCCTTGTGATTGGACACCTTACTTCTTCTTAACCCTCAGAGTACAAACTGCCTGCTGCTACAAATAGAGTCGGCTCTTGCATGAGACTTTAGACCGACTCATTTATCGGCTGCATTGTCCCAGGTCATGCTGCCAACTAGAGCGGTAAACAGTGGTGCTACTTTGAAGGCTGGGAACTTTTAAGAGGTGGAACATGGCTGGTAGAAGTAAGTCAGTAGGGGCTTGCCTTTGGGAGTTACAGCCTGACACCTCTGGATGTGGTGGCTTCTACCTGTAATCCCACTACTGTGGAGGCTGAGTCAAGAGGACTGCCTTGAGCTCTCACCCAGCCTAAGCTACAGCAGCGTGAGACCCTGTCTCAGATAGACAGACAGACAGACAGACGGATGGATGGATCGACGGACGGACAGCCAGTAAACTAGCTCAGCAGATAACCCTGTTTGCCGCCAAGCTTGACTACCTGAGAATCCCAGCAACCAACAGGGTACAAGGAGAGAACTAACTCCTATAAGCTGTCCTCTGACCACACACACTCTCTAAACAACCAAGTGTAAAAAAGTTAAAATAAGCCAGGTATGATCCCAGGATTCAGGAGTCAGAAACAGGCAGACTCTATGAGCTCAAGGCCAGCCTAGTCTACACAGCAAATTCCAGAACAGCCAGGATTACACAGTAAGATCCTGTCTCAAAACAAAACAAAATATAAAAAAATAAGAAGAAAAATCAAAATTATATTGGCCACTTCCACAGTGGCTCCTGTGTCCACACCCATGTGTGACCTTGGGCTCACCCTGGTGACTTGCTTCTTCGGAACACAATTCCCGAAGTGAGGGACCTGTCACTTCCAAGGTCAAATGATCCAGCACTGGATTCGGCCTCACGGGCATTCTCTGGCCTTCTCACCTGCTGGTCTAATGGAGCCAGCTGCCACGCTCCAGAATGGAGCAGCCACATGGCAAGAAACCAAGCCCACATGGCTAGCAGCTACCAAATGCCCAACTCACAGTGAGGCACCAGGGCCTCGGTCCAGCATCCTGGCAAGCACCAGCAGCAAGCGTAGGGCTGGAGGCAACTGCTTTCCAGTGGAAGCCACAGTGACTGCAGCCTTAACAGAGCCAAGAAACCTACTGCGCCCCTGCCAGGCTCCGGACCCACCATTCCATGAGGAATGTACGCTAAGTGTTGGGAATGCAGCTCAGTGGTCCAGCACCTGTCCAGTGCACTCCAGGTCCTGGACCATCCCCAGCACCACAAAAACAAAAAGGGGCCAGGCCCGAGAAATAGGATGAGAGATGTGGCAATGTCAGCCATTAGCAGTGTGAGCTTCAGGGATGACAGAGATGCTCTGGGAACTTGACCTTAGTTAAAAACCTTTGGGAGGCAGGGCTTGGCTTGTTGCTCATTTGTTTTTGTTTTGTTTTGTCTTTTGAGATATGGTTTCTCTGTGTAGTCCTGGCTGTCCTGGAACTAGCTCTGCACACCAGGCTGGCCATGAACTCAGAGAGATCCACCTGCATCTGCCTCCTGAGTGCTGGGATTAAATGTATGAACCACCACAGCTAGGCTATATTTCATTTTTATTAATTCATTTACCTACTTATTGTATGCATATGTACACATACACACACATGCCCATCACACATGACACATGTACAGAGCACAGTAGAGGTCAAAGGACAACTGGTGAGAGTCAGATCTCTCTTTTCATTGAAGATCAAACTCAGGTTCTTAGGCTTGGTGGCAAATGCCTCTACCTGCTGAGCCATGTCGTCAGCCTGCAACCTCTGTGAATGAATCAAAACCTATTAAGCTGCACACACTTCATATTGGTGAATAACAATGTGTAAATTATACTTTCATTATTAAAAACTGGCCATTAGCAAGTAACATCAGTAATGGATACAAAGATACTGGTTATGGCCTCGGGAGATGGCTCAATGGTAAAGTACTTGCTATGTAAGTATGAGGGCCCAAATTCTATCCCATCCCCAAAACACGTGTGCTCTTCCAAGCACTGGGGAGGTGGAGACAGGTGGAGCCCAGGAACTGGCTGCCTGCCAACCTAGCCAATGAGTGAGCCCCAGGTCCCAGTGAGGGACCCCGTCTCAGAAAATAAGGTGGATAGCTCCTGAGGTGTGACTGAAGCTGTTCTCTGGTCTACACACACACACCCCACACCATAAAAAAGAAAGATGTTATAAAACGATCTCTACTCTTTGTTTATGTTCAAAATAGTCCTTAGTAAAACACTAAAGCTGGTGGACAATGGCAGGCAGCACACACTGTAACCCCAGGACAGGACACTGACCATGAACCACAGGCTAGCCTTAGTTACAGCCACTGTGTTTTGATCTGCATGCTCTGGAGCCTACATTTTTCTTTTGACTTGTTGAGACGGGGTCTCACATAGCCCAGGCTGGCCTCAAACTTACTATGTAGCCAAGAGGACTTTGACCTCCTGGTCCTCCTGCCTCCACCTCTTGAGGGCTGCAATTGCAGGTGTGCATCTCCACACCCAGCTTTATTTGTTGTTTCACTGTGCAGCCCAAGCTAACTTCCAACTTGTCACCAAGCCTGGCTACATATATGGTACACTGAGGCAGAGGCACTCTATGACATCGTGGGCACATGTATACACTGCCTCATATCCCTGTTAGAAAAGATGGCGGAGCCAGGCAGTGGTGGCACATGCCTTTAATCCCAGGAGGCAGAGGCAGAGGCAGAGGCAGGTGGATATCTGTGAGTTCTAGGCCAGCCTGTTCTACATAGTGAGTTCCAGGACAGTCAAGGTTACACAGAGGAACCCTGTCTTGAAACACAACCAAAAAAGCCGGGTGTGGTGGCGCACACCTTTAATCCCAGCACTTGGGAAGAAGAGGCAGGCAGATCTCTGTGAGTTCGAGGCCAGCCTGGTCTACAAAGCGAGTTCCAGGACAGCCAAGGCTACACAGAGAAACCCTGTCTCAAAACAAAGAAAAATGAAAAAAAGAAAAAGAAAAACAAACAAACAAAAAAGATGTGGGAGAGATAGACTTAATGCACTGCCGTAGGTCGATGTGGTGGCACCTGCCTTGTGACGGCAACACTGGGGAAGCAGAAGCAAGAGGAGCGCTCCAAGCTGAGGCCAGCCAGATCTGTATAGCAAAACCCTTCTCGGAGCACACACGTTCTGGCTGGGGAGATGGCAAGGTGGTTAAAGTGCTTGCCTACAGGCATGAGAATTGGAGCGTGGATCCCCAGGACCACATAAATGCCAGGTAGGCTGCCTGTGACTCCAGCCTCTGAAGGCCAACACAAGGGATACCCAGAGCCAGCCGGGCAGCAAGACAAACTATATGGACAAGCTCTGAGTTTGATTAAGAGTCCCTGCCTCAGTCAATATGATGGACGGACAGTCAAGGATGGTTCCCAACATCAACCATAGGCCTCCAGATGCACATGTGCACACACATGAAACACGCATGCACACTACACAGAAGCACACAAAAATAAAACAGCACTGTCTTAAACCAAGGCCAGCTAGTCACACTGGCATCCTTTTGGGGCTCTAAAGAGATGGCAGAGCACAGGCAGTCCAACACCAAGCTACACCTGAAATGCACCTCGACATCAAAACCTCCGCTCCCACTGGCTACACACCTGTGTGGAGTCTGTGACTGAGGCCAGCTGCAGGTACTCGGAATTTCCCCAGCCAAAGACGCCTCCATCGGCAGACACGGCCAAGCAGCAATCACCGTAGGTGGCAACCTGGACAACCGTCACCCCGGCAAGGTCTCCGCCCAGCTTGGTGGGTGTGCTGGTGATATTGTAGTGTCCCTGGCCTAGCACAGTAGGAAACAGTGGCGTTAACTCACAGTCATTGGAGACTCAGGGAAGGACAGGCACATGGGTAGCACTTTGCCCCAAAGAGGACAAACAAAAGAGCCATATCCCACATATTTTAACACCTTAGGAGTTTTTAGGTCTAAATCAAGTTGAAGGACTGAGGACAAAGCATCATGAGTTCCAGGACAGCCTGGGCTACACTGTGAGTTCTAAGCCAGCCTGATCTATACTGTAGTTCCAGGACAGCCTGGGCTACATTGTGAGTTCTAAGCCAGCCTGATCTATTCTGTAGTTTCAGGATAGCATTAGAAACAGACCCTCACCAGGCATGGTGGCACAGGCCTATAATCCCAGCACTCAGGAGGCAGAGGCAGGCAGATCACTATGAGTTCGAGGCCAGCCTGGTGAACATAGCGAGTTCCAGGACAGCCAGGCCTAAATAGAAAGACCTGTGTCAAAAGAGGGAGGGAGGGCCGGGTGGTGGTGGCGCACTGCCTTTAATCCCAGCACTCGGGAGGCAGATGTAGGCGGACTGCTGTGAGTTCAAGGCCAGCCTAGTCTACAAAGTGAGTCTAGGACAGCCAAGGCTACACAGAGAGACCCTGTCTCAAAAAAACAAAACAAAGAAAAAAAAAAAAAAAGAGGGAGGGAGAGTAGACCTCAAACAAAACCCCCAAAAGTTAGACAATTTTGGAAGATGAACTAGCGCTATATGCTAACGCTTTCCACGTCGGCATAACTATAAGCAGTTACTGTCTTCCTTCCTCTTGCTGTCTTCTGGGCTGCAGAGCTGGGGACAGAGCTGCCTCTGAACTACAGCCCAGCCCTGGAGGACGCAGCTTCTGACACTCTGCGGGGCCTGCTCGGAGATAAGGAAGACAGGCACAGTGGCATACACCTGCAGGCTCTTGGACTCAGCGGGCCAAGCAAAGAGGCCACTTAGACCAGGAATTAGAGGCCACCCAGACAGCACAAGGCCTTACTGGGCATCCGGCCAAAGTGTAGCACTGAACCACAGACTCCTGGGTAAACCAGGATCTCAGAGCAGCAGAAGCCTTTGGCTACAGGCCAGGGCGAATGGGACACCTTTGAGACGAATGCTCTCTAATGCGGGTCCTGAAGGTTCCCACAGATTAAACTCAATAAAACACAGTTCATAACCAAACCACTAAGCCCTTGAGGGGAGGGAGCACTAGCAGGAACCTGCGCTCCAGACTCCAGCTGCTGGGAAATGAGGCCCAGATCTCTACTACTGATAACAGTGCTGAGGAACCTCTAACACCTTCTTGGTTTGTTTCTACGGAAACCAGCAGCAAAAAGAACAGGAAAGGACACCGAAGCCAGCAATCCCCAGAAGACCCAACTCTAGACTATGAGCCCTAGAGGCCACAGAGGCTGCGGAGGCCACAGGCCAAGATTTTGCACCTCCCGGAGGGGCCAACAAACACCTACCTGTCTGTCCATCGGCACCCCATCCACAAGCATAGACTTCACCGTTGTCTGTGAGGAACAGGCTGTGGTCCTGACCACAGACAACCTGGCAGACAGAGACACGGTGCCGTTAGAGCCTAGGCAGGCAGGCAGGTCCATGCAGAGGGCACTGGATCAGGCGGGCCTGCCCTGGGTCACCTTCACAGCTTACTCTCTCTGACCCATGCACCCTACACTACCACCCTCTCCACTCAATGAAACCAAGCCGACATCCAAGAAGCAAGTCCAACAGTTCTCTTCCCTCCCCCACCCCTACACCGAGCCCTCATCTGCCCCTCCCCACCTCCACTCTGGAACCTCGCTCAGCCTCTCCGCCTTCCCTGTAGTAATCTGCTCTCTCCCCCTCACACTTCCCTTGAAGGCACTGTCCACCCGGACAGAGGCTTCCCTGCAGCCCCATGCAGACAGCCCCATACTGCCTGTCTTCAGGACATTAAGATACCATACTCTCTTTCCTAACTCGGAACTGTGCTAAGGCAACAGTCAAGACCCCCTAGCACAAATGGAACCACCAAGCTTTAGTGACTTACCCAAGGTCACTCAGCAAGTAAGTGGAGGAACAGGAACAGGGTCTTGAACTCACATTCACAGGACTATGAAGCCAGTTTAAGAAGAACTGCACTTGCTGCAACCTTACTATTACACCTATTATGTCCCCTTCACATCTACCTTGCCCCCACATTATAGCGTCAGCTCCCGCCGGTGGTAAGTTAATTTCTACTAATCTCTTCAGCCAGTGTGTTAGCTGACTTTAAGACACTTGACACAAGCTAGTCATAAGAGAAGAGGGAATGCCTCCAACGTGAGATTGGGCTGTAAAAGAGCCTGTAGGGCATTTTCTTAATTAGTGATTGATGGGGGAGGGCCCAGGCAACTGTGGGGGGTGCCATCCCTGGGCTGGTGGTCCTGGGTTTTACAAGAACGCAAGCTGAGCAAGCCATGAGAGACAAGCCAGTAAGCAGCAGCCCTCGTCAGCTCCTGCTTCCAGGCTCCTGCCCTGACTTCCTTCAGTAGTGGACAGTGATGTGGAAGCGCAAGGAAAATAAAGCCTTTCTCTGCCAAGCTGCTTATGGTCAGGGTGCTTCCTCGTGGCAACAGCGCCCCTAAGACACCCAGAGAAGCCCAACTACAGATGTGGCAGCACCCCGTGTACCTTGCAACCTTTCAAAAGTACCCAAGACAAGGCTGGAGGGCCTCGGCCCAAGCCTCCTACCTGGACCACCTGCCCATCGAAGTCCTGCATCCTGTGCACTTTGTGACTCTCGCTGCAGCCAGGAGCAGATTGAAGAAAAGCAACAGATGCAATCATGAGCACCCAATGCAATCGTGCACCCACCCAGCACCCCACCTGCACTGTCCTGTTCCCACATGCCCAAAGCAAACAGGATAGCTGTCAAGGTCAAATGCAAGGCAGTCAACTGAGGGGGCCTTGTCTGCCAAGCTTTAATTATGTGTGTAGGTATGTGCACATGGGTACAGGTGCCCTTGGAGGCCACAGATGTCTCTCTTGAACCTGGAGTTACAGGTGGTTGGGAGCCACCCAACATGGTGCTGGAACTGAACTCCCGTCCTCTGCAAGAGCAGTCAGCGCTCTTCAATGCTGAGCACCTAACCAGCCTGCTTGTGTGCTTCTTTATGGTGCTGGGGCTGGAACCCAGGTTTCATGCATGCCAGGCAAGCACCCCTCTAGCCTCCAACTTGGGAGCTCTGACCCATTGCTCTACAGCTAAGCCATGCCTGGCTCTTTTTCTTTCTCCACCGCCCCCACCACCCAAGACAGGGTTTCTCTGTGTAGTGCTAGCCCTACAAAGATCCACCTGCTTCTGCCTCTTGAGTGCTGGGTTTAAAGTGTGCACCAGCCAGGTTTACAACCATGCATTACTGCACCTGACTTGGGAAAATATTTCCAACACTAAACTTAAAAGACTGAAATAAAGGGAAATTTTTAAAAAGTTAATTTGATAAGGTGAAAAAAAAAAAAAGTACAAAAAACGGGAGACTATCTAGACATAATGGTGCACACTTTAAACCCAGCTCTCATGAGGCAAAGGCAGGTGGATCTCTGTAAGGGCAAGGGCAACCTGCTGACAGAAATTTCCAGGCCAGCCAAAGATACAGTGAGACCCTTTCTCAAGAAAAATAAAAGAAGCTGAAGGAAAGGTGGCACATGTCTTAATCCCAGCGCTCAGGAGGCAGATGCAGGAGGATCTCTGTGAGTTCGAGGCCAGCCTGGGCTACAGAGCAAGTCCAGGACAGCCAGCGCTACACAGAGAAACCCTGTCTCAAACCCCCCCCCACAGCCCCCCCAAAAAAGGTAACAGCTTTACACACCATGACCAATTCCCTTGTGCCCTCCCCTTTCACCCTAGAAATGATGGGGGCCTCCACTGAAATAGGGGCTCCCTCCCAGCATTAGGAACCATGTCCTACCCCAGGGTAATTTTTCCAGCATGGGGGAGGGGGGCACGTTGTCAGACTCACCTGTACACTTCATCCTCTACCACCGTCCGTCCACACTGGCCGTGGGAGTTGTTCCCCATGCTGAAGACTGAAGCACAGCACAGCCAGGCCGTCAGGTGAGCTCTGAGGGCTCCTGGCCTGGGGCCCTCAGCAACCCTAGATCCCCGTCCCCCACACTCCCAGCCTCTGCGGCAGCCAGGAGTACAGCAGTGCCTGCTTCTCTCTAGACCTGCTTCCGCCTCCAGGGACCCCAGGAGAACTGCAGTCAGGAGGGAGAAGCCAGAGACAGAGGGGCCTTCTGTTCAATTAGTAATGTCTACACCATGACCATTGTTAACATGCTTGTAACCTATACAAACACATACTTAGACATAATCATATTAACATGCAATTAAAAATAAAGTCTCTTTTAAAAACATGAAGAGATGGTCCCGCAGTTAGGAGTTCTGGGTGCTCTTCCAGAGGACCTGAATTCAGTTCCCAGCACCCAAAATGAGGAGTTATAACCACCCAGCTCCACAGGACCTGACACTGGCTTCTGGCTTCTGCAGACACTACACATGTACCATACACTTGAATACACACATACATACACACACACACACATAAATAAAAATTAAAAGTAAATCTTAGGTAGAGCTCAGTGGTAGAATGGATAGCAGTTTTTGAGTATAGTGGGGGAACGTAAGGGTTAGCAAGTCTGTGTGACACCACCCTCCAAAGCCACCCAATCAGTCTGCCAGGAGACTGCCACATCACACCAATCAGGAGGCACCCAACAGCAGGCTGGTTTCACAGATAACCCTTGGCAAGATTACTCACCGCCTTCTCGGTCTGTCAGGACAAGGGAGTGTGCTCGACCGCAAGATACCTGCAACACCTTTGTCTCCTGAGGTCTGTCCAGGGGCAGTGGGACAGGCGAGGGCTCCAAAATGTACTCATAGCCCCTGGCTGAACAGAAGCACTAAGGTCACATGCGGCCGCACACCTGGCTGTCCAACCTCACTGCTTGATGCCAGTTGTAACTCAGAAGCACGCACACTGCAGCCAAGGCTAGCCTGAGAAGCCCAACTCCCAGCCAGCCCTCCCGTACTGCCTCCATGACAGGGGCGGGTCCTGAACACTGTACTCATCTCCTAAGAGAAATCTCTGGACTTGGGGCTGAGGATTGGTTTCAGAGAAATTTCCTAGCACACACTAAGCCCTGCGTTCCGCCCACATAAACCCCTGAGACAAAGTTCAAGGTCATCCTCAGCTAAACAGGGAGTTGAAAACCAGCCTGGGCTACAGGAGACCCCATCTTAAAAAAGAAAAGACATGGTGAGAGTTGGAGCCAATAGTCCTGGGACTCAGGAGGCTGCAAGAGAGCTACAGATTGAGACCTAGTTTCAATAAAGCCTGAAGAAATCAATCTCATGGGCCAAGAGTCTAGCTGCACAAGGCCCTGGGTTTGATCATCAGCAAGAGAGAGAGAGAGAGAGAGAGAGACAGACAGACAGACAGACAGAGATACAGAAAGACAGAGAGAGAATATCAAATTAAACTAAAACTTTGAGAGGGGAAGAAGTAGTCTAAAAGGACTAAGGAATGAATAAATGTGTTTTGTTTTGTTTTTCAAATAGAGTGCCCCATCTAGGCGTAACACGCACACCTGTAATTCCAGCACTCAGAAGACAAAGGCCAAGCCAGAAAAAAATGGCTCAACCGGTAAACGCACTTGCCACTGAGCCTGGCAACCCGAATCCAGCCCTCAGGACTCACATGGTAGAAAGGGATGATTAACTCCCACAAGCTGTCCTCTCACCTACACATGCACACGCACACACGCTAATGTAATAATTTTTAAAAGACAGAGAGAAAAGAAGCAAGGGTAGAAGGATGAGGAGATTGAGGCCATCCTCACCCACACATGGAACCCTTCTGCCTCCACTTTCCAAGGCCTGGGACAGCAGGTGTGCACCTATTCTAAGGCTGGGCCCAGCGCTCTTCTAAGAACAGCCTGCTCTTCATCCTGACCCGGTGTGGTGGTGCACACCTTTCACACCAGCTCTCTAGAAACAGAGGCAGGTGGGTTTCTGTGAGTTCCAGGCCAGCCTGGTCTACAAAGTAAGTTCTAGAACAGCCAGGACTACAGAGAAACCCTATCTTGAAAAACCAAAACTTAAATTAAAAAGCACTTTAAATTATTTCTAACTTTTTGTTGGTTTTTGAGACAGGGTCTCACTATGCAGCCCTGATTAGCTGGAACTATGTAGACCAGACTGGCCTCAAACTCAGAGATCTGCCTGCCTCTGCCTCCCAAGTGCTGGCATTAAAGGCGTTACACCACCATGCCCAGTTCAGCCCTTGAGGTTTTTTTTGGTTGTTGTTGTTAATTTTTTTTTTTTTTAAGATTTATTTCTTTATTATCATGTATACAGTAGTCTGCCTGTAGGCCAGAAGAGGGCATCAGATCACATTATAGATGGTTGTGAGCCACCATGTGGGTGCTGGGAATTGAACTCAGGACCTCTGAGAGAACAGCCAGTGCTCTTAACCACTGAGCCATCTCTCCAGCCCCAGCCCTTGAGTTTTTAAGACAGGGTATTACTCTGTAGCCCAGGCTGGCTCAAGCTCCTCCTCCCTTGCTGGGATTAACGGCATACGCCAAGGCGCCCGCCCGTCTGTATTTGTTGCTGTAGTTTACAGCAAGGATACCTGCTTACTTTTATCCTTCCGGCTCCTGTGGAATCCAAGCTGAGAGTCTTTGTTGAGTCCCATCCCCCAAACTTTTGTAACATCCTTGGTCTTGGAAGATAGCAATGTGAATCCATAGCCACAGGCAGCAGAGGAAATCTGAAAAAGTTCCCACAATGCACTAAGGGTTGAATTGTGAGGGCAGTTCTTACAGCAAGAAGTGACAAGCTATCTACACACACTCATGTACTTCCCACAGAGACGGGGATTCGTCCATATCTACACTAGGCAAAGTCTTTTTTTTTTCCCCCTGTACTCAGACACTGGGCACTTTCATCTCAACCACAGCACAGTCCAGCACAGCAGTTGACACAAGGTCTTAGTGTGGCTCTTGCCCCCCCCCACACCTACCAGCTGTGTAGCTTGAGTGCCAGTATTTAGCCTCTCTAGATAGTTCTCTCTACAAAAAGGAAAATGAGGGCCTGGAGAGAGGGCTCAGTGTTTAAGAACATTGGCTGCTCTTCCAAAGGATCCAGGTTCAATTCCCAGCACCCACATGGCAGCCCAAAACTATCTGTAATTCCAGTTCCGGAATCCAACATCCTCACAGAGACATACATGCAGTCAACCAGTGCCCAGAATAAACAAACAAATGGAAAACAAGGCCCCACCAGACAACTCAGGAGGTAAAGGTACTTGCCAGTTGATCTGACGTCAATCCCTATAACTATATGGTGGAAGAAGAGACTTGACTCCTCCCGCAAACTGACCTCTGACCCCTGCATGTGTGCTATGACACACAACATATGCATAAACACGTATACACACATACACACGAAAGAAATGTTTAGAATTTTTTAATTTTTAAATTAAAATATTTAATTTTAATGAGGGGCTGGAGAGATGGCTCAGTAAGTGAGAATGCTTGTTCTGCCAGTGTGAGGACCTGGGTCTAGATCCCCAGCACTCAGGTTGAAGGCTGGCGTGGCAGCTGTGGTCTCTGTAAGCTCAGGTATGGGGCAAAAGCAGGAGAACCCCAGGGGTTCACTGGCCAGTCAGCCCAGCAAGAGTGAGGGCTTCGGGTGCGGTAAGAGATGCTGAGTCAAGAGAGTACTTCCAAGAGCTGTCCAGGAAGACAGTCTGACCTCTACCCATGCATACGAATCTACAGGGACACGGACCTGCACCCACCCACACAGAATGAGATGACTAAAGCACAGCCGTCTCATTGGTTGTTGCCAAGAGGAAATGAATTCACACATCCAAAGCCTTTGCAGAAAATAGCGCCTGACTTAGGTAGTTACTTATGCAATGATGCAGTTACTTTGATGGTCAGTAGGAAAATCAAGGTGGCTCTAGGAGGCCAGAAGACTGAAGTGCTGCCACCATACTTCCGGCATGGCTTGCCATCCAGAGCTGATCTACATGGGAGGCTGAGGCTGACTGTACTACATGAGAGCAAACAGAAGACTTGAGTTCAATTCCCAGTAACCACGTGGTGGCTCACAGCCATCTGTAATACAATCCGATGCCCTCTTCTGGTGAGCCTGAAGACAGTGTACTCAAATACTTTTATAAAACAAAAACAAAGGGGCTGGAGAGATGGCTCAGAGGTTAAGAGCACTGACTGCACCTCAAGAGGTCCTGAGTTCAATTCCTAGCAACCACATGGTGGCCCACAACCATCTATAATGTGATCTGATGCCCTCTTCTGGCATGCGGGCAGAGCAATGTATATATAATAATAAATAAATCTTTAAAAAAAAAACAAAACAAAAACAAAAATAACTGCCAGGCTCAGTGGTAGAACTCGCCTAGCATCACATGACATAATCCTGGCTTTGGTCCCCACCATCACAAACAACAACAAAACTAAATATTTTTTATTGGTACCAAAAAAAAAAAAAAAAATAGATGTTTTCTTTTTCAACTAGATGCTAGCACAACCAGGTAGCTACAAGCAAAAAGACATAGACCCTTATCTCACACTATACACAAAAAACAACTCAGAGCTTGGGGGGAGGGGAATGGAGCTCAGCTGATACAGTGCTGCCATGGCATGTGCATAAAGCCCTAGGTTTCACCCCCAGCACCACTTTAACTAGAAAGGCAGGGTCTCACTTGTCTCAATGGTCCAGTCCAAGTGCTAGTGGTAGCCATCACAGAAAGCCTGCTGAGCCCCCCACCCCGCACCCCCCGCCGCCCCGCCCCAGACAGGGTTTCTCTGTGTAGCCTTGGCTGTCCTGGACTCACTTTGTAGACCAGGCTGGCCTCCAACTCACAGAGATCCGCCTGCCTCTGCCTCCCGAGTGCTGGGATTAAAAGCCTGTACCACCACGCCCGGCTCTGCTGAGCCCTTTTTAAATGTGAACCATCCCAACTTCTCTCCAACGGCTCACACGGACACTTCCTTTCCCAGCTGCCCATAACTTTCTCCAACACATATCTGACCTTTGGATTTTCCATCTCCTTTTTTTTTTTTTTTTTTGTTTTTCGAGACAGGGTTTCTCCGTTAGCCTTGGCCATCCTGGACTCACTTTGTAGACCAAGCTGGCCTCGAACTCACAGCGATCCGCCTGCCTCTGCCTCCCGAGTGCTGGGATTAAAGGCGTGCGCCACCACGCCCGCCCGGCCTGATTTTCCATCTCTTAACTTAACTCACGGTGTCTCTGTAGTCTCAGTACAAACGCCATCACATTTACATCCTACCAGCTGGACCTTACTTAACCTCTCTGGAACTCCCTTTCATCGCCTGTAACTGCGAGGTGACAACGACAGCCTTTTGGAGGTGCTGAGCAAACGCTCCACAAGGGGCAGAACACCTGGATGATTGTCAATTTATGCCACCAGGCAAGAGATAAAATGAATTGATGAAAACACGAAACCTCCTAGAGCCACAAGCAAACAGCACACAGGAAATGCTAAGAAAGACGCAAAAATCTATAGGACTCATAAGCAAGCTCAGCAGTCAAAGGCAGAGCACTGAGATAAGTAATCTTCTTGGCAGCCACCCCTAATGCCTTCCTCAGCGAACCCCAGGAAGTAGGTCAAGCTCCCGGAAGTCCGGCCACGAAGGGAAGCAAGTCCTCTAAGGGAAGCCACGAGGATGCCAGCGCGCTCACCTTGTGGTCCAGATCCAGGCGGTAGGGTACCAGTTGGATCCTGCGTCGCGGCCGCTGGCCGGAGCGGGGTTCGGGACCCCAGGACGGCACCACGAAAGTGGGCACTCCGAGAGCCCCCGAGAAACTGAAGCCCCACACGAAGACGCGATCGGCGCGGGCCGCGCGCTGGCCCACATACTGGAACACCGGAGCGTCCGCTTCCGCCTCGGCCGCCTCGCGCCGGCTCCGTGAACGCCCGGCCGGTCGCCAGTGCTCGCGAGCCGGCGCCGGCCACCTCAGCCGCCGCCGCCGCCCCAGCAGAGCCCCGACGGCCGGCAGCATCCTTCGCTTCACGCTTCAGTCGCTTACGGGCGCCGCCATCTTCTGTCACCCTTGACCCCTGGCCTAGGGGAAGTAGATGCGGCCATGCTTACTACTGGCTGAAGGCGAAGGGCTAAGGGAAATGCAGCCATGTTTACTATTGGCAGATGGTTACTGCTAGCGGAAAGCAAAGACTTGGGAAGTCTATCGCATCGCCATCGTTATCCAGGAGCAGTGGCCTTAAATGCGTGTCCCTGTACTATTTGAAGATACCTGTGAAGTGGTCTATGCATCATCCTGCCCTTTTCTAAGTCGGGGGGGGGGGGGAGGGGCGGGGTTTGGTCTAAAGTTATTTAGGTAGTGCTGGGAATTGAACCTATGGCCTCACACATTCTTAGGGTCTAGGCTAACACAGACTTCTCTCCCAAACCCAGGAATTGTTTAATTGTTTGTTTTGTGATATTGATTGATATATATATATATATATATATATATATATATATATATATACATACATACATACACACACACACACATACACACACACACACACACACACATACAGAGAGAGAGAGAAAGGGGCTTATAGATGCTAACCTCGTGGGAGCAAAAATAGGGAAGGTAGCTGGGCCTAGTGGTTCACACCTATAACCCTAGTTCTGGGCTGAAGTAGGAACGTTGCTGCAAATTGGAAGCCAGCCTGGAAAAGAGAGAGCCTATTCATATATTTTATTTATTTGAGACAAAGTCTTGGTATTTAGCCCTCATTGGCCTAGAACTTGCTATGTAGAACAACCAGATAGTGTCAAACTCAAAGATCCACCTTCCTCTCCCTCCTGAGTGGTGAAGTCAAAAGTGTGCCATCACACCCAGCAGGGGTTGGTTGGTTGGTTTATTTTATCTTAGGCACTTCTATTGCATGTACATCAGTGTTTTGCCTGCACCTGTGTCTATGCACCATCTGTGTATGTGTCCACAGAGGCCCTGGAAGAGGGTGTTGGATCCTCTGGAAGGCAAGTTACTGTTGAAAGCCCCCATGTGAATGCTGGAAATAGAACGCTGGTCTTCTGAAAGAGCAAACAGGGTCCTTAACTGATGAGCCCTCTCGCCAGCACTCCTGATTTTTTTTTTTTTTGACAAGGTCTCACTCTGTAAGCCACAGTAGCCTCTAACTCACTGCAGTTGTCCTGCCTCAGCCTTCCAAGTGAGGGGATCACAGCCACACACCACTATGCCATTTCAACCCTAATTGAACTGCTGCACCTGGCTTCCGTGTGCCCTTCTTAGCTCCTTTGGGTCTCAGCCCCAGGATGAAAGACTAAACAGAGAAATTCAGTCCCTGAAATAAGATTCTTTTCATAAACCACAAGTTACAGTCCATGACGTGGCTTCTCAAATGTTCACCCCTAATACAGAGAGGGGTTCCCTGGCTCCCTTTAATCACCCTTGCTTGATAAACAGGAACTTACTAGTTTGTTTTTCTTCGGGCGGGTCTCATGTAGCCCGGGCTGTGCCTGAATTCACTGTGCAGCCAAGGATGGCCTTGAACTCCTGATCTTGCCTATCTCCAGCACAATTGGACCACGCCCAGTTGATGCAGTCCCGGGATGGACCCCAAAGCATCCTGCGTGCTGGGAAAGCACTCGTTAACTGAGCTACATCTGAAGCCTCAGGATTGGTCCAGTTTTTACGTACTCCCAAGACAAGCTCAGAGTGTATAAGACATGTTCTATATCTAGTCTGTGAAGTGTGTGCTTATTGTGTGGTTTAATGTTTTGCCAGGATGTGCCAGTTGCTTTTACAGGGATGTTTCATAAAGAAAAATCTCTTAATAAGGATAAGGGAATAGGGCTGAAGAGATGGCTCAGTGGTTAAGAGTGCTGCCTGTTCTTCCAGAAGTCCTGAGTTCAATTCCCAGCAACCACATGGTGGCTCACAACCATCTATAATGTAATCTGATACCCTCTTCTGCAGATAAAGCACGCATATGCAATAAATAAAATAAATAAATCTTTTTAAAAAACATCTTAAAAAAGGATAAGGGAATAAACTGGGGGTGAACGGGATGGCTCAGAGAATAGGTGCTTGTCACCAAACCCAAACCCCAGGACTCACATGGTGAAAGGAGAGTCCAGTGTCCCTACACGTTCACACAAAATAGATGAGAAGTAAGTTAAAAGGTGGGGTAGCCAGAAAAGAGCGTTACTGAGGTCTCCCTGCTACAGTGGGATGTGAGTTGCCAAGAAGGCCTGTAGCCAGCTGGTCTAGGAGTTGTGGCCTCTGCTTCTGATGCCAGGAGAAGCCACCTGGTGCTTAGAATCCAGGCAAAACCCTTCTCCAAAGGGGATGCTTGACAACAGAACACATCCACCAGACTCAGCAGCTTCAGATTATGGCCTCCAGATCAGTCTTTCGGGTCAGGTCTCAGTAGAGCAAAGGCTAGGCAAAGAAGGGCCTTGATAGTCTTAAGGAGGGGGCTTTATTTCCGGTATAAACTGCAAGCAAGGTTAATCTCATCCTGCAGGAGTCAGGGCAATATGTGAGGGTATATGTGTGCCTTAGATGTGCATCATAGCCAGGTGGTGATGCTACACGCCTTTAATCCCAGCACTCAAGGAGGCAGAGGCAGGTGGATCTCTGTGAGTTCAAGGCCAACCTGGTCTACAAACTGAGTCCAGGACAGCCAGAGCTGTTACCCAGAGAAACCCTGTCTTGGGGGTCGGGGAGATGTGGGCCATGGAGGACAGATTGAAAAAAAAGGTAAAAACAGTTCATGGATGCCAAGGTATCGTTCCCAAATAAACATCCTGGCAAGCTCTTGTGTGAATGGGATGACATCATAAGGTGTGATGTAAAAATAGGGGCCGATGAATGAGTGGAGAGTGGATGTGATGGTGCACTGCAGTCAAGCCAGCATTGTGGATGCTAAGGCCAGAAAATCAAGAGTTCCAGGTCAGCCTGAGCAAGCATGAAACAGTATCCAAACCACAATTCAAAATCACTTGGTGGTGGAGCCCTTGCCTAGAATCCTCCAGTGAGGGGCTGGTGTGTGACTCAGTGGTAGAGCCCCTGCCTAGAATCCCCCAGTGAGGGGCTGGGGGTGTGGCTCAGTGGTAGAGCCCCTGCCTAGAATCCCCCAGTGAAGGGCTGGGGGTGTGGCTCAGTGGTAGAGCACCACAAAGAAAACTTAAATTCAAGAGCTCTTGCCAGCACTCACAGGGATCAGGATTTCAAAAGAGAAATCAGGGGCTGGAGAGATGGTTCAGTGGTAGAGAGCACTGTCTGCTCTTCCAAAGGACCTGGCTTCAATTCCCAGCACCCACATGGCAGCTCACAATTGTAATTCCAGTTCTAAGGGATCTGACACCCTAAGGGATCAGTGCACATGAAATGAAATTAAATAAATGTAAGAAAGAAAAGAAAAATCAACAACCCTACATAGATCTCTTTCTAAACCGTTCTACATTTAGGAGACAGCAGGGCATAGCAGTGCACACCTTGGATCCCACCACTGCAAAGGCAGAACTCAGTGAGTTTGAGACCAGCCTGGTCTACGTAGTGAGTTCTAGGCCAGCCAGGTTGACATAGCGAGACTCTAGCTTAAAAGAAAAATGTAGCCAAAAGAAAGAAATCCTCTTTGGTGTAAGATTGGGAACAAGGAGCTGGACGTGGTGGAGGCAGAGGCAGGCAGATCTCTGTGAGTTGGAGGCCAGCCTGGTCTACAAAGTGAGTCTAGGACAGCCAAGGCTACATAGAGATACCCTGTCTCGAAAAACAAAAAATAAAAAGTAAAAATAAATACTCTTTAAGCCAGGCGCTGGTGGGCATATGCCTTTAATCTCAGAACCCAGAAGAGAGAGGCACGTGGATCTCTGTGAGTTCGAAGCCAGTATGGTCTACAGAGTTCCAGGACAGCCAGGGTTACAGAGAAACCCTGTCTCAAACAAACAAACAAACAAACAAACAAACAAACAAACAAACCCCGTCTTGAAAAACAAAAAGAAGGAAACTTTAAAAATTGGAAACAAAGCCAGCCATGATGGCACATGCCTTTAATACCAGCACTCCGGAGGCAGAGGCAGGCGGATCGCTGTGAATTCGAGGCCAGCCTGGTCTACAAAGTAAGTCTAGGACAGAAAAGACTACACAGAGAAACCCTGTCTTAAAAAACAAAAAACAAAAAACAAAGAAAAAAGAAAAAAAAAAAAGAGAGAGAGAATGGCTGCAGTATGAATCATAGCCACTAGGGGGCAGTGCTTACCCATCAATTTTGTTCCCACTGGGAAGCAGGAAGCAGGACCTATCAGTTCAGGGGTAGAGTGCTTGCTAGCCTATGCTCTACCTATATCCCCACAAAAGTAAACATTGGTCGTTTTTTTCTTTGTTTGTTTTTCGAGGCAGCTCCGGATGCCCTGGAACTCACTTTGGAAGCAGGCTAGCCTTGAACTCAGAGATCCACCTGCCTCTGCCTCGCAGTGCTGGGATAAAAGGTGCTAATGCCCAACATGTGTGTTCTTTGTAACAGGGTCTCAGCATAGCCCAGACTGGCCTTGAACTTGCTATGTTGCTTGAACTCCTGATTCTCCTGCCTCCACCTGCCAGGATTACAGGCAAGCCCCACCATGCCCAGCCTCAATTAAAAAACAAACAAACAAACACCAATAGATAGATACATTTTGTTTGTGTACGTCATGTATGCACAGGTGCGGAATCAGAGACTATCTTTTAGGAGTGACGTCCTCCCTCCACCCTGTAGGCTCCAAGGATGCGCCCAGGAATTTCAAAGTCAAAAGACAAGTGCTTTCCTTCCTACGATAAGGCATCTCACCACACTGCAATTAAAAAACTGTTAATATGCTTTTTCTTTCTTCCTTTTTTTTTTCATTGTGTTTTTGTTTTTCGAGGCAAGGTTTCTCTTGTAGACCTGGCTGGCCTTGAACTCACAGAGATCTGCCTGCCTCTGCCTCCCAGTGCTGGGATTATAAGCATGTGCCACCACTCCCGGCTTGCTTGCTTTTCTTCCTTCCTTCCTTCCTTCCTTCCTTCCTTCCTTCCCTCCTTCCTTCCTTCCTGCCTTTCTAACAAGACCTGACTGGATAGCCCTGGCTTGCTTGGGACTCACTGTGACCAGGATGGTGTGGAACTCGCAGAGATCCCCCGTCTCTGCCTCCCTCCAAATTGCGGGGGATTTAAGGTTATGTGCTACCTCATGAGGCCAAATGGATATCTCATCACACTAAAATAAATCCTGTCTACCTCAAAAGTAACCTCAATGTTTGGAATGCTATTTAGAATAAACGACAAAGCTGAACGAGGTGGCACAAGCCTATCTTCCCAGCACTTGGGCAGTAGAGGCAGGAAGATCAAGAGTTCATGGTCGCTGGGAGTGGAGGTCCAGGCCTTTGGTCCCAGCACTCGGGAGGAAGAGGCAGGTGGATCTCTGTGAGTTCGAGACCGACCTGGTCTACAAAGTGAGTCCAGGACAGCCAGGGCTACACAGAGAAACCCTGTCTCGAAAAGCAAAAAAAAAAAAAAAAAAAAAGAATTCATGGTCACCCTTGGCGACATAATGAGTTTGAGGCCAGCCTGGCCTATATAAGAGGGGAGGAAAAAAGAACATCAGTAGATCCTATAACAAGGTTCCAGCTGTTGTGTTGTATGTTCTAAGTATTTATTCAAAGCTTCCTGCTTTGTTCTCTGTTCTTTTCTCACACAATTGACTTTGCTGTTCCTAACATTTACTTCCATATACATTTACGTCATCTTGTCGAGTAGCATTAATAAGATCCCACTGGGTTTCACTGCTTGGCGTTGCATTGAGCTGATGAACTAACTGAGAGACACTAACTACCGTAAGCGGCATCTCACCCATGAGTCCTCCTGCTCACGAACGCAGCATCCACCACTGTCACTGAGCAGATTCCGGCCTAAGCGGATCTTGCACTCTGCTTGTCACTAAGAACTATTCATCCTGCTTTTTTTTTTTTTTCCTGATACTTTTTAAATTTTATTTTGTTAATTTTTATGTGCATTGGTATTTTTGCCTGCATGTACGTCTGTGTGAGGGTGTCAGATCTTGGAGTTACAAATATTTATGAGCTGCTACATGGGTGCTGGGAATTGAACCCTGGTTCTTTGGACGAACAGCCAAAGCTCTTAACTGCTGAGCCACCTTTCCAGGCCCTAATACATTTTTTTGGTTGTTTTGTTTTGTTTTGTTGGTTTTTTTCGAGACAGGGTTTCTCTGTGTAGCCTTGGCTGTCCTAGACTCACTTTGTAGACCAGGCTAATCTCAAACTCACAGCGAACTACCTGCCTCTGCCTCCGGAGTCTAGGATTAAAGGCATATGCCACCACACCTGGCTACTTTTTTTTTTTAATTGCAGATTGTAGTTTATTTACTAGAGACAAAGTGTCATTATGCGGCTCTGGCTGGCCTGAAACTTGCTACATAAATCAGGCTGGCCTTGAATTCAAAGAGATCTGCCCGCTACTGCCTCCCAAGTTTTTGGTTTTCTTTTTAAATTTTAGGAGGTATGTGCAAGTGTATTGCTTTTTAAAAATTAACTGTATTATCTGTAGGACTGGCTAGCGGTCAATTAAGACACAGACACTTGTTATATTTTAAGATAGCCTTAGTTAACCTGGGGCAGGGCAGATATCCTCTAAACTACCTCCCATAGTGGGGCAGGTATGGGATCCCTGCCTGAGTCCCAAGCCATCTGCTTCCAATAACTTCTACCAAGCTACCTCCCATCCATAATCTTAATGTTCTTCATCTGGGCTGGATTCTCCATCCATGCCTCCGGCCATGTGTTTCTCCTCCAGCTAACCCATGGCGGCCTTCCTCTCCTCTCTTCAGGTCTCTCTTCTTTTTCCTCATGGTGGTCTTTCTTTTTCTTCCCAGAATTCCTCTCCCTTAGCCCCACCTATCTTCCTCTGCCCCGCCCAGGTGGAATGGCTTTTTATTAAGCAAAAGGTTGGTCACAGAGACAGTAAACAGTAATTAGCACTAAAATACATCAGACCATCCCCCAACACAAATGTGTACATAAAGTCTAGATAGCACATAAAGTGCCGGCTTCCCTCCTTTTTAAAATTTTTATTTGTTTCAAGACAGTGTTTCTCTGTGTAGCCCTGGCTGTCCTAGAACTCCCTCTGTAGACCAGGCTGGCTCGAATTCAACAGATCCACACCTGCCTCTGCCTCTCAAGTGCTACCACCACCTGGCTTTTTTCTTTTATTTTGGGTTTTCTCCGAGACACGATTTCTGTATATGGACTTGGCTGGCCTAGACTCACTTTGTAGACCAGGCTGGCCTTGAACTCACAGCAACCCGCCTGCCTCTGCCTCCCAAGTGCTGGGATTAAAGGCATGCGCTACCATGCCTGGCTTTCTTTTCTTTTTGATAAATTAGGAAGGCAAGCATGGTGGCACACACCTGTAATCCCAGCACTCAGGAAGGCAGAGGCAGGTGGATCTCTATGACTTCCAGGCCAGCCTGGTTTATATTGTGAATTCCAGACAGCCAGGGCTAAGTAGAGAGACCCCTGACTCACCAAAAAAAAAAAAAAAAAAGAATGAATGAATGAATGCCAACTCTATGGTCTGGGGTAAAGCGTCCTCCCCAAAAGTTCATGTCTTGCAAAATTGGCCCCCAGCTGATGACTCTTATTTGGGGTGTTCTGGAAGGCCCAGGGGGAAGTGGGTCACTGATGATACACCCTTAAGTCTGCCTCTATTTTCTCTCTTTCCCTTACTTCCTCTGCCTTCTCCCTCAGCTTCCTGACTACCAGGAAATGAAGGAGGTCCTCCAGCACATGGTCCAACTGCCAGGATGTCCTGCCTCAGCCTCTGGGGTACCATGCGCTGGAACCTGACACTGAGATGAGGAGGAAGAGGAGACTAGGGTGGGCCAGGTGGCCTCAATGAGGCTGATCATCTCCCACGTGGAGATTCCAAAACAGGGAGCTTGTTACACAGGTCTCAAGTTCAGCGCAATGGTCTAGACTGAAGACAGAAAATCGTGTAAATATTTTTTTTTTGGTTTTTTGAGACAGGGTTTCTCTGTGTAGCCTTGGCCATTCTGGACTCACTTTGTAGACCAGGCTGGCCTCGAACTCACAGCGATCTGCCTGCCTCTGCCTCCCGAGTGATCATGTAAATATTTGTGTTTTGGTTTGTTGTTGTTTTTCAAACAGTTTTTCTGTGTAGCCCTGGCTGTCCTGGACTCACTTTGTAGACCAGGCTGGCCTTGAACTCAGAGATTCCCCCTGCCTCTGCTTCCTGAGTGCTGGGATTACAGGCATATGGCACTACCACTCAGCACGTAAATGTTGTAATTTTCTAAAAGACTTAGTATGTATACAGTGCTCTGCCTGCGTGTACACTTTCAGGCTTTCAGAGCATCAGATCACATTCTAGATAGTTGTGAGCCACCATGTGGTTTCTGGAATTGAACTCAGGGCCTCTGGAAGTGCAGTCAGTGCTCTTAACCTCTGAGCCATCTCTCCAGCCCACATAAATATTATTTAACAACCCTGAAACTAGGTAAAACGAGTCGAGGCCTGACGGCAGGCAGCAAAGAGATTCCAGACAGAAAGTAGTAATGTTACAGCATTGGGGTGTGGGGTGGGGGACTTGATTGGGAGCAAGCGGTACCAAGGACTGTGTCCTAGAAGGCCACATGCTGCAAGGGTGAGTGAATTGATTTTGACAAGACCAGAGAGCAAGTGATTTGCAGGCTGAGTGATGACCACAGCATCTAGCAACGGGTGACCCACTTGTGACGTGAAAGACTTCATTGGAGCCAGCTCAAGAACATCAGCAAATGTGAACTCTGGAGGCTGCACCTTTCTTGATATGAACGGAGCGTTATTTCTCATTTTATTTTGAAACAAGATCGATCTCACGATGTAGCTGTGGCCAGCCTGAAATGCTCAACGTAGATGTACACTAAACTGGCCTCAAACTCATGGGAGATTTGCCTATTTCTGCCTTGTTAAAGCTGGGATTAAAGGCTCGTACCACCACACCAAGAAACAAAATCTTTAAAAGCATTTTAATATTTCTTTTTTTTAAGTGAGCATGGGTGCCTACAGAGGCCAGAGGCTTCTGACCCTTTGGAGTTGGGAGTTCCAGGCGCTTGTGACCTGCTTGACAGGGATGCTGGGAATCCAACTCTGGTCGTCTGAAAGCACACTACCAACTCAGCCCCCTCTCCAGCCCCTTTTCAAATAAAACTTAAAGCAATGAAACGGAAGCCCTTGTAAACTGGACCTAGAGAGATGGCTCAGTGGTTAAGAACACTTGCGGCTTTTGCAGGGGACACAAGGTCAGTTTTCAGCATCCACACAGAATAATAAAATAACCTCACAACCAACTGTAACTCCGAGTGCAGGGGGATACTGTGGCCTTTTCTGGCCTTGCACATGGCGAGGCGGGGGGGGGGGGGGGGGGGGGGCGCGGGGATACGCGCGCGCCACGCACCCCAGTTGGCAGCCTCGCGGAAGCCATGCTGCAGCGCACCGGAAGTGGCCGTACCCATTGAGGGTGCCTCGGACACAGGCGGGAAGAAGACCTTCCGGGAAGCAAACATAAAGGACAAAAAAAAAAAAAAAAAAAAGGAAAAAAACCCTAATTTAAAAAAAAAGAAAAGGAAAGGGGACATAAGGAGCTGGTGGGGAGGAGGCACCCTCGGGCCACGCTCCCTCGCCCCGCGCGCTCCCGACGCCTGCCCAGGGCCGCCGCGCACGCGCAGCCCAGGCTTCAGACCCCCGGTGGCGCGGCCCGCACCGGAGGGCCCTCAGGTGCGTATCCCGCCGCTGCTTCCCTCACAGCTTCCGCTTCCGGAAGTCCCCCGGGGAGGAGACGACTCTCGGGGCGCGTGGCGGAACCTTCAGGCGCTCGAACGCCGGCTCCGAACCCCATTTTCCGTTCCACGAGCAGGCCCTGAAGAGTGGGGGGTGGGGCGGGGAAAGGGACGACACGCCCTTATGCGACCGGCGCACGCTCGGCGCGCACCAGAACCTCTTCTTTGATTGGCTGTGACGGAAACGAGGAGACGGGAAAAGACTACGCGCCGAGGTCACCCGCCACCTGGAAACGTTTAGTTGGTTAAGGGAGGAGGCGGGGCCACCGCGGTTGCCTAGTAACGGAGCTCTGGTTCCGCCTTTCATGTGCCTTGCCTGTTGGCCCCAGGCTTTGGGGGGCGGGTCTGGGCTCTTAGTGGCCATGGTTTTTTGTTTTGTTTTGGTTTGGTTTTTGTTTTTTTTCAAGACAGGGTTTCTCTGTGTAGTCTTGGCCATCCTGGACTCCCTTTGTAGACCAGGCTGGCCTCGAACTCACAGCAATCCGCCTGCCTCTGCCTCCCGAGTGCTGGGATTAAAGGCGTGCGCCACCCAGGCTCCAAAATGTGGCTTGTGGTCTGGTTGAGAGTACAAGGTGGCCTATGACCATAACATTTAGTACAGCAACCAAAAAAGAAAAAAAGTTTTAAGTGACGTTTACTTTAATAATGTACTTAATCTATTGCATCCAAAACATTATTCTAGCATGTACTCAGAATAAAGAACCAGAAATGAGCCGGCAGCGGTAGCACATGCATTCAGGTGGATCTCTCTGAGTTCAAGGATAATCTATATATAGCAAATTCCAGGCCTGCTGACCTATACAGTGAGAGTTGTCTCTGAATAAATTCTACTAGCTTCATTAAGATACAGGAATATTCACCCTTCAAAATATAATGCAAGTCAGAAAAAAAACTCTCCCCAAAGTGAAATAATAACATAGAGAGCCGGGTGTGGTGGCGCACGCCTTTAATCCCAGCACTCGGGAGGCAGAGGCAGGCGGATCGCTGTGAGTTCGAGGCCAGACTGGTCGACAAAGGGAGTCCAGGATGGCCAAGACTACACAGAGAAACCCTGTCTCGAAAAACCAAAACCAAAAACAAAAACAACATAGAATAAACACCGGGCATGGTGGCACACGCCTTTAATCCTAGCACTCTGAAGGCAGAGGCAGGAGGGTCACTGTGAGTTCGAGGCCAGCCTGATCTACACAGCGAGTCCAGGACAGCCAGGGCTACACAGAGAAACCTTGCCTCGAAAAACAAAAAGGAGGAGGCAGAGGCAGGCGGATCGCTGTGAGTTCGAGGCCAGCCTGGTCTACAAAGTGAGTCCAGGATGACCAAGGCTACACAGAGAAACCCTGTCTCGAAAAACCAAAAAAAAAATAAAAAAGAAGAAAAACAAAAAGGAAAAAAAAAAAGAATAAAATGACAAACATAATTCAAGTGTGGTAACTCAAGCATGTCAGTCAGCTCAGCACTGAGGAAGCTTGTACTGCAGGCATAGTATGGAGAGACCTTCTCTCAAAATTCAAAAGCTGCTTTAATTCCAGCAGAGCCAGGCAGAGTCTGAGGCCAGCTTGGCCTCCAGAGGGAGCTCCAACGCGGCCAGGGCCACACAGAGAATCCCTGTCTTGAGAAACAAAACAATTAAAAGAAAAAAAAGCATACTGCTTTTACAGAAGTCCTAGGTTCAATTCCCAGCATCCATTTGGAGCTGCCTCCAGCTCTAATTCTACTTCCAGGACACCCAATACCCTTTCCAACCTCCTCTGTCACCAGGCAAGCACGTACATGCAGGCAAAACAACCCTACACACACACACACACACACACACACACACACACACACACACACACACACACACACACACACATGAAGCTTGACTGAGCACTCCCCACCTCTACAGGTGTCCTGGCTGCTCCTCTGGGTCATAAGAGCATTTGTTCTGAAATCATTGAAAGGCAAGATTTTTTTGTTTGGTTTGTTGGTTGGTTAGTTGGTTTTTGTTTGTTTGTTTTTCTTTTTTTTTTTTTTTTTTTTTTTTTTTTTTTTTTTTTTTTTTTTGGTTTTTCGAGACAGGGTCTCTCTGTGTAGCCTTGGCCATCCTGGACTCACTTTGTAGACCAGGCTGGCCTCGAACTCACAGCGATCCGCCTGCCTCTGCCTCCCGAGTGCTGTTTGTTTGTTTTTCAAGAGAGGGTTTCTCTGTGTAATAGTTCTAGCTGTCCTGGACTCACTTTGTAGACCAGGCTGGCCTTGAACTCACAGAGATCCTCTTGCCTCTACCTCCTGAGTGTTGAGATTAATGGCATGCACCACCACCACATCCAGTGAAAGCCAGCTCTCAATTAAACATTACAGCCCAAAAGGACATCCTATGGATCCATTTGAGTTGGCTTAGTTGTGAGAGAGAAATAAAACAGACATTGTGATGCTGTCTAAATGTTTTAAAGTAGGTACTTGTAACTATTTGTCCAAAGACTCTGAAGACTTCATTTATGCTCCCAGGATGCACAGTACATTGGTTGTTTCCAAGCCTTCTTGTCTGTGCACTGTAGATATCATCAGCCACACAGGCATGATGGAGGCACCCTGGCTGTCGTCAACAGCATGGATGTGCTTTGGCCAACAGTTCCAAATTTTGAAATGTTGCGCTAAATCCAGAGTAGCAGCTATTTGTGCTTTGAAGTGTGAGGCTATCTGCCAATGGGACAGCATGAAGCATAAATCAATACTTAAGAATTTGACCCCAAAAGGCCGGGCATGGTGGCGCACGCCTTTAATCCCAGCACTTGGGAGGCAGAGGCAGGTGGATCGCTGTGAGTTTGAGGCTAGGCTGGTCTATGAGGTGAGTCCAGGACAGCTAAAGCTACACAGAGAAAACCTGTCTTTTTGTTTGTTTGTTTGCTTTAGGTTTTTCGAGGCTGGGTTTCTCTATGTATCTTTGGCTGTCCTAGACTCGCTTTGTAGACCAGGCTGGCCTTGAACTCAAAGTGATCCACCTGCCTCTGCCTCCCAAGTGCTGGGATTAAAGGCGTGTGACACTACGCTCCGCTGAGAAAACCTGTCTTGGAAAAAAAAAAAAAAAGAATTTGACCCTATATGTTCCAGGGAGCTGGCCTCTCTCGTATGTTCTGTAACTCTATTTATTGCAGTCCCGTGTTCTCCTTCAGTCCTTGTAGTTGTTTTCAAACGAGGTCTTTTGTTTTTGTTTTTGTTTTTTTTTTTTGTTTGTTTTGTTTTTTGGTTTTTCGAGACAGGGTTTCTCTGTGTGGCCTTGGCTGTCCTGGACTAGCTTTGTAGACCAGGCTGGCCTCGAACTCACAGCCATCTGCCTGCCTCTGCCTCCCAAGTGCTGGGCTTAAAGGGGTGCGCCACCACGCCCGGCTTGAGGTCATTTTTTTTTTTACCATATATTTTATACAGTTAATTGTCTTCAACAGACCCAATTAAACAAGACTTACTTGTTTATACCAAGCAGTGGAGGTGCTGGAGATGTGGCTCAGCAGTTAAGGACGCTTGTAGAGGACCAAAGTATAATTCTGAGAACCTATATCAAGAGGCTCACAGCTCCTTTTAAATCCAGATCCAAAGGATCTAAAGCTCTTTTCTGGCCTACACACGCATCTACGCACATGAGTGCATGCGCATACACATGTGTACATACACACAGGTACACACACATAAATATGCACATATAACTAAATAATCTTTTTAAAGTAGAAGAATGAATAAATAAAGCATGTTTTGTCTGTTGTGAATGATGCCACAGTGTTTAATTCTGTGTGTTGGGTATGGGTATTTATTTTTAGATTCTTGTGGGTGTTTACTAAAGAATAGAATTGCTGGGGCAAGCTTTGTGAGTATCTTATTTCATTTTTGTTTGTTTATACTTTGGATTGAGCCAGAACTGTGAGCTACAGCACCAGACTTATGTTTTGTATTTTATTTATTTATTTATTTATTTTTGTTTTTTGTTTGTTTTTCGAGACAGGGTTTCTCTGTGTAGCCTTGGCTGTCCTAGACTCGATTTGTAGTCCAGGCTGGCCTCCAACTCACAGCGATCTGCCTGCCTCTGCCTCCCGAGTGCTGGGATTAAAGGCATGAGCCACCACGCCCGGCTTATGTTTTGTATTTTAGACAGATTTATTTTTATGTATCCATTCATTCATCCATCCATCTACCTACCTACCTATCTGTGTGTTTATTTGTTTTTGTTTTTGTTTTTGTTTGAGACAGGGTTTCTCTGTGTATCCTTGGCTGTCCTGGACTCACTTTGTATACCAGGCTGGCCTCGAACTCACAGCGATCCACCTGCCTCTGCCCTCCAAGTACTGGGATTAAAAGTGTGCGCTACCACGCCTACTTTATTTTAGTTTTTCAAGTCAGGATTTCTCTGTGTAGCCGTGGCTGTCTGGAAACTCACTCAATAGACCAAGCTGGCCTTGAACTCACAGAGATCACTTGCCTCTGCCTCCTGAGTGCTGGGGTTACAGGAGTGCACCACCACAGCCCCGTGTCATCACACCCAGTTTTAGCTAGAGAGTTGGTAGAGACAGAGGGCTGGAAGGGCTTTGTTCAAGCTCCAAAAATTTTATCTAGTGGTCATAAAGATAGTAGGCCAGATACAGAGGTTACAATAAGCAGCCATTAAAAGGCAGTAAAGATAAAGCAAAGGAATGTGGCTTCTCTCATCTGTCCACTCTCATTTCTACATGATCAGAGACCATAAAATAACGTGCCAGCTCCTGGCTGAACGTGCAGTACCTTCGGCCAGCTGCAGTTCACATGGATTCTTTCTTGGTGTCCCTCATAAACATGGGGCCCTTGCATTGCGAGAAGGCATCCAGAGGCAGGCACAGTTTAGTGGGTTAGTGGTGCTTAAACTGTGAGTCACACCCATTTGGGGGTCACTTATCAGCTGTCCTGCATACCAGGTACTTACGTTACAATTCATAACAGTAGCAAAATGACAGTTACAGAGTGCAATAAGATAGTTTTATGGTCGGGGCTCACCAAAGCATAAGGAACGGTATTAGAGGGGTGCAGCATCAGGCTGGTTGAGAACCCTGGGCTGGACTGAAGGGCGGAGATGTGCTCCAATACAGATTTATTTTGTAGCCAGACTCGGTGCCTCACACCTTTGATCCAGCTCTTGGGAGGCAGAGGCAGGTGGATCTCTGTGAGTTCGAGGCCAGCCTGGCCTACAAAGGGAGTACAGGACAGCCAAGGCTAACACAGAGAGACTCTGTCTCAAAAAAAAAAAAAAAAAAAAGAAGTATCGCTCTTCTGTGTAGACCCCCCTGGCCTGCCACGATGGGACCAACCTCAACCATGCAATGCTCCCACCATGTACCTTGCTTCCCTGCTGTGGGAGCAGCAGGTTAGGTAGGCTCTGGGTATCATCCGAGGACTATGTCATGCCTTCAGTGTCCTCAGGGTATCTCACCCCCCAAAGCTTCTGGCATCTCCATCCTGCACCAGCCTGGGCATCCTACCTAGCCTTAAACCATAATGAGCCATTGCTTCACACCCACAGAGCTGTAGTCACGTGATCACAAGAACACCGAGGGTTCCCGACACTCTCTTCCTTGTTTCTCCTATACAGGAGCAATGGCCCAGGTAGCAGTGTCCACCCTGCCCATTGGAGACGAGCCCTCAGACAGCAGGATGGTGATGACGTTCCTCCTGTCAGCTCTGGAGTCCATGGTGAGACACTGTGGTTCTGCCAGTGCCTCAGATCGTTGTTGAACTGAAGGATGGTGATGCGCGTCAGTACGCTCCTTTTGTACACACCCCCCTCCGTCAGTATGAGGGTATCCTTCAGTGCAGGCATGATGGTACACACCGGTAAACCCCAGCAGTTGGGGAGGTAGAGAAAAGAGGGGGCCCGAGTAAGGGCTGTTTGCATTTCTGTTTCAGTGTAAAGAGCTGGCCAAGTCCAAGGCTGAGGTGGCCTGCATCGCCGTGTACGAGACAGAGGTGTACGTGGTGGGGACGGAGCGAGGCTGTGCCTTCGTCAACGCCAGACAGGACTTTCAGAAAGACTTTGCACAACACTGTAGGTGGCCAGCATTGTACAGTGTCATCCCTGGTGCTGTCTGTCTGTCCCTTTGGTTGGTTGGGCTTTTTAATATAGGGGATTAAGTTTAGGGCCTCACACATTGCTAGGTAAATAATCCACCATTGAACTGTAGCGCTACTTTTATCCTCATATTTCTTTTTTTTTTCCCCTCCGAGACAGAGTTTCTATGTGTGGCCTTGGCTGTCCTGGAACTCACTCTGTAGACCAGGCTGGCCTCGAACTCACAGAGATTTGCCTGCCTCTGCCTCCCAAGTGTTGGTATTAAAGGTGTGCGCCGCCACCACACCTGGCTTGACTCTAGTTTCTTGAGGTAGTGTAGGATTTTGTTGTTGATTTGAAGATTACCTCCTTGTCATTGTTTGGAGAATGTAGTCTGAGTTGTCCTTGTGGTGACCTTCCTCCCTCAGACCCCCAAGCCCTGGGGTCACTAGTGAGCACTCGCCCTCCTCCCTCAGACCCCCAAGCTCTGGGGTCACTAGTGAGTGCTCACCCTCCTCCCTCAGACTCCCAAGCCCTGGGGTCACTAGTGAGTGCTCACCCTCCTCCCTCAGACCCCCAAGCCCTGGGGTCACTAGTGAGCGCTCACCCTCCTCCCTCAGACCCCCAAGCCCTGGGGTCACTAGTGAGTGCTCACCCTTCTCCTTCAGACCCCCAAGCCCTGGGGTCACTAGTGAGCGCTCACCCTCCTCCCTCAGACTCCCAAGCCCTGGGGTCACTAGTGAGCGCTCACCCTCCTCCCTCAGACCCCCAAGCCCTGGGGTCATTAGTGAGCGCTCACCCTCCTCCCTCAGACCCCCAAGCCCTGGGGTCACTAGTGAGCGCTCACTCTGGCACATGGGGAGCAGTAGCTCTATTTTGGGGGTGATCACCACACTCCATCCTATTTATCACATCACCTGCTCTTCTGTCAGGGCTGGAGAGATGGTCAATGGGGGAGGGCTTGCTGCGCCTACAGGGGACCCACATTTGGCTCCTAGCACCCACATCTAGTAGTTAAGAACCACTGGTAAGCCGGGCGTGGTGGCGCACGCCTTTAATCCCAGCACTCGGGAGGCAGAGGCAGGCGGATTGCTGTGAGTTCGAGGCCAGCCTGGTCTACAAAGGGAGTCCAGGATGGCCAAGGATACACAGAGAAACCCTGCCTCGAAAAACCAAAAAAAAAAAAAAAAAAAAAAAAAAAAAGAACCACTGGTAACTCTAGCACCAAGGGATCTGTTGCTCCTTTCCGGCCTCCAAGGGCATTTACACACATGTGGCATACAGACACACACGTACACATAAAAATGAATGCTTTTAAAAAAGACAAATCTTTTTATTTACTTATTTATTTTATGTATATGAGTGCCCTATCTGCATGTTAGAAGAGGGCATCAGATCCCATTATAAATGGTTGTGAGCCACCATGTGGTTGCTGAAAATTGAACTCAGGACCTCTGGAAGAGCACACAGTGCTCTTAACTGCTGAGCCATCTCTCCAGCCCTCAAAATCTTAAAAGAAAACAACTCTATTCTTGTGAGGTGGGAATACAGCTTCGTTGGTAGAGTGATCACCTGGCATGTGTGAAGCCCAGGCCTCCATCCTTAGAAGAACAAATGAAAACACCCTCTTTCTGTAAAAGGGTCATTTTATGATTGTTCCCTTCTTTCTTCCTTTTCCTTTTAATACCAGAAATACAGATGGGAGGAAACAGAACAAATGCTTGCCCTGACCCGTGCTCCTCCTGTGTTGCAGGCCAACAGGAAGGGCTGACTGAAGAGAAACCCGTGTGTCCGGAAAATGGGACCCAGATCTGCCCCGGAGAAGCCCAGCTGCTCAGGAAAGCAGTGGACGACCATTTCTGCTTTTGTTATCGTAAGTCTCTGTGGGGCATGGGCGGCCCATCTGTGTGTGTGTGTGTGTGTGTGTCTGTCTGTCTGTCTGTCTCTCTCTGTGTGATGTGATGTGTGGTTGTGAGTGTGTAGTATACGTGATATGCTGTGTGGGGTGTGTGCGTGTGTGTGTTTCTGCTTCTGTGTGTGATGTGATGTGTGGTTGTGGGTGTGTGTATGTGACTGTGTGAGTGTGCGTGTGCATTGTGTGATGTGTGTGAATGAGGTGCCTACATGTCATACAGTCATGGAGGTCCCAGAACACCTTGCAAGAAGTTGGTTTTCTCCTTCAACTGTGGGTTCAGATCAATTGAATGCGGTCACCATGGTTGCACAGGAGGCACTTTTACCCACTGAACCATCTCTCTGGCCCCCGGAGTATTCTAAATAGCCATATAGGAGTTGGGTGATTCTATCAGCTTGATGTCTTAGGATTCTATGAACTCATTTATTTATTAATTCATATGTTTATTTTACAGGTCTGGGGAGGGAACCCAGAGTTTCATGAATGCTAGGCAGGTGCTCTACCACTGAGTCACACCCCAGCCCCTCACTGGGGGATTCTAGGCAGGTGCTCTACCACTGAGCCACACCCCAGCCCCTCACTGGGGGATTCTAGGCAGGTGCTCTACCACTGAGCCACACCCCAGCCCCTCACTGGGGGATTCTAGGCAAGTGCTCTACCACTGAGCCACACCCCAGCCCCTCACTGGGGATGATTGTACTTCCATCCCCAACATCACACATACACATACACAACACCTCTAAGCCATCAGATAGCTATGTAGCAGAAAGGGAAGTGTAATGAGTACAAATCTGAACAAAGTACAATGACACACATATAGGAAAGTGTCACAAGAAAGCTAGTTATGATGGAGCACACTGTGATTCTAGCACTGGGGACCTGAGGCTGGAGGATCACTGCAAGTTGGATACCAGCCTAGAGCTCAGACCACCGTGGGCTCCCTTGCTCAAAGACAAAAGGGAAAGAACTAGGGAGCTGGCTTAGTGGTAAGAGTACTTGTACAAGCATGAGGATCTGAACTCCAATCCCCAGCACAAAATGCACTGACCTTTAGCAGCAGCCGAAGTTTTACAACTTTGGTTGGGAGTCCTATAGATGTTTTAGGATAGACAGGAAAAGGTACTTTATGCCTTTTGAAAAAATTTTATGTGCATGTGTGTTTTGCCTACATGCATGTCTATATACATGTGTACCTGGTGCTTAAAGAGATCAGAAGAGGATGTTAGATTTTTCTGGAGTTGAAATTACACATAGTTGTGAACTGCCATGTGGGTGCTGGAAATTGAACCCAGGTCCTCAGGAGAAGCAACCAGTGCTCTTAACCACTGAGCCATCTCTTCAGCCCCTCCCCCACCTTTTGTTTTAGAAATAAGAAAAGGGTTTACTTTGGCCTGTTCTTTAAAAATAATTTACTTTATTATTTTTTTTTCAAAACAGTGTTTCTCTGTGTAGCCTTAGCTGTCCTGGATTCACTTTGTAGACCAGGCTGGCATTGAACTCACAGAGATCAGTATGCCTCTGCCTCCTGAGTGCTGGGATTAAAAGCTTGTGACACCACACCCGGCTTAAATTATTTTATATACATTGCTGTGAGTGTGTCAGATCCCCTAGAACTGAAGTTATAGACAGTTGTGAGCTCTCATGTGGGTGCTGGGAATTGAACCCATGTCCTCTGCTCTTTACTGCTGAGTCGTCTCTCCAGCCCCCACACCCTGTTGTTTTGTTTTGTTTTCTTTTCAAGACAAGGTTTCTCTGTGTAGCCTTGGCTGACCTGGACTCACTTTTGTAGACCAGGCTGTCCTCGAACTCACAGCGATCTGCCTGCCTCTGCCTCCTGTGTGCTGGGACACCCTGTTGTTTTAAAGGCGTATTAATCAGGAATCTCTAAAGAGAAACAGACTGATAGAATGATCATACACACACACACACACACACACACACACACACACACACACACACACACACACACTCATTTTAATATATTGCCATAGTTTGGGTTTCTATTACTGTGCTGAAACACCATGACCAAAAAGCAAGTTGGGGAGAAAAGGGTTTATATTGCTTACACTTCCATATATATATATATGATGAATACACATACTATATACATGTATATATACATATATGTATATATATGACTTATTAGAGTGGCTTACAGGCTATGGTCCAGCTAACTGTCTCCTGACTGAAAGATGAAGGATCTGGTAGTTGTTCAGTCCACAGGGTGGATGTCTTAGCTAGTCTTCAGTCTGTATTGGAATCCCAAAGAAGTAGGTTCTAACATCAGTGAAGGCATACCCCAGCAGCAGGATCGATGAGCTTGCTAGCAAGAGTGAGAGCAAACAGGCAAAATTCAAAAGCTTCCTTCTTTCATGTCCTTTTATGTGGGTGGCCACCTGAAGGTATGGCTCAGATTTAGGGGAGGATCTTCGGTCCCCAAATTATCTAGATTTAGGATGGGTCATCTCACCTCAAAGGATCCAGTCAAAAAAAAATCCTTCATAGGTGTGCCCACCTCCTTGGGTTTTAGTTGATTCCTGATGTTGTCAAGTTTACAACCAAGTTTAGCCATCACAGGAGAGACAGAGTCCATTATGGCAGGGACAACATGGCTACAGGCAGGGAACAGGTGGCAGTGGGAGCAGGAAGCTGGCTCACCGCATTACAGCCGCACTCAGGAAACAGAGAGAGCATTTGTGCTCTTAGTGTATGTATATTCCAGCCACGTGCCCTGTGTCTGTTGCACTAGGTGAAGCTGACAGGTGTGAACTTCTGCGAGGATCATTTACCATCGCTCGTCTCCTCTTCCAGGTAAAGCATTGGGGACAACAGCCATGGTCCCTGTGCCCTATGAGCACATGCTTCAGGACGAGGCCGCTGTGGTGGTTCAGGGCCTTCCAGAAGGCCTGACCTTCCAGCACCCTGACAATTACAGTCTTGCCACCCTGAAGTGGATTCTGGAGAACAAAGCAGGGATCTCATTCGTCATAAAGAGGTAATCTCAGCCGGGCAGTGGTGGCACACGCCTTTAATTCCAGCACTCGGGAGGCAGAGGCAGCCAGATCACTGTAAGTTCAAAGCCAGACTGGTCTGCAAAGTTAGTCCAGGACAGCCAAGGCTACACAGAGAAACCTTGTCTTGAAAAAACAAAAAAGCAAAACAAAACAAAAAACCAAACCAAAACAAAAAAAGAGGTAATCTGCTCCCTGGCTTCTAAGTTCATGTAGTGATAAGCTGCCTTGAGCCAACTGTGGTGGCACAGACCTGCAATCCCTATACTGGGAGACAAAGGCAGGAGAATCACTGAAAGTCTGAGGCAAGCCTACGTTACAGTGAACTCAAGGACAGCCTGGGATAAGTACCAAAACCCTGTCTCAAAAAAAAAAAAAAAAAAAAAAAAAATTGTGGTCTGGGGCCACAGCTGAGATGGCTGAGTCATTGAGCACTCACCTGGCATGCACCAAGGCCTGGGTTCTAGGCTCAGCACTGCAGCAAAATAGAGTGGACTGTTCACTGTGTATGACTGCTCTGCTTGTGTTCATGTTGGGTAATGGTGTTGGTTTTCTTGCAGACCTTTCCTAGGTGCAGAGAGCCAGCTGGGTAAGTAGCGGCTGCTGATCCTCGGTGGCTGCCCAGAACGGCCGAACCCATTCTACTATTTTACCACAGTGATGAGGCAACCTGAGCTGGGGGTAGGGTGGCAGCTTGGTAGTAGATCTCTTTCCTGTAGGGTTGCCCAGGGAGGGGCTGAGGGTGTGTGGTTCAGTAGTATAGCACCTGCCTAGAGTCCCCCAGTGAGGGGCTGGGGGTGTGGCTCAGTGGTAGAGCACCTGCCTAGAATCCCCCAGTGAGGGGCTGGGGTGTGGCTCAGTGGTAGAGCACCTGCCTAGAATCCCCCAGTGAGGGGCTGGGGGTGTGGCTCAGTGGTAGAGCACCTGTCTAGAATCCCCCAGTGAGGGACTGGGGTGTGGCTCACTGGTAGAGCACCTGCCTAGAATCCCCCAGTGAGGGGCTGGGGTGTGGCTCAGTGGTAGAGCACCTGCCTAGAATCCCCCAGTGAGGGGCTGGGGGTATGCCTTCATGGGAGAATGCTTGTCTAACACGCATGAGACCCTGAGTTCTCTCATCAACACTATAAAAAAGAGAGAGACAGAACACCATGGCGTTATGACACTAATGGACTAGGCAGATGTCCCACACAGGGAGAGACAGCAGCCCAGACTATAGTGACAGCTACCTGGTCTTCCAGAGGGGTGTGGACAACCAACTGCTGGTCTGTAAGTACAGCTCTGGAATGGCCAGGGGGTGTTGGCTTTGAGGGCTCTAGGATTCATTCCTGTGCCTCTGAAAGTCAGGTCAAGGAGAAGGAATAATTCTGTTTAGCACAGAGCCAAGGAAAACGATGTTACTCTTAGGATGTCAGGGTCATCCCTGAGGTCGGCATGGGGCTAGAATAGCTTAGGGGGAGCTCTACAGTGACATGGCCCTCAAAATAAGCAGGAACTCGGTGGGGTGGTGGCCTGCTGTTAAGTGTCCCAGCACTGAGCCGGGCATTGTGTGCACACCTTTAATCCCAGCACTTGGGAGGCAGAGACAGGTGGATCTCTGTGAGTTCGAGGCCAGCCTGGTCTGCAAAGCGAGTCCAGGACAGCCAAGGCTATGCAGAGAAACTCTGTCTTGAAAAAAACAAAATACAAACAAACAAACAAACAAAGAGTCCCAGCACTGGGGTGCTGAGGCAAGAGGTTCATGAGGTTCTCTTCAAAGAGACAAAAGCTTAAGATGCAGGGTCTTACCAGTTTGGTTCTCTTGAGATAACAAAGCTGAGTGGCAGAGTGCCCACAGACTTGTGGGAACCCACATGTCCCCTGTCCCCTTGCTTCACAGCAGTGAGGGTACCCCCTTTCCCCCACTTCCAAATATCTCTGCCAAAAGCATTTAAAAATCTACCTGTATATGGCTGGGCATAATATCAAGTGTCTTCCATCTCAGCACTCGGAAGTCAGAGGCAGGAGTATCTCTGAGTTCAAAGCCAGGCTGGTCCATCTAGTGAACCCTAGACTAGCCAGAGCTACATTGTAAGAGCCTGTATTTAAAAAAGAAAGAAAAGGGGGCTGGAGAGATGGCTTAGTGGTCAAGAGTACTTTCCGCTTTTCCAGAGGTCCTGAGTTCAGTTCCTGACAACCACGTGGTGGCTCACAATCATCTATACCTTCTAGTGACTTCTGGTGTGCAGGCGTACATGAAGATAAAGCACTCATATACATAAAATAAAAAAATAAAACATTTTTTTAAGAAGGAAGGAAAGAAAGAAAGAAAGAAAGAACGAAAGAAAGAAAGAAAGAAAGAATCCACCCACATTACTTTCTTAAATTATTGCTTTGGAAATGTAACAGGAGCTCCATGTCCCCACTGGTTTACAGAGCATGATGTCTAAAGGGAGTGTCATGGTAGACAGTCCAGGTAGAGGAAGGAGGTCCAGGGGTAGGGACTGTGTGCCTCCCATTGTGTATACCTAGATCAACATGGGCCCCTCCAGGCCTCCTGTTTGGGGTGGTCTTCATGAGGTCCTTATCCTCTTTCTCCTGTTAAGAGTTGGAGTCCAGTGTGGTGGCATACACTGTCATCTTCACATTGGAGAGACTGAGGCAGGAGGATTCGGAGTTCAAGATCAGCCTGGGAGACACAGCAAAACCCTATCTCCAAAAAATCCAATGAATGCTGGGTGGTGGTGTCACACACTTTTAATCCCAGCAGTCAGGATGCAGAGGCAGGCAGATCTCTGTGAGTTTGAGGCCAGCCTGGTCTACAAAGCAAGCCCAGGGAAGCCAAGGCTACACAGAGAAACACTTTCTCAAAAACAAACAAACAAACAAAAAACCACAACCCAACCTCTCAAAAAAACAAACAAAAATGCAAAAGAAGACTGGAGAGATGCTCCAGCAGTTAATAACCCATGCAGAAGACCAGGGCTCAGTTCCCAGCACCCACACAGCGGCTCACATCTGCCTGCTGTTCCAGCTCATGGGCTCCATGCCTGCTTCTGGATTTCAAGGGCACCAGGCATGAATGAGACAAACATACATTCAGGCACTGGCCCCTGCACATAAAAAGTAAAAATAAATAAGCCTTTTAAAAGAAGATGTAGCCGGGCGTGGTGGCGCATGCCTTTAATCCCAGCACTCAGGAGGCAGAGGCAGGCAGATCACTGTGAGTTCGAGACCAGCCTGGTCTACAAAGTGAGTCCAGGATGGCCAAGGCTACACAGAGAAACCCTGTCTCGAAAAAAAAAAAAAAACCCAAAAAAATAAATAAATAAAAGAAGATGTATTTATTTTACTTATTGCATATGAGTGCTTTATCTGCAGAAGAGGGCATCAGATAACATTATAGATGTTTGTGAGCCACCATGTGCTTGCTGGGAATTGAACTCATGACCTCTGGAAGAGCAGGTGGCACCCTTAACCACTGAGCCATCTCTCCAGTCCCTAAATAAGACTTTAAAAAAAAAAAAAGATTTATTTATTTATTAAGTATACTATGTTCTGCCTGCATGCCAGGAGAGGGCACCAGATCTTACTATAGATGGTTGTGAGCCACCATGTGGTTGCTGGGATTTGAACTCAGGACCTTTGGAAGAGCAAGCAGTGCTCTTAACCACTAAACCATCTCTCCAGCCCTAAATAAGCCTTTTTTAAAAATCCAAATAAAAGGCTCTAGTTTGATGGTTGGATGACAAGTGCCCAGGTGACTGTCATCCCAGAATAGTTCCATTTTCTTTCTTTCTTTTTTGTTTTTTGTTTTTTTTTTTTTTTTTTGGATTTTCGAGACAGGGTTTCTCTGTGTAGCCTTGGCCATCCTGGACTCACTTTGTAGACCAGGCTGGCCTCGAACTCACAGCGATCCTCCTGCCTCTGCCTCCCGAGTGCTGGGATCAAAGGCGTGCGCCACCACGCCCGGCTTGTTTTTTGTTTTTTTAAGACAGGGTCTCTCTGTGTAGTTTTGGCTGTCCCGGACTCGCTTTGTAGACCAGGCTGGCCTTGAACTCACAGAGATCCGCCTGCCTCTGCCTCCCTAGTGCTGGGATTAAAGACACCACCACCGCCTGGCTTTTTTTTTTTTTTTTTTTTTTTAAGATTTATTCATTATTATGTATACAGTGCTCTGCTTGCATGTACTCCTGCAAGCCAGAAGAGGGCGCCGGATCACACTACAGATGGTTATGAGCCACCATGTGATTGCTGGGAATCGCACTCAGGACCTTTGGAAGAGCAGGCGGCGCTCTTAACCACTGAGCCATCTCTTCAGCCCCCTGGCTTTTTTTTCTTTTAAGATTTATTTTATTTATTATTTATACATTATTCTGCCCACATATGTGCCTGCATACCAGAAGGGGGCACCATATCTCATTTTCGATGGTTGTGAGCCACCATGTGGTTGCTGGGAACTGAACTCAGGACCTTTGGAAGAACAGGCAGTGCTCTTAACCTCTGAGCCATCTCTCAAGCCCCTAATTCCTATTTTCCTACCAAAGAACAGTCACACACAGCAGCTGGCATACAGTGCTTCCATGGCGACACCGTTCTGCTGTTCCTCAGCCTGTGTGGGGTGTCAGCCCTGGAGCTCCACGTGAGAACTCCTAAGGTCCTGACATCAGACACTTCTATACTGTGGCAGAGCATTTCCCAGTGAGGCCTATGCTCATTCTAGGTCCTTAATCTAATGGAGCCCGCGTAGAATGCCCAGTAACAGGGAAGGATGGTAAATGTTAGCCTGGCTTGCGTGATGGCCAAGGGCTGTCATCCCAATGCTGGGGAGGCTGAGGCAGGAGAATAACAGGTTTGAGGCCTGCCTGGGCTGCAGAATGAGTTCCAGGCCAGCCTATGCTACATGACGATAACTCATTGCAGACAAACAAAAAAAGGGCTGAGGAAACGGACCTCAGTGGTAGAGCACTTGCCTAGCGTGCAAAGGGTCCTGTCCTGGACTTGATCCTCAGCACCAAAAATAAAACAGAAAAATAAAAATTAGAAAAGCAAGAAGTCATAATCCAAGTAAAGAAAGAAGTTTTAAAAGCAAGAAGGAGCCCAGCGGTGGTGGCGTATGCCTTTAATCCCAGCACTTAAGAGGCAGAGACTGGTGCATCTCTCTGAGTTTGAGGCCAGCCTGGTGTATTGAGCAAGTTCCAGAACAGCCAGAGCTACACAGAGAAACCTCTGTGTCAAAAAGGAAGAAAAAGGGCGGGTGTGGTGGCGCACGCCTTTAATCCCAGCACTTGGGAGGCAGAGGCAGGCGGATCGCTGTGAGTTCGAGGCCAGCCTGGTCTACAAAGTGAGTCCAGGATGGCCAAGGCTACACAGAGAAACCCTGTCTCGAAAAACCGAAAAAAAAAAAAAAAAAGGAAGAAAAAGAAAAAACAAGAAGGAGAAAAGAAATTCCTGCACTTTGGAGGTGAAGGTAGGAAGATCAAGAGTTCAGGGTTATCCTCAGCTATCCAGGATATTTCAGGACAGCCTGGCCTACCTATCATAAGAAACAAAAACCCAAAGGTAATGTATTGTTCAGGAAACAGTGATAACACAAAAAAAGTCTGCATGTCGGGGACATTGGTTTGTTTGTTTGTTTCTGAAGTCTCCTCGGCCTGTGCTGGGGCCCTGGGGGGTGGGAACCCCTGGATGTGGAGGGCCCTCTGCTCACTAACCCTCAGGTGTCTGTGAAGAAGCAGGCAGGCTAGTGTAGTGCCCGCTCCGGTGACCTGGCTGGGGAGTGGCCAGGCTGGGGTCCATACCTACACTCGTGGCACTGTCTGCCCACTTCCAGCATAGCTCACCAGCTGCTATGATAAGCAGGGCTGTTTTTGCGTGGCCTCCTCCTCAGGTAGCATCCTGGGATGGCCTTGAGGTTAGAATTCTTCCTTCTGTTGGCTTTCCAAGGATGTGGCCTTGAATGTGAGTCCTGTTCCATGCTGCTGAGAGAGAGTGATGTGTACCTTTCTGTTCTTACACAGGTGGCCTTGGGATGGTGACAGATGCCGAGAGGCCAGCACTAGCACCAAATGACAGGTAAAAAAAAAAAAAAGTAATAAATAAAGGCATAGACTACATCATAAACCAGGAATAGTGAGGGACAGAGACAGAAGGCAAGAGGATCTGGAGTTCAAGGTCATCCTTGGTTACATAGTTTGAGGACAGCCACATGACACCTTGTGTGAAAAAAGGGTGGGGGGGAGTGTAAGTGGCTGATAAGGGTTACAGAAATGGCTTAGCATTTAAAACTGACTGCTGCTCTTCTAGAGGACTCCATTTTGGTTCCCAGCACCCATATCAGGCAGTTTAAGTTACAGGTATCTGACATGCACTCTAACCTCCATAGGCATGGTATACATACCTACATGCAGACAAACACTCGAACACATAAAACAAACAAACAAAAATCCTGACCTACCTACCTATCTATCTATCTACCTGTCTTTTTATGGATTTTGGTTTTTTGAGACAGGGTTTCTCCAAGTACTCCTAGCTCTCCTGGAACTCATTCTGTAGACCAAGCTGGCCTTGAATTTACAGAGGTCCATTTGCCTCTGCCTCATAAATGCTGGGATTAAAGGCATGGGCCACCACACCCAATTCTACCCTAATTGTTTGACCTGGGTTCCCTTTTCCTTGCAGCTATGGGCCCGTGAGTGTGAAAACTGAACCCATGGAAGATTCTGGTAGGTGCACTGATGCTTGACAATCAAATGTTTAGCAGGTTATCATTTGAATGACAATTTTTTAATTTACTTTTATAAAAATGACTACTAAACCGGGCGTGGTGGCGCACGCCTTTAATCCCAGCATTCGGGAGGCAGAGGCAGGTGGATCGCTGTGAGTTCGAGGCCAGCCTGGTCTACAAAGTGAGTCCAGGATGGCCAAGGCTACACAGAGAAACCCTGTCTCGAAAAACAAAAAAAAAAAAAAAAAAATGACTACTAAGTATTTAACTATAGCCTGATGGGTGGTGGTGGTGGCACACGCCTTTAACCCCAGCACTTGGGAGACAAGGGGCAGGTGGATCTCAGAGTTCAAGGCCAACCTGGTCTACAAAGTGACTTCCAGGACAGTCAGGGCTGCACAGAGAAACCCTAACCAGGACCATAGTTATAGACTAGTAGGTAAGTACTGCTTATCTGAAATGTTTGGCCCTGGCCAGTGAGATGGCTCAGCAGGTAAAGACCTGCTTTGCCTAATGACCTGAGTTCGGGCCCCAGTTTCCACATCCTGTAAGAAGAAAACCAGCCCCCACAAGCTGCCCTCCACCCACTGCACTCCATGGCATGTGTGGATGTGGCATGTAGGTGTGTGGATGTGGCATGTAGGTGTGTGGATGTGGCATGTAGGTGTGTGGATGTGGCATGTAGGTGTGTGGATGTGGCATGTAGGTGTGTGGATGTGGCATGTAGGTGTGTGGATGTGGCATGTAGGTGTGTGGATGTGGCATGTAGGTGTGTGGATGTGGCATGTAGGTGTGTGGATGTGGCATGTAGGTGTGTGGATGTGGCATGTAGGTGTGTGGATGTGGCATGTAGGTGTGTGGATGTGGCATGTAGGTGTGTGGATGTGGCATGTAGGTGTGTGGATGTGGCATGTAGGTGTGTGGATGTGGCATGTAGGTGTGTGGATGTGGCATGTGTAGATTTGGTATGTGTAGGTGCATGCATACACCACACACAGAAGAGCAAAAGCCGCTTAGAGCATCCCTGTTCTTCCAGGGGACCTGGGTTTGGTTCCCAACACCCACATGGTAGCTCACAACTGTCTATACCAGGAGTCTCGTGGGATCCGATGCCCTCTCCTGGTGTGTAGACATGTACATGCAGAAAAAAAAAAACACCCATCTAAATAAATAAATGGAGTTACGTGTGTGTTCCACCACATACAGCTTCGGTGTGTTTGCTGAGTGTGCATGTGCAGGTGTGCGCACCTCTGCTTGTACTGAAGCCAGAATAAGGCATTTGGTGACTTCCTCTGTCTCTCCAGCCACCCCTTGATGCAGTGTCTCTCCCTGAACCCAACACTCACATTTTCTGGAAGTCCGCAAGCCCCAGCAATCCTCCTGTCTCTATTGCATTTGGAGCTAGGATTACAGGTGTAATCCTCCTTGCTAGGGATGCCTGGCTTGTGGGTTCTGGGACCTGAATTCAGTCCTTATGACTGCATAATGTATGCTCTTAGCCACCTTCCCATATCTCCAGTTCCTATATAGCTTTGAAGTGTTGGTTGGTTTGGTTTGGTTTGGTTTTTCAAGACAGGGTTTCTCTGTGTAGCCCTGGCTGATCTTGGACTCCCTTTGTAAACCAGGCTGGCCTTGAACTCACAGCAGTCCACCTGCCTCTGCCTCCCTGAGTTACAATGGTATGCCACCATGACGAGCTAGAGTGTTTGTTTTTTAAATTCTCTGGCAAGCCAAAGACAGCTGAAATTGGGGAAGGACTCATCTCCAGAGTCAACCAGGAAAGAGTGGAAAGTGGAAAGCCATCATGTTAGGACTGAGATGCACACGTCACAACTCAGTTCCGCTCAGCTGTAACACTTGGCTCATCTCTTCCTCCTGGCTTTGTTTCTCTTGTCTCCAGGGCTATCACTAGAGTCTGTTTGGTCTTGCATGTTCCCCACGGGGCCAGTGTTAAACTCTTGTTCACCAGGGACATACTGGGAGGTGGTGGGACCGTTGAGATTCGGAAGCTACTTGGAAATCTTTGGGTCATTTAGGCTTGCCCCTCCTGCCTGGCCTCCAATTTACCCTTAGCCAAAGAGGATTTTAAGACTCAGTCCATGTGTATGAGGCTGGCCTTGAACTTGTAGAGATCTGCATGCCTCAGCCTCTGGAATGCTGGGACTAAAGGTGTGTGCCATCACATCCTGCTTCCAAAGAGGATCCCGAACTTGTGATTCTCCTGCTTCTGCCTCTGCCTCCCGAGTGCTGGGATGACAGGCTTGCAGCGCCATTCCCACCAAACCTCGTGTTCTTTTAGCTGGCTGTGCTCACCTGCCCCCAACTGTGACCCCGATTGTGCTCATAGGCACTTCACCAAAGGCAGCAGCCGTGTTAGTCAAGACGGAGTCAGAAGATCCTAATTACTACCAATGGAACATGCAAGGTAATGCTGTTGGTAACCGCCACCCATCTAAGAGCTGATACAGAAGAACAGGGGGCACAGGACGATGGCTCAGTGGGCAAGCATGAGGACCCGAGTTCCAGTCCCCAGAACCCATGCAAAAGAGCATGTCATGCGTGGATGCCTGTAACATCAGCACTGGGAGGCAGGCGGATAGGAGAATATCTGGGGCTTGCTGACCTAGCTCCTGTCTCAAGGGGATAAGGTGGAGAGTGATCAAGCAGGACATGGGCTATCCTCCCCAACCCCTACACAAGCACACACACCTGAACACACACACACACACACGTGACTATACTACACACCCCACAAAACAGATGGATGTGTGTTGACCTAGACTAGCAAGTTGCCTTCTGAATTATATGGTGAATGGGATTTACCTTAAATTCAAAGCGTGTTTGTGGGGCACACCTGTAGTCCCAGTGCTCAGAAGGTAAAGGCAGGAGAGTGTCAAGGTCATTCTTGATTATATAGCAAATTCAAGCCTGGGCTACATGAGACCCTCTCTCAAAAATTAAGAAAACCAGGCTGGCCAGGCACAGTGTCACATGGGGAGGCAGATGCAGGCAGATGTCTGTGAGTTGGAGGCCAGTCTGGTCTACAAAGCGAGTCCAGGACAGCCAGGGCTACACAGAGAAACTCTGGAAAAGAAAAGAAAATAAGAAAAAGAAAACCAGGCTAGAGAGATGGCTCGGTGGTTAAGAGCACTGGCTGCTCTTCCAGAGGTCCTGAGTTCAACTCCCAGCAACCACATGGTGGCTCACAACCATACTGCATAACTGTATGGACTACTGTAACTATAGTGCTATGGGATCTGATACCTTCTTCTAGTGTGCAAACATACATGCAGACAAAACTCCATTACATTAAACAAACGAATAAATAAGCGATTCCAGAAGATTGCCGTGGCCACAGCAGTAGGATTGCTGTAATGGAGCCCATATCCCTGTAACTAGCACTACTGTGGGTGGCTGAATGCGTCATCACCATGGAAACTAGTGAATAAGTGAAGGCATGAGAAACTCAAGAGGTAGATTTGCCTGTATGGTGTCTGCTCATTTCTCCCCTCTTCCTCAACTGTTTTCTATTTCTAAATTACAGTGATTTCAAAATAATTTTTTTTTTCTATAAAAACAACAAAAATAGAGGACTGGCAAGAAGATCAGTAGACAATATTCCTGCCACCAAGTTTGCTGACCCAAGTTCATCCCCGGCACCCACATGTTTGAAGGAGAGAATCAATCCATACAAACTAACCGCTGACCGCCACACAATCTCTGTGGCATTCAGGCTTGCTCCCACACATTTGCATATACACAATAGATAAATGAATGTAAAAAAAATTATTTTTTGTTTTTGGTTTTTAAGACACGGTTTCTCTTGGGCTGGAGAGATGGCTCAGTGGTTAAGAGTGCCGCCTGCTCTTCCAGCGGTCCTGAGTTCAATTCCCAGCAACCACATGGTGGCTCACAACCATCTATAATGTGATCTGATGCCCTCTCCTGCAGAAAAAGCACTCATATACAATAAATAAATTAATTAAAAGAAAAAAAAGACACGGTTTCTCTGTGTAGCTCTGGCTGTCCTGGAACTTGCTTTGTAGACCAGACTGGCCTTGAACTCAGAGATCTACCTGCCTGCCAAATGCTGGGATTAAGGCATGTGCCACCACCGCCCTGCTAACTTCTCTTTTTTATTTTATCTTGTTTTGTTTTATTGAGGCAAGGTCACATGTAGCCCAGGCTGGCCCCAAACTTACTATGTCCTACACCCCCATCCTCCTGTCTCCGCCTCCTGAGTGCTGGGATCTTAGGCGATGCCCTTCCCAGTTTTTTTATGTGGTGCTGAGGTTGGGCCCAGGACTTCCTGCATGCTAGGTGAGCACTCTTTATACTGAGCCACACCCCAGCCTTTGAAATATTTCCATTGCATTCAGTGGCTTCTTTGTTTTATTCTAAAGGTTTCATTACATTTTTATTTACTTATTGGTGGGGAAAGGAGGGAAGTGTGGTAGTGCTCAAGTGGAGATCAGAGGACAATTCCCCTCCATTCATAAGATGGATCCCAGGACTCTAACTCAGGTCATCAGACTTGGCCACAGCACCTTAACCTGCTGAGGCATCTGGACAGCCCCAGGGACTTCTGTATGAGTTGTGTTTCTCGCTGAGCTGTAGATTACTTTTTCTCCTTTCAGGAAGCCAGCATTCTTCCACCAGCAATGAAGTCATAGAAATGGAATTACCATCTGAAGGTTAGAAAATGAAGCCCCCCACCCCGCAAAACACATGGGAAATAAAGAAAGTGGCTTCTGGCATGCTGTCTTAGGAAACAGCATTAAGGGCTGTGGGCTCCTGGTTCCCGATCTGTAAGTGGGAAGCTCACACTGCTGCTGCCTGCCGGGGCCTTACCACAGTGGGTCTTTTTCTTTGCTTACAGAGTATCTAGGCAGTCCAGGTTGAGGCTTACCATGTAGCCACTGGCCTCAAACTTGGAGCAGCCCTCGCTGCCTTCGCATGTGGGAGGACGGTGTGGAAGCCCACATCTGGCCTTTGTTTTGTTTTGTTTTGTTTTGTTTTGTTTTGTTTTGAGATAGGGCCTCACTCTATAGCCTTGGCCAGCCTGGAACTCACTATTAGACCAGTCTGGCCTCAAATTCACAGAGCTCCGCCTGCCTCTGCTGGGATTAAAGGTGCGCGTGATCACACCCAGCCCTCCTTTGTTAGAAGACAGGCTTTGAACATACAGTTCAGGCTGGCATCACACTTGAAATCCTTCTTCCTCAGCTTCCTTAAAGCTGGGATTGGAATTTTAACAACTGAATCATCTCAGCCAGGCAGTGGTGGCGCACGCCTTTAATCCCAGCACTCCGGAGGCGAATCTGTATGAGTTCGAGGCCAGCCTGGTCTACAAAGCAAGTTCCAGGACAGCCAATGCTACACAGAGAAACCCTGTCTCAAAAACCAAACAAACAAACAAAATAAGACCCCCTCAAAACAAAATTAGTTCATTGTATGTTTTGTTTGTTTGGTTTTGGTTTTGTTTTTTCGAGACAGGGTTTCTCTGTGTAGCCTTGGCTGCCCTGGACTCGCTTTGTAGACCAGGCTGGCCTTGAACTCACAGGGATCTGCATGCCTCTGCTTCCCGAGTGCTGGGATTAAAGGTATGAACTGTGCACCACCACCACCTGGCTCATTGGGTGTTTAGTATGTGTAAAACATACATAAAATTTCAAGACTAGTGGCTGGAGAGATGGCTCAACAGTTACAAAACTTTGCTGCTCTTCCAGAGGACCTGAGTTCAGATCCCAGAACCAACACAGCTGCTTACAACTGTAACTCCAGTTCTAGGAGATCTGACATCTTATGACATACACACACACACACACACACACACACACACACAGTACACATACAAACATGTAAACACTCATATACATAAAAGAACCTTTTAAAAAATTCTAAAAGAAGTCCAGCCTGGTCTACAAAGTGAATTTTTGCCTCAAAACAAAACAAAACTCTGAGGTGAGAATAGATTTGGGTGGGTGATGGTTCGGGACAGGGACAGTAAAGTGTTGGAAACCTGAGATTACTTAATAATGGGTGTCATTTTAGTACTTTTCTTTTCAAGAGTCTACTACGTTGGTTTCTTCAGAGACAAATGAGGACTCTGAGGCTAATGTGAAAATGGAAGGTAAGGTGAAAACATTTATGATTGTCACATGGTCAGGGTGGCTTTGCTGTTTCTGAAATGGTTATTGTAGGGCAGCGATTGATGTCACCGTGCGTTCACATGCAGTAGTGTGTTGGGTGCTGTGGCATCAGTGTGTGTTCACATGCAGGAGTGTGTTGGGTGCTGTGGCATCAGTGTGTGTTCACATGCATGCATGTGTTGGGTGCTATGGTGGTTTGAATGAGTGTAGGTGTTCTTTTGGGGGTTACTTTATTGGGTTCTTATACTTGCCATACTTCCAACCCTTATTTCACCCTAATCCCTTCCAACTTCTCCCCACTCCCACCCCCCAGCCCCCCACATCACTGGGAAGAAGATAAAGAAGGTTAGTGGGGCAAGAGGGTGTAGAGCTCTTTAGATTCCTTCCTGCTGATTAGGGGCATCAGGTCCCTGGGGGGGGGGAGTCTAATCTTTGTCAGAGTATCCAGCAATCCAACAAACCAGCAATAACAAGCGCAGCAGCAGGAACCAGCAGCAGCAGCAGCAGGGGGAACAGCAGCTGCCACAGGTCTTCTCAGGGCTCTATCATTTAAACCCTCTCCAGAGTCCCCAAAATTAAACTATCTGCAGCTGACAAAAACCATGCTCCTCCTCCAGCACGAGACAATAATAATTAATAGCTGTGGACAAACTGAAGCCCCGCCCCCACCCCACACCTGGGATTAAAACAAAAACATAGTCACATAACATAACTGGGTTTTTCAAGACAGGGTTTCTCTGTGTAGCCCTGGCTGTCCTGGACTCACTTTGTAGACCAGGCTGGCCTCGAACTCACAGTGATCCGCCTGCCTTTGCCTCCCAGGTGCTGGGATTAAAGGCCTATACCACCACACCTGGCCATAACTGGCTTTTTTCTCTTTTTGGGGGGGGGGAGACAGGGTCTCTCTGTGTTTGCCTTGGCTGTCCTGCACTCACTTTGTAGACCAGGCTAGCCTCGAACTCACAGCAACCTGCCTGCCTTTGCCTCCCGAGTGCTGGAATTAAAGGCATGTGCCACCACACCTAGCCATAACTGGCTTTTTAAAGAAACCAATAGTCTCACTACAGATAAGAATGGCCCCCTAGGCTCATATGTTTAAACACTAGGTCCCTAAAGCCGGGCGTGGTGGCGCACGCCTTTAATCCCAGCACTTGGGAGGCAGAGGCAGGCGGATCACTGTGAGTTCGAGGCCAGCCTGGTCTACAAAGTGAGTCCAGGATGGCCAAGGCTACACAGAGAAACCCTGTCTCGAAAAACCAAAAAAAAAAAAAAAAAAAAAAAAAAAAAAAACACTAGGTCCCTAGTTGATGGAACTGTTTGGGAAGGATTAGGGGCTGTGGCCTTGGTGGAGGAGGTGTGCCACTGGGGGTGGGCTTTGAGGTTTCATTTCCAGTTAGCTCTCTCTGCCTCATGCTTGTGGATCAAGATGTGAGCTCTTAGCTGTTGCTCTCCCACCATGCCTGCCAGCCTGCTGCCATGCTTTCTGCCATGATGGTCATGGACTCTAGACCTCTGAAGTCATAAGCCAAATAAGCTTCTCCTTCTGTAAGATGCCTTGTCAATGATGTCTTATCACAGCAATCGAAAAGTAACTAAGACAGATGCCCATGCCACAGCACAGAGTCAGAGGACAACTCGATGAAGTCTCCTCTTCCCTCCATCTTTATGGGGTTTTTTTGTTTGTTTGTTTGGTTGGTTGGTTTTTTTGCCTTTTGGTTTTTGAGACAGGGTTTCTCTGTGTGTAGCCTTGGCTGTCCTGGACTTGCATTGTAGTTCAGACTGGCCTCGAACTCACAGGGGTCCAACTGCCTCTGCCTCCCGAATGCTGAAATTAAAGGTGTGCGCCACCATGCCCGGCTCCCTTCCATCTTTTTTTTTTTTTTTTTTTGTTTTTCGAGACAGGGTTTCTCTGTGTAGCCTTGGCCATCCTGGACTCACTTTGTAGACCAAGCTGGCCTCGAACTCACAGCGATCCGCCTGCCTCTGCCTCCCGAGTGCTGGGATTAAAGGTGTGCGCCACCATGCCCGGCTCCCTTTCATCTTTATGTGGGTTCTGAGGACCAAACTCAGGTCACCAGCTTTGCAGAAAAGTACCTTTACCGACTGCACCAACTCACTGGCCCTCAAATATAAATGATTAATAGTCTTCTCTTGAACTACAGTTAGAATTAATGTTTGAGGGTTTGGTTAGTGGGGGCCACTGTGTGGTGTCTTCATCTTCCATTTATGGAAAGCCAGTGAGCCCCCTGGAGCCCTTGTTCCTGATAGCTTTACCTTTATGACACGAATAAAAGATTTGATGATGGCAGTTGTCTCCTTAGCGGGCGAGCCTCAAGAATCAGTTACTTTTGAAGCTACTTCATTAAGCAGAAATGGGCTAGCCTGACCCTCACTCAGAAGGCCCTGTATAGGGTTGTGATGCACCACAACCCTGCGCATGTGGCTTTTCTGGGGCCTGTCTGTCTCCAAACCAGCTCTGATTGCTGAGCTGGAGCTCGAGAAAGAGGCACGGTTTTCTCAGTTAAAGGAAGCCTTCAGCAGTGAGGGTTGGAAAGCAGGCTTCCTGGGGCACCTCTACAAACTAAGAAAGCATGCTCTACAAGCTCAAAGAGCAGGGCGTGCAACGCGAGCAAACAGCCCTCCAAGTCAGGTGTGCTGAGAAGACACTGTGAGAGATCGGCTCCCGACTTGGAAATATCAGATTGCAAGGAAGGCGACTCAAGAGCCAAATAGAATGATATCAACTGCAGTTTCCTTTTTTCTGTAGTCGCGTGTACTTCCACAGGCGCAATGCTTTCAGCTCATTAAAATTGTTCATTTTGATGTAAATCAGTGCAAGGGGAGTGGTGGGAGTATCAAGTGAGGGTGAGATGACGCCCCCCTGTCCTTGATAGTTCTGCTAAGCTGCACAGTGCGGTCATTGCCGTCCCCCTGGCTTGTTCGCTGCCATCACAGCGCTACAACAAAATCCCTGACTAAAGGGACTACAGACCAGGTGGTGGCAGCGCACACCTGTAATCCCAATATTCGGGAAGCAGAGGCAGGCGGACCTCTGAGCTCAAGGCCAGCCTGGCCAACAGAGTGCATTCTGGGACAGCCAGGACCACACAGAGAAACCCTGTCTTGTCTTGTCTTTTCTTTTTTTTCTTTTTTCTTTTGTTTGTTTTTTTGTTTTTTGAGACAGAGTTTCTCTGTGTAGCCTTGACTGTCCTGGACTCACTTTGTAGACCAGGCTGGCCTTGAACTCACAGCGATCCACCTGCCTCTGCCTCCCAAATGCTGGGACTAAAGGCGTGCGCCACCCCCCACCCCCCACCCCCCGCTGAGAAGCCCTGTCTTAAATAAGACTAGGACAAAGGAACTGGAGACATGGCTCAGCAGTTAAGAGCTGCTCATGCTCCAGAGAACCTGAGTTTGGTTCCCAGCACCCATGACTTGGGGGCTCACGACTGCCTATAACTCCAGCTCCAGGGCATCCAGTATCCTCTTCCGGGCTCAGCTGTACTCCCATGCACAGATCCCAACATAGACACACATTCAACCACATAAATAAAAAGGTATTTTTCTAAGAAGATCAGCACCTTAAAGGAGGCAGTGTCCCTTGTGTCTCACAGTTTGAGGGGAGACAGCCTTTAAGGTATAGAACGCACAGGGTGAGGCGGCCGGCCCCATTGTATGTATACATAGTCAGGAAGCAGACAGATGCTGGTGCTCAGCTCACTCTCTTTTTTATTCTGTCTGGGTCCCCAGCACATAGGGTGGCGCCCCAACATCAGGATGAGACTTCCTGCCTCCGTTTAGCCTCTGGAAGCACCCTCACCTACATGTCTAGTCAAACTGACCTTCAAGGTCAGACATCCCTTCACCTCTCCACACTGCTGCTTCCTGTACTGGGCATGGGGGTGGGATGGGAGAGCATCTAATCTGCATTTCTCTTCAAGTAACACTTGGGTATTTTTCAGAGACTAGCCAATTTTGTGTCCACTCCAACCCTTTTCTTCTCTCTCAAGGAAATGCAAATCCGTCCAACAGTGTAAATTCTGCAGCAGGTGTTGAAGATCTTAGGATTGTGCAGGTGACAGTTCCAGGTAGAGACACTCACTTATTGTCCTCATTCGTGTCACATGTTTCTTTTTTAGAAGATTGTTTCCCTTATTTATGTGTATGTATGTGTCTTTGTCGGCCATGTGAGTGTAGTTTGTGTGGAGGCCACAAGAGGGCACTAGATCCCTTGACATTGTCCTGGAACACACTCTGTAGACCAAGGTGTCTTGAACTCTGAGATCCACCTGCCTCTTCTTCTCAAGTACTGGGATTAATGACATGTGCTCCCACTACCCATTTAATTTTAATTTATCTTGATTCATTTGTTTTCTCAGTATGTGTTTTGCCTGGGTGCCCATGAAATTCAGATGAGGGTAAGGATGGTTGTGAACCACCATGTGTGTGCTGGGAAAGGAACCAGGTCCTCTGCAAGAGCAGCAAGTACTCTTAGCTGTGGCATCATCTCTCCAGCCATTCCCTGCCCCACTCTTTAAAAAAAAAAATTATTTATTTATTTTTTTTTGAGACAGGGTCTTACTCTTTAGTCCCAGCTGGCCTGGAACTCACTGTGTAGACAGGCTGGCCTCTAAACACAGGCTGGCCTCCATCTCCTGAATACTGGGAGGTATGCACCACCATACCACCAAGCTTTTAAAAATGTTTTTAAGCCGGGCGTGGTGACTCATGCCTATAATCCCAGCACTTGGGAGGCAGAGGCAGGTGGATCGCTGTGAGTTCGAGGCCAGCCTGGTCTACAAAGCGGGTCCAGGATAGCCAAGGCTACACAGAAAAACCAAAAAATAAAAAAATAAAAATAAAAATGTTTTTAATAACAGCCAGGCATGGTAGTGCACACATTTAATTCCAGCACTCGAGAAGCAGAGGCAGGTGGATCTGACCCTGGTTTACAGAGCAATTTCCAGGACAGCTAGTGCTACACAGTGAAACCCTGTCTTGAAAAAACAAAAAACAGGCTGGGCATAGTGGTGTACGCCTTTAATCTCAGCACTGGGGAGGTAAAGGCAGGCAGATATCTGTGATTTTGAGGTTAGCCTGGTCTACAAAGTGAGTCCAGCCAAGGATACACAGAGAAACCCTGTCTCGAGAAACCAAAAAAGAAAAAACAAATTAAAATTTTTAATTAAAAAACTAAAATTTCAAGTATTGAAAAATATTCCCACCAGGCATGGTGGCGCACGCTTTAATCACAGCATGAAGCGAATGTAGGTCAGCCAAGGCTACACAGAGAAACCCTATCTCAAACCCCCCGCAAAAAAAAGAAAAAGAAAATAAAAATATTCCCTTCTAGTCCTAGCATCACTTCTTGTCTGTCGAGTGAGCTGAGGTCTGCATGACAGTGCTGAAGGCCGTGGTGGAGAGACACACCCTTGTCTTCCTCAGCGTTGAAGACGTTCCTCAGAAGTAGCGTGAGCAGGGGCTGGAGATGGCTCGTGGCTGTGAGGGGTTGCTGCTCTTGCAGAGGACCAGGGTTCTGTTCCCATCCCACGACTGCTCACAACCCCCTGTAGCTCCAGAGCATGCCTTCTCCTCCTCTAACCTCCGTGGGTACTGGCATGCTTGTGGCACACACATGAATACAAAGTTTAAAAATGTTAAAGTAACACAGGGTGTGCTTCTGTGGGGTTGTCATTTGGAAGAACATCATCCCTAATGGCTTCCATTTTGTGAATTTCCCAAAGGCGTAGTTGTTGCACTCGGGTAACTAAGTGATAAGACAGGTAAAGTGCTACCCAGGCATTTCTGCCAATATCTGTCTTGGAAGGCAAAAAAAAAAAAAATGTATGCATGAGCCTGGTCTGCTCCTTCCACTGATTTTTAGATGATGAGAAGGAGGAGAGACTGTCAGGCATCGAGAAAATCAGACAGCTGCGAGAACAAGTGAACGACCTCTTCAGTCGAAAATTTGGTAAGCTTCTGCATTGCTACATGTGTATGTATTTGTTAAATTATGGGGCGGGGGGTGGTATGTGCATGTGAGTGCAGTGTCCTTAGAGGCCAGAAGAGGGCGTCAGATCCCTTGGCACTAGAGTTACAGGCAGCTGTGAGCTGCCTGATATGGGTGATGGAACTTGAACTCAGTTCTTTGGAAGAACAGCAAGTTCTCTTAACTGCTGAGCTACCTCTCCAGTTCCACATCTCCAAAATTTATAATTTTTACCCCTTCCACCCCTTTGTGAAGTACCGAGCGTTGAAAGTACTCTAGTTGCCAGGCAGTGGTGGAAGCAAGTGGATCTCTGTGGGTTGAGGCCAGCATGGTCTACAAGGAGAGTTCCAGGACGGCCAGGGCTTTACAGAGAAACCCTGTCTCGAAAACAAACAAACAGCAACAAAAACCCTATCTCAAAAAGAAAAAACAAAAAACAAAAACCAGAAAGTACTCTAGGCCTGTTATAATCTCTAACCAAAATACTTTTTATTTATTTACTTTTGAGACATGGCCTGACTGTACAACGCAGGCTAGCTAGTCTTGAATTCAATCAAGATATTCTTGCATCAGCCTGAAAGTGCCAGGGTCACAGGCATGTGCCGTTACAGGTAGTTCAAAAGGCTTCACAGAGCAGGTGGTCCTAGAACTGTTGACCCGCCCTGGTTCAGCCTCCTGAGTAACTGGGGTTCTAGGCCTGTGTCACCAGGCTCAGCTCAGTCATTGTTGGGTTTGGAGACAGCCTGCCGCTTTGTTGCCCCAGCTGCCTTTGAACGCTTAGACTCCAGTGATCCTACCTCTCGGCTCTTCAACAGGTGTGTGCCTCAGGTCCAGCTCAGAGCTTGCCATTAAAGGCAAAGTGTAGACAGCCTGGCATGCAACCTGAGTACTGAGGAGGCGTAGGGGCTGGAGGATTGCTTTGAATTCAGGTCCAGCCTGTGCTACCATAGACCCTGACTCAAAGAAACAAAAACAAGGCAGGCATGGCGGTGCATGCCTGTAATCCTGGCACTCAGGGAGGCAGAGGCAGGCAGATCTCTGTGAGTTAGAGGCCAGCCTGGTCTACAAAGCGAGTCCAGGGCAGGCAGGGCTACACAGAGAAACTGTGTATCGGAAAAAAAAAAAAACCAAAACCAAAAGCAGAGTTTTGGAAACATCAACCACAAAGCCATCCAGTTTCCATCCCGCCTCTCATCACAGGGGAAGCAATTGGAGTGGACTTCCCGGTGAAGGTTCCCTACAGGAAAATCACCTTCAACCCCGGCTGTGTGGTGATCGATGGCATGCCCCCAGGGGTGGTGTTCAAAGCCCCCGGGTACCTGGAGATCAGCTCCATGAGGAGGATCCTGGATGCTGCAGACTTCATCAAGTTCACGGTCATTAGGTGAGTGAGTCCCAGCACCACACGAGAGCAAGCTGGAGGTGGGCAGCTCAGGAGCTGGGCCAGGCGGCCAGCAGGGTGGGAGGAGCTGCACTTCACGCTCCCTTCTGCAGCTGTGTCTCTCGTCCTCTTCCTTTTATTCTTTCTTTCTTTCTTTTTTTCTTGTTTTGGTTTTTTGAGACAGGGTTTCTCTGTGTAGACTTGGCTGTCCTGGACTTGCTTTGTAGACCAGGCTGGCCTCAAACTTATAAAGTCTGCCTGCCTCTGTCTCCTGAGTGCTAGGATTAAAGGTATGCGCCACCACTGCCTGGCTTTCTTTTCTATTCTTTTTTTTTTTTTTTTTTAAAGATTTATTTATTATGTGTACAGTGTTCCACCTGCATGTACACCTGCAGGCCAGAAGAGGGCACCAGATCTCATTATAGATGGTTGTGAGCCACCATGTGGTTGCTGGGAATTGGACTTTTGGAAGAGCAGCCAGTGCTTTTAACCTCTGAGCCATCTCTCCAGCCCCCTTATTATTTCTTATAAATATTTATGAGGGGCTTGTCATGGCACATGTATGAGGACAAGTTGTGGAAGTCTGTTCTTTCTTCCTACCCTATGGGCCCCAGAGACCGAGCTTTGAGGTTTGGCAGCAAGCCTCCTTACCTACCTCGTCTTGCTGACTGACCATCGTGGGTTATGCCTCTCAGCCTCACTTCCTGCTTTGCCTAGCATTGTGTTGACGCCACCAAAAGTGTGGAGACACAGCTGGCTGGGCAGAAGGAAAACAAGCTCCCCCTTTTTCTCCCATGTCTCCCCACAGACCACTTCCTGGACTTGAACTTAGTAACGGTGAGTACTCTGCGAAGTGAGACACAGCTTTGTGGAGCACCATGGTCCATGGTGGGCACTTACCTCAGGGTCTGCATGTCTGCAGCCTGGAGTCTTCCAGTACAGCACACGGCCTTTCAAATGTGCTTTTTTTTTTTTTTTTTTTTTTTTTAACCTTGGGTTTTGTTTTGCTGTCAAAGGGCTGGGGTTGGTACCAAGGTCTCACACACATTAGACAAGCACTCTACCTTTGACCTACCTCCAATGCCTCGGTTTACTTTTCATTTTAGTTCCCTTTTTTGGTTGCTTTTTTTTTTTTTTTTTTTTTTTTTTTTTTTTTCTTTTTTTTTTTTATTTTTTATTTTTTTATTTTTTGGTTGCTTTTTATTATTGTTTGAGATGAGGTCTCAATGTGTAGCTTTGTCTGGCTTGGAAACTCCCAAAGATCCCTGGTTCTAGGTCACAGACCATGGCACCATCCCTGGTTCTATATGGTGCTGGATATCAAAGCTAGGGGCTCTTCACACATAGTAGGCAAGCACTCTGTCACACCCTCAACCCCCAACCACATTTTCTTATGATAAATTTTCATATGTGTGCTCTCAGGAACTGTTCCACTTACCAACACTAACACATGGAGCCAGGTATGGTAGTGACTCAGGTCTATAATCCCAGCACTAGGGAGGCTAATCTAGGAAAATCACATGAGTTCTAGGCTAGCCTGGTCTACAGAGTAGACCGTGTCTCAAAAAACAAAAACAAAACAAAATGAAAAACCCACAAACACCACCAACACACGCATACTTGACCACACTCCTCTTGTGAGTTAGGTAGGGGTCTGAGTCAACCCTGGGTCTTTGGAGATCTACACCAGGGAAGTCACATATCGCCTTTGCTTGAGCCCTTCCTTAATATTTCAAACCTCTTCTGTAAGTTAGGCAAGATGGCACACACTCTGAGCCAAGCACTGAGGAGGCTGAGGCAAGACTCCCACTAAGAGTTCAAGGCCAGCTTGACCTACAGAGTAGGCAGTCTCAAAAGAGCCAGGCATGGTGACACACACCTTTGATCTCAGCCCTCAGGAGGCAGAGGCAGGTGGATCTGTGAGTTGAGACCAGCCTGTCCTACATAGTAAGTTCCGAGACACCCCGGATTATCTAGAGATATCCTACCTCAAAAACAAACAAACAAAACAAAATCAACAAACAAAAAAATCCCGAGAGAAGCTGGGCATAGTGGCATATGCTAGTAATCTCACATTTAGGAGGTGGAGGCAAGAGAATCAAAAATTCAAAATCACCATTGGCTACCTAGTAAGTTTGAGGCCCGCTGGCCTATCAGGAGATCCTCCCTCAAAAGTAAAATATAGCAGGGCAAGAGACAGAGCTGCAAAATCACCATTCATGTCTCTATAAAGTGGGAAAACGGAAGATAGACCAGGAGGGCCGCGTGTTTCAAGAAAAGTGGGAGCGAGCTTATTTCTTCATAGAAGTGCAGAGCACCCCCACGTGTTTGATCTGCAAGCAGAGTGTGTCAGTGTCCAAGGAGTACAACCTGCGGCGCCACTACCAAACCAACCACAGCCGCCACTATGACCAGTACTCGGGGCAAGCACGGGATGAGAAGCTTCGAGAGCTGAAAAGGGGACTGCGGAAGTATCTCCTGGGGGCCTCGGAGATCGTGTGCCCCGAGCAAGCATTAGCGTACACAAATCCACCCACAAACACCGTGGTGTCACCGGTGGAAGACGTGGCCGGGAGCTTATGGGAGAAGTTACGACAGAAAATCCGGTCGTTTGTGGCATACTCGATCGCCATCGATGAGATTACGGATATCAACGACACCACCCAGCTGGCCATCTTCATCCGCGGCGTCGACGACAACTTCGATGTGTCCGAGGAGCTTTTAGACACTGTGCCCATGACAGGCGCCAAGTCCGGGAATGAGATATTCCAGCGCGTAGAGACGAGTCTTAAGAAGTTCAGTATCGACTGGTCCAAGCTGGTGAGCGTGGCCTCCACGGGCACGCCGGCCATGGTGGATGCCAACAGCGGGCTGGTGACGAAGCTCAGAGCCAAGGCGGCCTCGTGTTGCAAGGGAGCGGACCTCAAGTCCGTGCGCTGTATCATTCACCCGGAATGGCTGTGCGCCCAGAAGTTAAGGATGGGCCACGTCATGGACGTGGTGGTGGACTCCGTGAACTGGATCTGCTCCCGTGGCCTGAACCATGGCGACTTCACGACACTGCTCTATGAGCTGGACAGTCAGTATGGCAGCCTGCTGTACCACACAGCGCTCAAGTGGCTAGGCCGGGGCTTGGTCCTCAGGAGGTTCTTCGAATCCCTGGAGGAGATAGACTCGTTCATGTCTTCCCGGGGCAAACCTGTGCCCCAGCTCAGCTCCCGGGACTGGATCCTGGACTTGGCCTTCCTAGTGGACATGACAACTCACCTCAACACCCTGGACGCTTCCCTCCAAGGCCACCCGCAGATCGTGACCCAGATGTATGACTTCATCCGGGCCTTCCTAGCGAAACTGTGCCTCTGGGAGACGCACCTGGCCAGGAACAACCTGGCCCACTTCCCCACGCTGAAATCTGTTTCCCAGAGCGAGAGCGACGGCCTCAACTACATCCCCAAGATTGCAGAACTGAAGGCCGAGTTCCAAAAGCGGCTGTCCGATTTCAAAGCATGTGAGAGCGAGCTCGCCCTGTTCAGCTCCCCGTTCTCCACCAAGATTGACAGCGTGAGCGAGGAGCTCCAGATGGAGCTGATCGACCTGCAGTGCAATACGGCGCTGAGGACCAAGTACGACAAGGTGGGGGTCCCCGACTTCTACAAGCACCTCTGGAGCAGTTACCCCAAGTACAGGAGCCACTGTGCCAAGATGCTGTCCATGTTCAGCAGCACCCACATCTGCGAGCAGCTCTTCTCCATCATGAAGCTGAGCAAGAAGGAGGCGCAGTGGGGCTCGGCACTCCAGTGAGGGACGAGAGAAGGCTGGAGGCTGTAATCCCGGGACTAGGGGAGGCCGAGGCAGGAGGATCTGAGTTTTGAGTTCGAGGTCAGCCTGGGCTTCGTATCAAGACCCCATTTCAATAAAGAGAAACTGCTGGAAGAGAAAAAGAAGGATGAGAAAAGCTGGCCATTCCCTTATACCCCCCATTGTGTGGAGACCTAGAATGTTCCAGACCTTATAGGCTGTGAAAACAACAGACTGTTCAATCTCTTGGTTGTAATAAAATCAAAATTCCCTTTTCTTCACTTTGAACTGGAATCCTAATTGACACGCCACAGCTGGTCGCGTGACGCCCGACGCCTGTCTACAGTCAGGCCCATGGCTGTTGTCGCTCCAGTTGTTGGCTCCTCTTGCACTTGACTGACCTGTGCTGGTCATCTACATTGCGCCGTCTCAATAAACCCACTGTGAAAGATGTGTGCGTTTATTGAGGGGTATGCATGCTACAGGGTGTCTCCCTTCTACGAGCTTGTGCCCTGTGCTCTAGTGAACTTCCAAGCTTAAGGACAATCATCTAGAGACGCTGTCCCCATACTCCAGAATTCCTGAGCTGTTCTGTGTGCCTGGAGCCAGACAGGTCAGCAGCGAAGTGGAAGAGCCAGAGTACCGAAGGCGGGTTTAACAGACAGGTGAGTTGAGACTTAAAGGCTACCACCTCCTTCCCCTTCCCCTCTCCTCCTCTTCCTCCTCTCTGCCTCTCTCTCTTCCTTCTCCTTCCTCTTCCCCCCCCACTCTTCCTCTGCCCTCCCTTCTTCCTCTGCCCTTCTTCTCCCTCCTCCTCCTTCAAGACAGCATCTCATTCTGCAGACCAGACTGACCTGGGACTTGAGACCTTCCTACCTCAGTTTCCAAAGCTCTGGGATTACAGGAGCACTCCATGATGTGTGCTCCCGATTCCTCTTCCCCCTGGAATGTGATTTGGGACCCTGTGGGGGATGACAAGCACTGCCACTGTGGGAGAGGATGGAATATGAGATGTCCTTTAGTAACTATGGCAATGAAATGTCTGTGGAGTTACGTGGCCAGATAAGCGAGAACGAGACTGAACTGGGGGCTTGTTCTTAATTTGTTGCTGTTTTTCAGACCAGACATTGATGCCCTCCAGTCAAAGGTAGGGGGGGGGGAATGGCCCCCACAAACCAACCTAGGACACATCCACCAACTGAAGTGTGTCAAATTCACACACACTAATGTCCGCCTAACCAGTCACATGGTGGCACACGCCTTTAATCCCAGTACTTGGGATGCAAAGCCAGGTCGATTTCTGAGTTTGAGGCCAGCTTGGTCTACAGAGTGAGTTCCAGGACAGCCAGAACTGCACAGAAAACCCCTGCCTTACAGTGGATCTTGTGGAATCATTTTCTCTCTTTAAAACAAAACAAAACAAAACTTTTTTCAATGTGTATTTTTGTTTTATATGCATTGGTGTTTTGCCTGCATATACGTGTGTGTTTGAGAGTGTCAGATTCACTAAAACTGGAGTTACAGGTAGATGTGAGCCGCCAGGTGGGGAATGGGAGTTGAACTCTGGTCCTTTGGGAAAGCTTTCAGTTCTCTTAACCACTGAGCCACCTCTCTAGCCCCATGGAGGCATTTTCTCAATTGAGGTCCCCTCCCTTCAGATAATTCTAGCTTGTGTCAAGGTGACATAAAACCAGCCAGTACGGTCTCTTTGTATTTGGGGACAGAATTACCAGCAAGGTCTTAGACACAAGAAAATGCAGCAGTGTCCACTAACAACAGCTGCTTTCCATCATAACCCCCTAGCACCCCCTTTGCCAGGATTATATTTGGGGATGGGGTGGTTTGAGACAGGATCTCACACTGTAGCTAAATCTGATCTCCAATTCACTCCATGGCCCAGGCCGACCTTGAACCTAACAGCAGTTCTCTTACCTCTTGGCTCTGAAATTACAGATGTGAGCCTCTGTCTTGACCTCCCAGATGCTAGAACACTGACACGCCCAATTATGGGATGTTGGGGATGGAAGCCAGGCCCTGGTTCATGTCAGTCAGATACTCTACCATCTGGGCACCGTCTGAGGCCCGAGGACAGTGCTTCTCAACCTTCTTAATGCTGGGATCCTTAATACAGTTAGTTTCTTGTGTTGTGCCAACCCTCAACCATAAACTTACTTTCATTGCTACTTCATAACTAATTTTGCTACTGTTACGAATCTTTTTGGGGTGGTTTGGTTGGTCAGTTTGGTTTTTAGAGACAGGGTTTCTCTGTGTAGCCTTGACTGTCCTGGACTCATTTTGTAGACCAGGCTGGCCTCGAACTCACAGAGATCCATCTACCTCTGCCTCTTGAGTGCTGGTACTACAGGTGTGCCTGTTATGAATCTTAATGTAACTATCCGTCTTCCAGAAGTCTTAGGCAACCCAGGGCTCACAGCTTACAGGTTGAGAACTCCTGCTGTAGGGTGTTTCTAATGCATTTGGCCTTTTGTAAATTTGCCCTTGGTCATACTAATATAGCATGCAATCAAACCTTTTTTTTTCTTTTTCTTTTTCTTTTTCCTGTCCCTGCAAACTCCCCTAGCAGCGCTCACTGCCTCCTGTCATCCTCACTATACCTCAAGAGAAAAGCCCAGCCCTGTCGTTCCTGGCAGAGTCTCAGTCCACTTCAAACATTTATTAAGGCGCGCGGGGGGGGGGGGGGGGGGGAGGAGCCTCTGGCCCCAGGCTATATACAAGTATATACAGGGCTAGAGATGGGACGCCTTCTTGGAGCCGCCACCCTCACACAGCAGACGCTAGCTTCCGCTTGGTGCTCTCTGTGCAGCGGTGCAGGATGAGGTCCGCGCTGGGTCGCGGGGGCACTGCAGGCTGCGGTTTGGCGCGCTGAGTCGACAGATTATCTGCAAAGGACAGCAAAGACCATCAGAGGCCCCGCCTCCCAGCCTTGACCAGCGCGCGTTTTCTAATCCTGATTGGCCCTTAGGTCCCTTCCCTTGCATCCCGGGCACTAAAGACTTACTTAGCTGGCCCTGCCCCCTTCCAAAGCTCACCCTTTGTGCCCTCGGCTCTCTGCGGTCCGGGTCGCGCAGGTCCTCGGCGCTGCTGTAGGAATCGGACGCTGTTGCGACGATAGGTGTCCTGGCTGAGGCGCTTCCGCGAACGCTGGTGGATGCTCTGCGCGTTGCGGATGGTCGACCTGACACAGTGGGATGCAGACAGATGTCAGCGCCTCAGAATCCTTGCTCCCGGTGGCCACCCCTGGGGCCCTAAGCCTGGCTAGAGTAGAGTGCAGAGAGACTGGGGCACCCTGAAATCCTAAGCCTGGCCTCAGAAAGTGGGTGCAGAGGGGCTGGCACCCCTCAGGTCCCAAGCCTATATTCGGCAAGTGGAGTGCAAGCAGGGGAACCGGCAGGAACTGTGGGGGTCACGGATGCTACCCTGTCTCAAAAGCCCAGGCCTGTTTCCCACATCCGCTCTGCCCATCAACATGCTTCTTACTCTGGGACTGTCCAGGCCTCACCGTCCTAAAAGACTAAGCATCTGTGGGCTCCTCACCAGCTCTGTCCCTGACTGCCTTCCCCTCAATCCCTGTTTCTGCCACATCTAGCAACAGCGAAGGCACAGCACTCAACCTGGTGGGTACCTACCCTGCCAGGAACCTGTGACTAACAGGTCTCCCCCTCCCTTGGGTCTCCCTAGGCTTGCCCAGTTGGAGCCCCTCTCTCACCTGCGTGGTGGTGCCCCACGGCTTCTGATCTGTCGCTGGGCCTGGGTTATCTCCTCCCCAGCCTTCTGCAGATACATGGATGGGAAGTAGCCAGTGGCATCCCCTTTCCTGCAAGATGGGCCACGTAGGAGGCTCAGGCAGTCACAAGGGGTGTGTGCACAGAGCTGGGGCCTTCAAAATGCCTTCAACCATGAGCACCAGTGCAGGTTAAGAGATTTCAAACATCCCCAGCCGAAAGGCCAGCCTGTTTCCTTGTACCAAGGCAAGCTCACCATGCCCTCAGCCCTCCTATCCAAGTCTGGGCAGGAGGAAGAAGCTATAGGTGTGTCTTCCCGTGTGAACTGTGATGCCTTTAAGAGTCCTAAGTGTCGCTGGGCGGTGGTGGCACACACCTTTAATCCCAGCACTCGGGAGGCAGAGGCAGGCCGATCTCTGTGATTTCAAGGCCAGCCTGGTCTACAAAGCTAGTCCAGGACAGCCAAGGCTACGCAGAGAAACCCTGTCTTGAAAAACCAAAAATAAAATAAAATAAAATAAAAAAGAGTCCTAAGTGTCACTGGGTGGTGGCGGCTGCTTTGGTGCACACCTTCAGTCTCAGCACTAGGAAGGCAGGGACGGGCAGATCTATGTGAGTTTCAGGCCAGCCTGGTCTACAGGGTGAATTCCAGGACTACACAGAGAGACCCTGTCTCAAAAACAAAACAAAACACCAAAAGCAAAACAACAACCAAAATAACAAAAAAAAGGCTAAGTGTTTTCTTTCTTGCTTGCTTTTGTTTTTATTTTGTTTGGTTCCTGAAAGTCCTGGAGGTGAAACATGGTAGCTAAAAAGAAAAGACGACTGCAGAAGGCAGTGAGGCCCCCTGAGCCCACTCACATAGATGCGTGCGGGGGGAAGGGCTCTCCTACCTGACCACCCACCAGCCATCCAGGAGCTTATGAATGACCTCAATGGCTTCACCTTCAGACAGGGTCACCTCATCCTCTTCTACAGCAGCGTAGGCTTTGATGGTTACGTACGGTTCACCTGGTCCACAGAGGGAACACCCAATGAGGTGAGTCTATTGGAATCCCAGCACTCTACTCCTTCCTTCTTGGATGTCACACTTCCACCATCTGTCCAGCCGCCACCACAAGCACGCAACCCCCTCCTCGGTCCTCTCAGATCTATTCCTTCTTGGCTTCCCTCTGTAGGGTTTTTTATTTTATTTATGTTATGTGTATGAGTGCTCTATCTGCATGTCCACCTGTAGGCCAGAAGAGGGCATCAGATCTCAGTACAGATGGTTGTGAGCCACCATGTGGTTGCTGGGAATTGAACTCAGGACCTCTGCAAGTGCAGCCAGTGTTCTTAACCACTGAACCATCTCTCAAGCCCCCTCCCTCTCTACATTTAGAAAATAATTGTATTTTATACAGTATAAGCCTGGGACCAAGGGCTCACAACACGCAGTGAAAGAGCTCTACTGTGGAGCCATGCTCTACCCCTCACTGGGAGGTTCTAGGTGGAGACTCTACCAATGAGCCACACCACCAGCCCCTCACTGGGGGATTCTAGGCAGATGCTCTACCACTGAGCCACACCCACAGCTTCAGCGCGTGCCCGCATGTGTGTGTGTGTGTGTGTGTGTGTATGTGTGTGTGTGTGTGGTGTTTTTGCCCCCAAGAGATCCTCTGGTAAGTGGGACCCTCTATTCAGGTTTTATCAGAATATACCTCCGTCAGAATGGGCTGTAGGCAAGTCTCTGGGGCTTGTCACAGGTGTCACTATGCTGCTCGGGCTGGGACACAGTCTGCAACTTACCTATGTAGCCTTAGACTACTTTAGTAGTCCTCCTCTCTGAGCCTCCTGAATAGCTGAGGTGACATGCCCCACCACACCCAGGTGGAATTTCTCAGTCTTACAACAGGACCAAACAATTCTGCTTTCAAACTCAGTGCGGACCTGGAGCTGCCAGCTTTTCCCTGGGGTGTCGGAGGATGACACCACCTCCAGGAAGCCCTCATTCCCAGCTGCTGTCAGCTCAGCTTTCTGCTCCCCCTCCCCCACCTCTACACTCTGCTCTACATTGCTCCTGGCTGTCTCCTCCCTGTCCCTCTGCCCTGCTTCCCACTTTTACTGACCAACGACACCACCATCTCCCCTGCTAAAAATAACAGAGGAGCCACCAGCATCTTTGTGCTCTTGTCCCCCTTCCTCTCTTTCATCCCACACCCCATAATGCCTCACAGGGCGGACACACCTGCGTAGTTGGGATCCGGGTCCTCTGCCTCGTCGGGACTGTCAAGGGGCTCCAAGTAAGATGCAGGGACCCAGCCTCGCTTTGTCTTCATCTGGCAAAACCACCAGCCTGTGTCAGGAGGACAGAGAGGTGAGTGAGGGCTGGTGCCTGGCAACCATCCTCAGCCATGAGGGCGAGGAGACGCAGGGAAAGAGATACCCAGTGCTCAGTCTCAGCAACGTCCCCGAACGCCATGCTTAAATCCCACCCCAGGAGCAGGAGCTCAGAGCCCTTTGCAATAAGCAGGTGGGACAGCACCCCTAAATGCAATCTAGGCATTGGGATAGGCCTGAGATCGAGGCCAGAGATTGCTCGGGCCTGTGCATGGAACTCAAGACTCCTCCGTCAACCCAGGGCCAGTCGAGGAAAAGGCCTGACCACTCTCGCTTTTCTCCACGACGTCCACCACGTCTCCGGTGGCTACGGTCATCTCCGTGCCTGAACTCTTCTCGTAGTCAGCGATGGCACGGTAGGTCTGAAGAATGATGGGCCCTGTGATGTCTGCACGGAGAGAGGGCAGGGTGACTACACACAGCAGGGAGGGCAGTCCTCTGGGGGTGGAGCACACCAGGGAAGACATGGGCAGCTACCCAGCTCCTGGCTGATGGGAGTCGTCACACACTGCAAACTGGAAATCAGCCAAGTTCGTGATGGTGGCCCTGTGTGTACTGAGCACCTAGCACCGTTCACACGAGGAACTGTGTTCTCAGCACATGAAGTTAGCATGCTCCCAGGCCGTTTGAATGTGCTATTTGTTTTGAGACAACGTCTCACTGTGTAGCTCTGGCCTGGAACTCATTGTATAGTTCTGGTTGGACTGAAACTCATATAGATCTACCTGCCTCTGCCACCCAAGTGCTGGGATGAGGCATGTACACCATGTGGTTGCTAGGAATTGAACTCAGGCCCTCTGGAAAAGCAATCAGTACTCTTCACCTCTGAGCCATCTGTCCAGCCCCACTCCCCTGTTTGCTTTTTTGAGATGTGGTTTCATACAGCCCAGTATAGCTTCAAATTCACTGTGTAGCCAAGGATGACTTTAAACCCGATTCTCCTGCGTTGGGCTGTGGTAGTGAGGACACACCCCTATCTGCAAGGAAAGGGAACCCCAAAGCTCCTCTTCCTCTTCCTCCTCAGTGTTCTGTTCCCACACAACCCCACACTCAGGGTACTTAGTTATGTCCACAGCACCTGGCTAGATACCCCTACCCCTGGGTGCCCTTGTCTCTGGGCACCTCTAGCCCTCTTACCAGCTACATTACTCTTGCCATCTTTGGGCATCAGATATGTCTCAGGCTTCTTCACCCTAGAGAAAGAACAGGCATATGGAGCAGACCTTCACAGAGGAGAAGGTTTCAGGTTAGACCTGCAGGAGGGCTTCCCAATAGCAAAAGGAACCAAAGAAAAAAATGGTCACCAGAGACCCAGCCCTGGGAGGTGGGGGTGGGGCACAGATAGTCCTAGGAATGAGGGGCATCTCTATGCAGCCAAACTTGGGGAGGAGGGGGACACAGAGGAAGCACAGTGTACTGCAAACCCTGGGGAGATGATAAAGCCCTTCTCTGCCAGATAGATAGAGATGCTTGGCCTGGGAGGGGCTCCCATCAGCTCCTAGGAGGCCTCCAGAACGTCCTCCAAAGGTGACGTGAGCCTATGTAGATACAGTGTTGGCCAGGGCCCAGGGCCCCAGGTCTATAGCACTGTGTGCCTTTGGGCCAGTCCCTCTCCCTCTCTGAACTTTGGTCTCCCCACTCTTGGTGCATTCTGTCCCCATGTCTCCTCCCCGGGGAGGTGGCTACTCACTGGCTGTCAGTGGGCAGCTTCAGGTCATCAGGTCGCACTTTGAAGAAGTCCAACAGGTGTGGGCAGCGGGAGATCTTCACGGGCAGTCCCATAAGGGCGTTGAAGTACTCAGTGAGCGTCCCCTGGCGGCTCTCAGCTGCACGCTGCCCATCGAACCACCTGGGTGCTAGGTGGGGGCACCAGAGATTCGTGAGCACACACGCGCGCGCACACAAGGTCAAGCCCAGATGTGTGTGGGAGGGGGTTTTGGAGAACAGAGGAGGGGCCCCCGTGGCGTGGGACCCTGCGGAGGGGCTCCAGCCTGTTCTCACCCGGGAGGTGTGGAATGACTCTGTTCTCCGACTGGATCTCGCCTGCCTCGATGGGGAACATCTCCTTTAGCATTTTCTACATAGAAGGGGGAAAAAAGGAAACAAAACAAAACAAACCAGGCTGGGGCTCTGTGGCAGAGTGCGTGCCTAGCATACATGAAGTCTTGGGTTCCACCCTGAGCGTTACATAAATGGGATGTGGGGGTGCATGCCTGTCATCTCAGCACTCAGGAAGGAGGCAAGAAGATCAGAAGTTTAAAGACACAAGCACATGCCTGTAATGCCAGCACTGGAAGGCAAAGGCAGGCGGATCACTGTGAGTTTGAGGCCAGCCTGGTCTACAAAGTGAGTCCAGGACAGCCAAGGCAACATAGAAAAATCATGTCTTGAAAAACAAAAAAGTTGAAGGGCTCCCTTGGTTGTATATTGAATTTAAGGCCAGCCTAAGATACATGAGGGAAAAAAGGTGGTGGTGCTCAAGCTTTAAGTTGGACCCATTCATAACATTCATCATGAGGGAAAGCCATCGGCTCCACACATGTGCTCTTGAAATATCTGCCCCCGCCTCTCTCCACCTCTGTCTCTGTCTGTCTGTCTGTCTCTCTCTCTGCCTGTCTCTGTCTCCCTCCCTCTGTCTCTCTCTTTCTCTGTCTCCTTCATTTATTTTGAGACAGAGTCTCACTGGGTAGCCCAGGCTGGCCCTGGAAGTCACTATGCGTAGACCAGGCTATCCTCTTCAGATACATGCTGAGTTCAAGGTCCCCAAAGGCAGAGCCACAGCTGCGGGTAGAGCTCCCCCCGCCCCAAACACTCACATGGAACTCGTAGATCTCAGTGAATTTCCTGTAGACCACCTTCTCTGACAGGTCCTGCCATTTAACCAGGAACATGTACACCTGAGGGGCATCAGAGCAGGGTGGGGCACTCAGTACCCTCGAGTGCCAGGCTGCCTTTCAGCCTTGGATGGAAGCCCGAGGGGTTATGGTGAGGCAACCTTTGTGGGGTTAGCCCAGGTCGTAGGTTGGGCATAAACTTCTGAGGACTCAGGAGCAGCCAGTATGCAGCTTGAGAGTATGACGTTTCATTTATTCAGTGTGTGTGTGGATATATGCATGCCGTAGGTGCGCATGGCTTCACGGGTTCTGAGGAGTGAACTCAGGTCATCAGACATGGTGGCACTTGCCATTACCAACTGAGCCATCTCACCAGCTCCCGCTGGTCTTTTGTCTGCATGTATGTCCATGTACCACATGCCTGCAGTACCTACAGAGGCCAGAAGAGGGCGACGGATCCTCTGAAATGGGAGTCATCATGTGGGTGCAAGGAATCTAACCCTGATCCTCTGGAAGAGTAGCCAGTGCTTTCTCTCTCTCCCTCCCTCGCCCCCCCGCATCACCCCCCCCCCGTGTGTGTGTGTGTGTGTGTGTGTGTGTGTGTGTGTGTGTGTGTGTGTGTGTGTGTGTGTGTGTGTTCGCGCGCGCGCATCTGTAGCCCTGGCTGTCCTGGACTCGCTTTGTAGACCAGGCTGGCCTCGAACTCACAGCGATCCAGCTGCCTCTGCCTCCAAGTGCTGAGATTAAAGGCGTGCTCCACCACTGTCCGACTTCTCTCTTTCTTTATTTTCTTCGTTCCTTCTTTTTTGCTTTTCTTTGCCAGTTCGAGGGATTGAACCTGGGGTCTCGTGCTTGTTGAGTGCTGAGCCACACTCCCCTCCTATATTTCTCTCAAAGGATAGGTTCCCCAGGAAACTTGCCCTCACTGTGCTAACAGAGGAGGGGCCTTTAAAAATGGAGAGATGGCTCATCAGAAAGAAAGTAGAAGACAGCCCTGCCTGCGTCCCCAGGGTACCTGGGTTCTATTCCCAGCACCCACCTTGGAGTTCAAAACCATCTGTAACTCCTGTAACAGGGACTCTGACGCCCTCTTATGGCCTCCAAGGGCACTGCACACACATGATTCACAGACGTAAGTGCAGGCGAAACACAAACTAAGAATAAATAGTTTTCGCTGGGCGTGGTGGCACACGCCTTTAATCCCAGCACTCGGGAGGCAGAGGCAGGTGGATTGCTGTGAGTTCGAGGCTGGCCTGGTCTACAAAGTGATTCTAGGACAGCCAAGGCTACACAGAGAGATCCTGTCTCCAAAAACCAAAAAAAAAAAAAAAAAAAAAAAAAAGAATAAATAGTTTTCTTTTAAAAGGTGGGGCTTAGTGGGAGGTGTTCAGTTTGTTTGGGATTACATAAAGAGAGAGAGAGAGAGGGATGATAGTAGGTCTCAAGCAATAATAAATCATAATTGTGGCCATAAAAAGAAACAAACTAATGATTTCTACAACAGGGAAGGGGTAATCTTATTTTTCTTTAAAGACTTATTATTTATACAGTGGTTTACATGTACATCTGCAGGCCAGAAGAGGGTATCAGGTTACACCATAGATGGTTGTGAGCCACCATGTGGTTGCTGGGAATTGAACTCAGGACCTCTGGAAGAGCAGTCAGTGCTCTTAACCGCTGAGCCATCTCTCCAGCCCGGGAAGGGGTAATCTTAAAAACAGTATGATGCTTGAAAGATGCCAAAGACAAGGCCTCATAGGGTGATATGGCAGCTCTGAGGAGAGAGAGAAAAGAAAGGGAGGGAGAGGGAAACGGGGGGTGTTTGCAGTCCCAGCATTTGGAAGGGTTTGCCCTGAGTTCTGAATGTTCTGAGCTATGTTGTGAGACCCTGTCTAAAAATACCCCTGTAAGGTGGGCACAGTGGCGCATACCTGTAATCCCAGCACTCGGAGAGGCAGGCAGAAGCAGGCAGATAGCTGTGAGTTCGAGGCCTGCCTGGTCTATAAAGTGAGTCAAGGCTACACAGAGAAGCCTTGTCACAAAAACCAAAACTATGCCTGTGATTGTCTCTGGGGGTCGGGGAGGGCCAGGGGAGGAATGGAGGATGTGAGGGAAGCCCATAGAACGACCCCAATGTTCTCTTCTGATATGCCTTTGGCTTTACAAAGTCTCTGGCTTATCCAGGAATGACTCAGATTATTTCTGTTTAGAGAGGAAGGGATGGAGGGAGAAGGAGGGTGGACTTAACACATGCTGCTAAGTGTCTCACATAACCACCACCCAAGTAGCAGGTGGTATTCATCTCTGCCCCTCCTTTGGCCTTTCGGACCCAGTGATAGAGTCTAGATATATGGGCAAAGATTTCTCCTGTTAGGAGACAGTTTCCTGGATCCAGCCATCTCGGGAACTAGTTCCATCTTGCTGGCAGGGTCAAAACCGAATTCATGTTCCTGGGCCTGGGAACCCAACTCCTATCCCTCCTTCCTCAGGCATTTCATGTTTGCCTGTTAACCAGTAAAGGATGTACAGTGGGCAGGGCGTGGTGGCGCACGCCTTTAATCCCAGCACCGGGGAGGCAGAGGCAGGGGGATTGCTATGAGTTCGAGGCCAACCTGGTCTACAAAGTGAGTCCAGGATGGCGAAGATAACATAGAGGAACTGTCTCGAAAAACCACAAAAAAAAAAAAAAAAAAGGACGTACAGTTGTACAGTGGGAAGTGATGGTTGTTCTGTTATGTAAGCTAAGGCACACAAGGCATAAATGTGCTGCCAGTCTTGACTTAATTCACTACCCGCAGCTTGCCCCACCCCTTTGTTCCCTTATCATCCGAAATTCCAGTCAGAGTCCAGGCGGGGACATGAGTGCAAAGAGCTGAGCCGAGGGTCCTGACACCGGGTGACCGGGAAAGGCCTGGCCACCCAAGTTTACTTCTTTGCTCAACTCCTTGTGTCCAGATACGATTGGTCAATGCAACAGCCCACCCCACTCCTGTTCCCGTCCTTTAAAAGTGTTGTACAATCTCCCTTCAGGATGAAGCACGCAGAAAATGAAGCTTGCATCTTAAGCTTCAGTCTCTGAAGTGAGATTTCTCCAACACTCCAATCCACCCCCCCCCAGGGCAAAGGGGGAGACTTTGTCCCTGTGGGGGGAGTGATGTCACCTCCTGGGGAGCTAAACTTGAAAGTAGCCACCATCACAGGAGAAGAGAGACAAAAAGCCACAGTCTGCAGGCCTCGGGCCTCTCCATGCATGGCCTCTCCCCCCGGGGCCGACTAGCCAGGAAATTTCCTGGGAGGAGTGAGCTTTAGTCCTAGGCACTGCACAGAGGGTGGTGGCGCACACTCATGGATGGAGGAGCAGGAGGAGAGCAGAGAGGGAGGCAGCTGGAAGCGTTTGCACAGGGGTGTCTGCCCAGAATGGCAGAGCTCTTTTCAGACACCCAAGAGAAGCCTGAGACCCAAAGACAGAGCTCTATGGTGGCGCACGCTTTTAATCCCAGCACTTGAGTGGCAGAGGGAGGTGGATCTCCGTGAGTTCGCAGCCAGCCTGCTCTACAAAGTGAGTCCAGGACAGCCACGGCTACACAGGGAAACCCTGTCTTGAAAAAACAAACAAACCAAAAGAGCCCTGTGCCTGAGCGGTCCCCTCCCTCTTATATATCTTTCCACGGTCCCCCTCCTCCTCATATCCTTCCCTGATCCAGGTGGCCTTTAGGTAGCAGCAGAGTGACAGCACTGTTCTCACTGTGCGCTCCCTGCAGGGCACTCTGAGGCTACTCACATAGTGTTGGCTGGGGACAAAGCGCTTCTCGAAGCCCAGAAGGGCAATGTGGCGGATGAAGGTGTCCCCCATGGCTGAGCAGTGGCAGGGCCACTTCTCCCTATAGCCTGGGCTGGGCCTTAAATATACTAAAAAGAGGAAGTGGTTTCCGTTGCTTGTGGGGTGGGGGGAGGGGAGAGCTCAGGAGACTCTTGATTAATCTTTTACTTTCTGGGGATTGTTTGAGCTCCAAACGAGTAGTTGGGGCAGCCATGGGCACGAGAGTGCACAAAACCTGTTGTAAGGCCTATTGCCCAGCCCCAGGCGCTGCCTCCCTGCCGTTCTGAACCTCCTCAGCTGCTGACCTCCCACCCCTCACCTTTGCACCTGGCCTGCCTCTCTTTTCCTGTCTTCCATTTTCCATGTCTGTATCTTCCCACCCTTTAGTACATGTACACATGTTTTTGTTTTGATCCCAAGTGTGGGATGGGGAACAGACTTGTGAGAAAACAGGTGATGTTTATTCCACTAGAAGACAAACCACCTCGTGCGGGGGGCTTGGTTTTTGCCAGCTGAAACACATCTTAGTTACAGACTCTGAGAGGAGAGGGATATATATATGAGCCCAAAACAGGAGGCAGGGGCTTTTCGGGTCTTGGTATTGTTTGGCTGTTCATCACTCCACTTCGAGATGCTCCTCGAGAGAACTGCTTGGGGCTCCGGGTTCCGGCTGCTGTTGCAGGTTCCAGCAGCAACTTTGGTTGAATTGCTGGTCTGCTGAAGTCCTGCCGGCTACACCAGGGGGATCGCTCCCAGGAACTGAGTCCAACAAGGTCTACTTCTCCTGTTCCCATTAACCTCTCTTCTCTCCTATCTAGGGCAGGTGGGTTGGAAGGGAGGTATAGGCATTAGCAAACCCCAAATAAAGTAGGTTTGGAAAAGATCGAAGCCTACACCACCCTAAGCCCACTAAGTCTCTCTGTGAGGCCTTTGGATGACCTCACACACACAAAAAAACAGCAAACTTGACAGGCCCTGTGAATCAATGCCTGTGATCCCAGCTCTTGGGAGGCAGAGGCAGGAGAATGAGGGGTTAAAGGTCAGCTTTGCCTATATAGTGGGTGTGAGGAGACTCTAGGGCGATTGTCTTTAGGGACTTTACAGGACTGGAGACATGGCTCAGCTGGTAAAGTCCTTGGCATACAAGCCTGAGGACTTGAGTTCTATCCCTCAGGACCTGTATTAAAGAAAAGTTGTGTTGGTGCTCTCTCTCTCTCTCTCTCTCTCTCTCTCTCTCTCTCTCTCTGTGTGTGTGTGTGTGGCGGTTGTGAACCCAGCCCAACATGGATGTTGGGAGCTAAATTCAGACCCTCTGCATGAGAACTCTTAGCCACAGGACCCTCCTCTTAGCCTGGTGTGAGAGAGGGTTTCTCTGTGCAGCCCTGGCTGTCCTGGACTCACTCCGTAGACCAAATTGGCCTTGAACTCACAGAGATCCCCTGTCCCCTGCCTCTACCTCCCCTGTGATGGAATTAAAGGTCGCTCCAACACTGTTCCTCTGGTGTGCTTTTAATCCCAGCACTGGGAAGGCAGAGTTAGGAGGGTCTTTGGGAGTGACTGTCCAGCCAGTCTAGCCTTTGAGGTGAGGTTTGGTTTGGTTTTCTTTCTTTCTTTCTTTCTTTCTTTTTTTTGGTTTTTCAAGACAGGGTTTCTCTGTGTAGCTTTGGCTGTGCTAGACTCACTTTGTAGACCAGGCTGGCCTCGAACTCACAGTAATCTGCTTGTCTCTGCCTCCCAAGTGCTGGGGTTAAAGGCGTGCGCCACCACACCCAGCTGGTTTGGTTTTTCGAGACAGGGTTTCTTTGTGTAGCCTTGTCCATCCTGGACTCACTTTGTAGACCAGGCTGGCCTGGAACTCACAGAGATCCACCTGCCTCTGTCTCTGGAGGGCTGGGATTATAGGCGTGTGCCACTATGCCTGGCATCGAAGTGAGTTTTTAAGTCAGTAATAGACCCTGCCTCAAAAACCAAGGTGACTCCTGAGAAATGATGTCTGCACACACAGGTAGACACAAACACCCACATGAGTGAAACAACACCTGACCACCACACACTTGACTTCTCCTCAGACAACTCTGCCTGGGAGGGAACTTGGAATGAAGGGAAGATGGAAGCCAGGCTCGGTGGCGAGTGTCTTTAAGCCTAGCAGTAGCAGAGCAATGTAACCAACACCACGGAGAAGAAAGAAAAGGCTGTAGTCAGCAGACTTTGTATTCACAGGGCCTCTCCCAGAGCTGAGTAGGCAGACAGATTTCCTGGAAGGAGTGAGCCTGGAGCCTGGACACTGGACTGAAGGTGGTGACACTCAGCCAGGAAAGCGCTGAGTATGCAAAGAGGGAGGCAGCTGGGCAGATACAGAGTCTCCCTAGTGTGGTGGAGGTAGGTGGATCTCTGTAGGTTCCAGGCCAGCCAGAGATACAGAGTAAGACACTGTCTTAAAAGTGTCAGGGTGAGCCAGGTGTGGTGGCGCACGCCTTTAATTCCAGCACTCGGGGAGGCAGAGGCAGGAGAATCTTTAAGTTCAAGGCTAGCCTGGTCTACAGAGCCAGTTCCAGGACAGCGCTACACAGAGAAATCCTGTTTAGGAAAAAAAAATGGTGGAGTAGAGGGTGGGGGTGGGAGTCAGGCGGTACCTCTGGCCTCTCTCCTTTTTAATACTGGTGGTTCATAAATCACAAGGCCACCAGGTTCACAGGTAGCCTTCAGAAGCTAGCCGCCTGTCTGCCCCCTAAGCTGGCCAATGCTGCGCCTCCTTGCAATGACTGGCTGGGACTCAGGAAGAGTGGGTGGGGCCAGGTTGTGGTCCAGTCTGGGGATTCCAAAATTACAGGCACTCTACTTCTGCCTCACGTCACGTCCCCAGGGATCCTAAGGCAAAGTGCTCGGCCACTGAGCTACGTCAACAACGAAACTTGTCATTTTGAGTCTAAGCTATCCAGGCTAGCCTCAAACTGTCCATCTTGCTGTCTCAGTCTGGAGTAGGGGGGACCTGTGTTGATACACCCAGCACTACATGAAGGAGCTGAGAACAAGTGGTAGGTTTTCAATGGCTCACATACTGGCAGCCTCTCCTCAAGTGCTATGGAACTCTGGGACACACTCATTTCTGTCCTAGACAGCTTGGTCCGGAAAGTCCAACAAAAACACCAGATTTGCTGTGCACCTGGGCCTGGCAGGCTGAGGGAAGTTCCTAGGGGGGGCTAATGGCAAGCTAGCCATTACGTCCTCCAGCATTTCCTTCTTGTGGGTGCTTGCATAACTGCAGACCGTGGGCCTGTCCATTGGCCTGAGGCCACACACGACCATCTTCCTCCTGCCCTTCTGAGATCTCACCCTGCTCTCGTGGTCCCTTGCTTGAGAAACAGGCAAAGTGAAAGTGAGATTTTTTTTTTTTTTTTAAAGCATTTGACCTTGTAATAACCTCTATAAGCAAGGCCAGTTTTCCTTTTCATCTTCTTTTTGTTTTTTGGTTTGGTTTGGTTTGGGTTTTGATTTTTTGAGACACAGTTTCTCTGTGTCGCCTTGGCTGTCCTGGACTCTAGACCAGGCTGGCTTCGAACTTCACAGCAATGCTCCTGCCTCTGCCTCCCGAGTGCTTTCCTTTTCTTTTTTGCCATCACAAAGGATTTATCTTAACACATGTGAATTATTTAATCTTTTGGTCTTTGGAGATGCTCTCCTGTAGCCCAGGCTAGCCTCCAACATAAACTCTAGATCCTCTGCCTTCCCCCTTCTTCCTAAGTGCTGGAATTAACAAGTGTGTGCCACCCTCTCAGGCATTTACATTTTTGAAATTACACTTATTTATTTCTTGGGGGTGGGGGTGGAGGATTATCATATACATCAGGGCATGCCTTCCTCAGCAGGATTGGCTATCTTTTAAAAACAAACAAGCCAGGTGGTGGTGGTGTACACCTTTAATCCCAGCACTCGGGAGGCAGAGGTAGGTGAATCACTGTGAGTTGGAGGCCAGCCTGGTCTACAAAGTGAGTCCAGGACAGTCAAGGCTACACAGAGAAACCCTGTGTCGAAAAGCCAAAAACCAACCAACCAACCAACCAACCAAATAAACAAACGACTTTCCTTCAGCTGTAAGAGCAGTGTGCAGCGGAAGGTTGGCTGGTGAAATGGCTCCAGTGATGACTGAATGGCTGTCTGAAATAGTTCTGGCCTGGAGCGATGGCTCAGGGGTTAAGAGCACTGGCTGCTTTCTGGGGCATCTGGGTTGGGTTTGGTTCTCAGCTCCCATGTGGCTGCTCACAACTTTTGTGAGACAGGGTTTTGCTGTGTAGCTTTGGCTGTCCTGGAAGTCGGCCAAGATCAGGCTGGCCTTGAACTCATAGCCTGCCCTCTGGCTAGGATTAAAGACATCTGCCACCACCACTGCCCGGTCATATTTATTAGTAGTACTTATTTTTACTTATGTGCATGTTTGTGTGAATGTACAACACCAGTGTGTAGTGGATGTAAGCATGTTTTTGTTTTGATCCCAAGTGAGGGATGTGGAACAGACTTATAAGAGAACAGGTGATGTTTATGCACTAAAAGACGAACTGCCTCATTGGGGGGCTTGGTTTTTGCCAGCTGATATATATATATCCATATATGGTTTTTGTTTGTTTTTGTTTTTGGGTCTTGGTATTGTTTGGCTGCTCATCGCTCCACTTCGAGATGCTCCAAGAGAGGACCACTCCAGAGAACTCTTCAGGGCTCTGGGTTCTGGCTGCTCTTCCAGATTTCAGCAGCAACTTTGGCTGAATTGCTGGTCTGCTGAAATCCTGCCGACTACACCAGGGGACTGAGTCCAACAAGGTCTACTTCTCCTGTTCCCATAAACCTCTTTTCTCTCCTATCTAGGGTAGGTGGGTTAGAAGGGAGGTATAAGCATAAAAGAACCCCAAATAAAGTAGGTTTGGAAAAGGTCGAAGCCTACAGCAGTGTGCTAGTGCCCATGGAGGCCAAAGAAGGGCATCAGGTTCCTTGGACCTGGAACCTTAGGTGGGTGCTGGGAACCGAACTCAGGCCCCTCTGGAGGAGCAGCTCTTTAATATGGAGTCATGTGAATGAATGAATGAATGAATGAACGAACAAATGAATGAATATGGGCACGATTCCGATTCCAAGGAGCCAGCCACCCCACCCCCGGCTAGGCCAGCCAGAGGTATCACCGAGCCCTTCCTGTTCTTCTGGCCCTAGGACTTTGGCCTGTCTCCCCACTGGCTTCTCTGCCCTCAGCCACTTGGCTCTCCCCCAGACCAGAGGCCAGGCTGACTAGTTCCTCCAGCAGGAAATCCCCAAGTCTAGGTAGAGTAAGACATCATGAGGATCTTGCTGTAGTGGATAAGGACAGGGAGGTGGCCTCAGGGACCTTCCATCAGAAGGACCCTGCAGCTTCCTCAGATCAAAACAAACCTGCCTTCATCTTCAGCTCTCGGTACATTTCACGCAATCCCCTCCTTCCTTCTCCTTTTTGTTTCTTCTCAAGACTGGATTTCTGGGTAGCCTTGGCTGTCCTGGAACTCACTCTGTAGACCAGGCTGGCCTAGAACTCAGAGATCTGGCTGCCTCTGCCTCCCGAGTGCTGGGACTAAAGTCGTGCTGCTTCTAGCTTGGTGACCAGGGACCTTCAGTTTCCCAGGACCCGTGGGGAAGGTGGACAGGGTTTCATGCTTGGGCCTCTGGCCCTGTGGGGAAAGGCTGTGAGGGTGAGCAGGCTCACGGAAATGCAGCTCTCCAGCTCTTTGCCTACTTGGAGACTGCTTTCTCAGCAAAGCAGGATGACATGGGTCTGCTGGTTAAGGAGTATGAGGTCTCAGAACATCCAGGAGCTGCAGAGAATCCAACTCCCAATACTCCTCAGCTCCAACACTGGGGACTCCACTCTCCCTACTAGGCACACCATACTCAGGGTTTGATTAGACCCAGGCTGAGGGCACTGTGCCCTGCAGCCCGACTCACATGACTACTTGGGAGCTCAGATTCCACGACTGGCATGTCCCTTAGCAATAATACCCAACCTCTCTGAGACAGTCTCATTTATAAAATGGCTCAGCTGTTTTGCCCTCTTTATGGGCTGCTATGAATTGAAAATAAGGTTTAGGGTGAGGCCTGCAAGTGCCGGCCATTAGCAAACACAGACCATAGTAAAGCTGACTGGAACTGGGGGAGGTGGTGGAGAGAGGGAGGTGGTGTGTGTGTGTGACTGGATTTCATGTTCCCAGGCTGGCCTGAGGAGGATTCTCCTGCGTGCACCTTCCGAGTGCTGCGGCTGCCTGGGGTCTCTGCATGCTAGGCCGACATTCTACCAACGGAGCTCAACTGGCTGCTTTGTACAAGTGGGTGCACTGGGACATCCTGCTTCCCTGTCACCCCACAGGCTCCTGTGACAAGATCTGTTCTCTCCCTGCTGGTCACCAGGAAATACTAGTCATGTGTTTTAGGATGGTAACATTTTGAAAGACAAGGTCTCTCCACGCCTGTTTATGTGGTGCTGGGCGCCAGGGCTCTGCATGCTCAGCAAGTGGTACACCGACAGAGCCACGATCCCATCCACTTATTGGTGGTGGGAGAAGGGGAAGCAAGGCACAGATAAACCAGTGTGGGTGTTGACCAGAGGAAAACTTGTGGAAGTCAGTTCTCTCCCCTTCCATCTAGTTGATCCTAGGCATGGAACTGACTCAGCCTCAGTCTTAAAATAACAAGGTAGAGTAGGTGTGCTGGCCTGCCTGGAGCCCCCGTCCCAGGTTGGAAGTAAGACTTGCTTATCAGGTGAAGTGGGTGGAAAGGGCTGGAGAGATGGCTCTATGCCTGACTCTGCTTCCAGAAGGCCTAGGTTCAATCCTCAGCTCACAACCTTTTAAATCTCTGGTTCCACAAGATTCATTAACACTTAAGTGATATGCCCATGTGGATGTCTGCACCATGTGTGCCTGGTGCCCACCGAGGCCAGAGATGGCATTGAATCTTGTCTATTTAATGTATACTTTTATTTGCATATAGAGCCTGCAGGCCAGAAGAGGGCACAGGTTCTCATTATAGATGGTTGTGAGCCACCATGTGGTTGCTGGGAATTGAGCTCAGGACCTCTGGAAGAGCAGCCAGTGCTCTTAACCTCTGAGCCATCTCTCTAGTCCCCAAACTCCTGATTCCACTACACCTGGCTTTCGACCTGACCTTTTAAGATTTATTAATTTATTACAGGGTTTTTTTCCCTGTATGTTTTTCCCCCCTGTATGTAAGTCTACGTGCCAGAAGAGGGCATTAGATCACTTTACAGATGGTTGTGAGGCACCCATGTGGGTGCTGGGAAATGAACTCAGGACTTCTGGAAGAGTAGCCAGTACTCCTAACCTCTGAGCCATCTCTCCAGCCCCTCAACCTGACACTTTTGAGAGCATCCCAGCTGAGTTTTGTTTGGGATCACCGGCTTTCTTTAAGGAGCTGGCCTCTATCAAGTCCTTTACCTGGAGAAATTAATCACAGTATTTGGGGGCAATTTCAGCTGGCTGGCACTACATGGTAGATCTCCCAGCTGTAGATACGGAAGCTTCTGGAAGTGGGCTTCTGCTCCCCTCACAGGACCGCTGGGGGCTGCCTGGTAATGGTCTCAAGTTGAAGCTAATAAACAGAAGGCTCCTTCTGGTTCCCTCTGTGACCGGAAGCGCCTTACAAATCGGCATTGTGTCAGCTGAGCTTTCCGCCCTCAGCCTTCCTCAAAACCAGACCACAAGATGCAAGTGGAAGTGGGGCAGGTGAGGGGCCACCCGCTAGGTCGCAGATCATTTGGCTAGATGGTAATTGGGTGCCTGCAGAGGGCCTATCAGTCCATGACTAGTGCTGAGCCTCACTTGGAGGGCCAGTTTGCCTCCAACTGACGCAACCCTCCTGCATCAGCCTCCTCGGCTGTATTCTAACAGTGCATACCACTCAACTTTCTTTATTAAGACTGGGTCTAATTTAACACCGACGGGCCTTGGACTTACCTGTAGCAGAGAAAGACCTGACACTGCTTCTGGCTCTCCTTCCCCCACCCCCACCCAGTGTTGGGCCGGAACTCAGGTTTCTGTGGGTCTAGGCGAGCACTTTACTAGGATAGTTCTGATGCCTGCTCTGGCATGTGTCATGACTCCAAAGGCCCACACCATGAGAGCTACTCTTGGCTTTGGAGCTACAGGAAGACGGCAGGTCTGGTGGGAAAAAATTGGGTGCTAATGGGGTGTACCCCTGAAAGCAAGATTAACCCCTCCTGTTTCTCCCTGCTTTGTGGCTGCCCCAGGTGAGACAGGGCTTCTACTGTGTGCACTGCCACCACTATGCTGCCCACTAAGGGTCAAAGAGCACACTCTGAAGGATCAGATGAGCCAGGATTCTCTCTGCTGACCAGCTCTCCCAGGCATCTTGCTGCCATGACAGCTGACTTACTACTGCTGGCTAAGGAAGTCGCCCCACCAGGGAAGGAGGTATGTCCCCGTTTGCCAACCCCTCACATTCTCAGGTAACTGCAGCCTGAGTGGGCATCATCTTCCGGTTCTTCTTGCTCTGGGTGCAGGGACTTAAACTCCCCAGGGGGGGATGGGGGGATAGCTGTAGCCTACAAAACTGGCCACACCCTGATTGGGGAAAGCAGCGACTTCTTCAGAAACACCAGGAACACAGGTGTCTAATCTTCGAGGGACTGAGGTGACACCCAGGCAGGCCTCTCGTCTCCTATGGCCACCAGCCCACACAGCACTCCCCAGGCACTCAGGTAGATGGCATAGAAAGAACACGTTTGCATGTGAAAGGCATGGATGGATTTTATTTATTACCCTATATCTACAATTTGAGGTAAAATATAAGGAACACATAAAAATGCCTAACTCTGCTACCGTGTGATATAATTTCCCATTGTGAACATTGTGGTGACGCTACTGAGAACTGTGCCATCACATCCTCTAACTTTTGAGAGCTGTTATTTTGTACAACTGCATCGCTGGCAAGACGCCACAGGTAGGCAGGCCCACAGAGGGCGTGAACGCAGAGGTGCCTTGCTCCCCACCCTGACTGCCTCAGCCAACCAGGCCGCCACACAGCACAGCCTGACTCGGCCCAGAGCTGCAGCACCACAGACTGCTGCAGGTCCAGGTTGCAGAGGGTTTAGAGTCATCTAGCTGCTCAAACATGCATACCTGACCTCTGACCTTCAGGATACACCCAGAAATTTACTTGCTGCAAAGAGGCTCTGAGAACAACCTCTCTGGTCGCAGTGGACACAACTGGCTGCTCACTGGCCGACCAGTGAGGAGGCAGGCTTTGCTTTTCATTATAATGAGAACAAAGAAACCATGATGGAGCTTAGGAAAAGGCTTAGTCACATATACAGACGGCAGCCCTGGCAGCCCTCCCTGGGCAGGAAGGGCAGCCGAGTGCAAGACCACGGAAATGATTTTCAATAGAAAAACTAAAGCACTGACTAGCACAGGGATTTTCGTCGCTGCGGAAGCCAAGATGCTCAGTAGGAATATGTCCATTGACTGGAATACGCACCGCAGCCCAAGGCTCTGCCCAATGCATAAAAAAAAAGTCTAAGAGTTGTCCCTGCCATTCCCTGTCTCTTTCCAGCACTGCTGTGAAATCCTTCTAGTGCATTCCCAAGCCAGCCAGGCACGCGCTTCTCATCACGCTGTGTATGTAGTTCAATTCACAGAACTGCTAGAAAGAAGACATTTCTATCTAAAAGTAGAAAAGAAGGTTTGTATAGAAGGTATTTCTGTTATACAAGTATATTACAGAGCTGGCAGGAACGGGTCCGAAAGCTCTTCTCCACCAGTCACACTGGAAGCGGAACTAGAGAGAAAACAGACAAGTGGGCAATGAGTTAGTCAGATGACAGGACAAGACCTCTCGTCACACACCCCACTGCCACCTGAAAGGAGGACCAGGCTCAAATGTAGCTCACTTGTGGGTTACTGGCAGCCCTCCTGTTAGTGGCTGGGTCAGCGACAATGGGGCTGGGTTTGTGACTGGCCTAAGAGGTTGGTCACAGAGGACACAACCCTAGCATGCAGGCTCAAAACCAACATGTCTTTTTATGGAAAAATATGTATTATTCCACCCCAGCCAAGACAGAGTGTCACTGCATAGCCTGGCTGACCTGTGCCTGTGCACCATGTCCGGCCCTTCTACATCTCTGAGTGAGAAAAACGTTTGGGCTACGCGTCCCCTGAGGGTGGCCCCCCACCAGCTTGCAGGTGGGTATGGCTGAAGGGCAGCAGAGGGAGGCTCTTACCCTGGACAGACACAGTCTACCACGTAGGGTCTGGCTCCTGCTTGATCTGTGAGCTCCCATCTGTTTCTTTAATTTCTACAGAAGAAACAAAAGGGCGGCAATCAGCTGTCCTGCAGATGCTAACCTGTGTGCCCACAAAGCTAGCCACACGGACCTGCCAGCAACTACCTAGCACCCTCCAATGCGCTTATGCATAATGTGCTTTTATTATGGAGCCCCGGGCCTAGCACATGCTTGCCAAGTGTTGTGTTTTGTTGAGCCACGTCCAGCTCATGACTCACTTCCAACTACCAGATTCACGTTGCTCTGTGTGCACTTATGGCCGGGCCCTGTCTAATGCATAGGGACCTAGAATTTAGCCAGAGCCACGGGGGAAAACAGAGGACACCTGCCTGGAGTCCTCCCTGAACACTGTTCAAGAGGTAGAAATCTTATCAATTCGGGGCTGTGTAGATGGCTTGGCAGTTAAGAGTATGAGCTGCTTTTCCAAGGTACCTGAGTTCAATTCTCAGCACCCACATGGAGGTTCAAAACTTTCTCTTATTCCAGAGGCTCTGATGCCCTCTTGTGGCTTCCTTGGTCACTACATTCACATACATAGTGCCCAGCCATATAAGCAAGCAAAACAACCATACACATTAAAAAAATAAAAATAAATATATCGGTCAATTCACTAAGAACCCAAGGCACAAAACATCACAGAGTGACCACTGTCACACCATCCTGAGGCATCAGTCACTCCAGACGTCTATACTGGGAGCATTACCTTCCGTTGCTGGGACTTCCAACTGGCTTGTCTCGGCTGATTCTAAAGAGAAACACATCAAGTCTCATTTAAACAGTTTTCAAAGGTTGCTCTTTTTTTTCCCCCCCTCAAGACAAGGTTTCTTGGTGTAGCCTTGGCTGTCCTGGACTCACTTTGTAGACTGGGCTGGCCTCGAACTCACAGAGATCCCCTTGCCTCTGCCTCCTAAGTTCAAAGGTTGCTCTTTATAGAGCCCAGAAGGAGAGGAGGAGAAAAAGCCCCAGGGACAGAAACAACCTGCCAACTTTCTTTTCATTGTAATTATGTGGTTATTTTGTCTGTGCCATACACATGTCTAGTGCCTTCGGAAGCCCTGGAGCTGGAGTGAAAACAGTCGTTAAGCTGCTATGTGAGTTGCTAGGAATTGAACCAGGGTTCTCTGGAAGAGTAGCCAGTGCTTTTTTTTTTTTTTTTTAAAGATTTATTTATTATGTATGCAGTGTTCTGCCTCCATGTACACCTGCAGGCCAGAAGTGGGCATTAGATCTCATTGTGAGACACCATGTGGTTGCTGGGAACTGAACTCAGGACCTCTGGGAGAGCAGCCAGTGCTCTTAACCTCCAAGCCATCTCTCCAGGCCAAGTCTGTCAATTTCTGGCCTCCACATGCATGTGCACCACACCTGCATAAACACACGTATATAGGTGGCAGCTTTCTCATTCTGATGCTTTATTTTAGGCCACTGGTCTCAGGACTCATGACGTCATGACTAACCTGGGATCATGGGTTTACGTGGGCTGAGGCCCACGGTTACCACGCAGGACCCACAACTCAAGGCTCTCTAAGTTTATTGACCATCAGTCATGGTAGGAGTGGGAGAATTCGGGTGAGTAGTGAGTGTGTGCAGGCATGCACTGTGACTGTAGCAGGTACAGCCTGAGCCCCAGCCCCAGGTAAGTAGTGTATGCTCTCTTACCTTGGATCACAGGACCTTCCGATTCATTCTGATCAACCAGCTCTGCAACGACAGGGACAGTTTAGAGGACATCCTGACACGTGACATCTAACCATGCCCATGCTGAGGTTTTTTTTAAAAAAAAAAAAAAGATTATTTATCGAAGGGCTTGAGAGATGGCTCAGTGGTTAAGAGCGCTGCCTGCTCTTCCAAAGCTCGTGAGTTCAATTCCCAGCAACCACATGGTGGCTCATAACCATCTGTAATGTGATATGGCACCCTCTTCTGGGTTGCAGGAGTACATGCAAGCAGAGCACTGTATACATAATAATAAATAAATCTTTAAAAAAAAAAAAAAGATTTATCGAGTACACAGTATTTTGCTTGCATGTACACCTGCAGGCCAGCAGAGGGCACCAGATCACATTATAGATGGTTGTGAGCCACCATGGGGTTGCTAGGACTTGAACTCAGGATCTTTGGTAGAGCAGGCAGTGCTCTTAACCTCTGAGCCAGCTCTCCAGCCCTGATGTTTCACTCTGCACGTCTAGCTCAAGAACGGAAGAGAGCTGGCTACTGTACGGCTTAGCAGGTAAGGTGCCTGCCTGACAGCCTGAGTTCAGTCACTGGGCCCCATGAGCCGGAGGGAGAGAGCTGAGCACAAGTTGTCTTCTGACCACTGCATGCGAAACGGGAAGATCTGAGTACCCCAGGACCCCATGTACAAACATATAAATGAAGTGGGGGGGGGGGGGGGGGTGGGAAGAGGAAGGAAGGAAGACTAAGGCCCTGGTAGATGGCAGCAGAATCCCGAATTTCACAGTAAGCAGCACAGCCTGGAAGCAGAGTCTTCTGCGAAGACGAGAATCAACTGAAGGTCATACACAAGAAGCCTCGACCAGCACGGCTAGACCATAATAGTCTCTGGAAATTAACACCATACAGAGGACAGGAGAGCTGGCTATGGTGGCACACACCTTTAATGTGGGACTCAGGAAGCCCAGGCAAGGGGATCTTGAGTTCTAGGCCAGCCAGCATGAACTGAAATTTGCAAAGAAAATTCAACAGAAACAGTACCCTGGGCTTTTTTTGTCTATGAAGTTTGTGTGAGTACGTATGCCATATGTGCACGTGACTGGCCAGAGGACAGCTCTGTGGAGTGGTTCTCTCCTTCCATCTTTATCTGGGTCCAGGGGATGAAGTCAGGTCACCAGGCTTCTGCAGCGAGCTTCGCCAGCCAAGCCATCAGCAACCCACCCTTCCTTTCTTTAGAGATAGCGTCTCGTGTGGCCCCGGCTGGCCTCACACTCACTACACAGGCGGACAGTGCTGAACTCCAGCCTGATCCTCCTGCCTCCGCCTCCCGAGCACTGGAACAGGAGGCTTTCCTCCAGAACTCCAGTGCTGAGAATGCGTGATGGAGCTTTAGTAAGCCTGGCAGGAGTGCTCAAAGCCCTTTAAAGTGGTCTCACCCCACCCACAAGGTGCCATTTTCTGACTAAGTGAGGGTGAGGGAAGACTCAAGCAACAGGACCAACTTCACGAGGAGGTGGGGGGGGGGGGCAGGGGACTAAAGAGTGAATGGCATACTGTGTTGTTCTGCAGGTTGCATTGCACCCACAGCCACATGCTCTCTTAGAGGAACAAAAACAAAACAAAGCTTCATGAAATACTCACGGTTATTAATCACAAGTCCTGGAAATGGTCTAAAGAGAAAAACAAATTTGCATAATGAAATAAATGTTTTTCTTTATAAGGACATTTACTTATTTTGTTAATTTATGGCACTTATGTGCTATTTTATAATCCTGTAGACGAGACGTGTGAGATGCATATAAAAAACAGGAACACCTTGTAGCACTGACTCCGCTCTGTTACCAATGTGTACCATGCAGGGTGTACATGTCAGTTATTGATAACGAGTCACACGCAGCATGTACAGAGCACATGTCGATGTCAGCCGTGTTTTACGTGATCTGTAACTTGATCGACAGCACATGCAGGTCACTGTTATTAAGTGTTACACTAGGTCAGGTGTGACGGCACATGCCTTGCTTCCCAGGCGACAGGAGGCAGAGGCAAGCAGATCTGAGTGTTGAAGGCCATCCTGGCTTACACAGTGGGTTCTAAGCCACTCAGTTATACAGTGAGCCCCTGTCCCACTGCCTACCACCCCAAAAAAGGTCCCACTAAAGTAGAAAGAAAACAAGGCTTCTTTTGGGGTAGGGGTGGTAGTGTAACTGGGAGGGTCAAAGGAGCAGTGACTTGACAGGAAAACACAATGGAGGATGGAGCTCCAGTCTGCCAGGAAGTCCATGGCCACATGCTCCATCACGCCACACTCTTCTGTAATGGTTGGTAGATATTTCAGCGTTTTTTGTTTTGTTTTTAGTTTTTCAAGATAGGGTTTTTCTGTGGAGCCTTGACTGTCCTGGGCTTTCTTTGTAGACCAGGCTGGCCTCGAACTCACGGTGATCTGCCTGCCTCTGCCTCCCAAGTGCTGGGATTAACAGCGTGTGCCACCATGCCTGGCTCCATATTTTAGGTTTTGAAGGATACATTACTCTGATCATTAAGCATAATGAAAGAGCAGCCAGGAATTGTCAACAGTTGGATGTAAAAGACAAATAGGACATGACTGCCAGACCCTCACCTCAGAAAGGAATGGAAAACTGACTGGCATGGTGGCACATGCTTATAATCCCAGCACTCGGGAGGCAGAGGCAGGTGAATCGCTGTGAGTCTGAGGCGAGTCTGGGCTACAAAGCCAGTCTAGGATAGCCAGGGTTACATAGAGAAACCCTGTCTCAACAACAAAAAGGGAATGGCTGGACAAGATGGCAGAGGCAGGCAGACCTCTGAGTCTGAGGCCAGCCTAGTCTACATAACAAGTTCCAAGCTAGGGATACACACTGAGACTCTGTCTCAAACAAACAAACAAACCACAGGAGGATTGAGCTAGTTTCAGTGCGGAGTATCTGTAATCCCAGCAAGAAGACAGAGGTCAGAGTCTGTATAGGCTGCACTGCAAGGTCCTGTACCTCAAGAAGCTGGCACATTCCTGTAATCCCAGCACTTGGGAGGCAGAGAGGGCCCGAGGGCGTAGGGCCAGGCTTACAGACAGCCACTCAGGGATCCAGCAAAACGCTGCCCCAAAACACCAGGAGTCAGTTTAGGCATTGAACGGAAGAAGCCGGCCTGGAGGGTACAAGACCTGGCGAGTCAGCACTGACTGAACAGTAAAACAGGGTAAGGAACACAGGCAGAGAAACCTTTCCCTGTCGCTCGTCACCCACATGCTCCGTTTCAGGCTTCCCACAACAGCACTCTGGGAGATGACCACACAGGAAGTCCTCACCTAATGACAGTGAACTTGATAAACTCTGCAGAATCTAAGATCCTCCTCATGGAGCTGATCTCCAGGTAACTGGGGGCTTTGAAGGACACGCCGGGGGGCATGCCATCCACCACCACGCAGCCGGGGTTGATGGTGATTTTCCTGTAGGGAACCTTCACAGGGAAGCCCATGCCAATAGCTTCACCTGCAGCAAGACAAACAGCACAGGGTCAGGTGACCCTCATCTTCAAAACCAGACACACAGAGCCAAGCAGCAACCGTGTTGATGAGACACTGGCCATCAAGAGCGACACGGGACATCTAATGTTTTCTTAGTACAGAACTCCCAATGGCACTTAGCTCTCACAGCTCCCTGGGCCTCTACCCACAGGTTCTTACAGAAACCATGTTTCCTTAATTACTATCAACTCACCAAACTTACGGCTGAAGAGGTCGTTGACTTGCTCGCGCAGCTGCCTGGCCTTCTCAACTTTGGACAGGCGTTCGTTATCGTCATCTAAAGACAGGAGGTTTCACGTGACTCCACCAAGACAAAACAACAAAAAACAACCAGAAAAAGTCCTAACGCCACCTCAAGAGTGTACAACCCATTCGTCTGGAGCAAAATTACCCCACTGTTTCATATGGATTTTTTTTTTTTTTAAGGATTTTATCTTTGGGGTTGGTTGTTTTTCCAGACAGGTTTTTATGTAGCCCTGGCTGTCCTGGAACTCAGAGATCCTCCTACCTCTGCACCCCAAGTGCTGAGATTAACGGTGTGACCACTATACTGGCCAGATAAAAAAGACCTTAGTTTTTTTAAAGATTTCTTTATGTGTATGGGTGCTTTGCTTGTATATGTCTGTGCAGTATGTGTGTGCCCAGCACCCAATGCAGCCAGTAGAGTGTGTCAGGCTCCTCGGGAGCACAGTTGGAAATGGTAGGGAGCCATCGTGTGGGTGCTGGGAACCACTGAGGCGTCTCTCCAGCCCCTCCATACAGGCTCTAAAGGACAGACATGGAGTAGCGAGCAGAGCTAACTAGGTGAGGAGCTGTGCCACCAGGCTGATGGAGGGACAGCTCAGCTGACATGCACAACACAGGGCACAACAGGAGCTGTTCCTGAAGCATCGAACCAGCCCCCAAACAGGCCTGAGAGCCAGAGTGGCTCTGCAGCGCAGGCGGAAGTCATACCTGGAATCGTCACCTGGATGATGTTAAGGTCTTCCACACCTGATGCAGTAGTATTAACGTTCGGCGATGAGTTTATCTTCCCTGGAAGAAAAAGCTGAACGTTAGGGTTTAGACAAAGCATGCAGAGTAGCCCAAAGCTGCTGGTACGCCATGAGCTGACTGCAGCCTGTCCCAGTAGGGCTGGCCCTGGCACGTGCTTCTGTTCCAGTGAGCCACTAAAGATGGCAGACTTTCTGAAGGGCCTATTTTTTGCTCCTCCGTGTCTGTGTGTGGGGCCGAACACTGCACAGCACTGGCCGCCTAAGCACTAACAACTGCCCAAGAGCCAAGCTGTCATGGGCGCTGCTTTCAGAGACACTCACTGGGAGGGCTTTTGGAAGAAGTGCTCTCTTTGATGGCCGTCTCGAACATCTCAGGTCTACAAGCAAGAGGAAAAAGGCTGGTTAAACCAGAGCAAGGTACCCAGGGAACATGCAGTTTGGTGGAGCCTGCAGCTCTGCAAACAGCGTGCAGCACTCGAAGCAACCTGGGTCCACGAGGAGCACATCCAGGAGGACCAATTATACCATTTCCACTGCTGTTGGACCCTCTCTGGCCATATCACATCCCTTGTCACCTTCTTGCCAAGGCGAGAGACAGCATGTCCTGAGTATCAGTAGGAGACCCAGGGGCAGAAACAGGAAACGCCCATGCCTGCAGCCTGGGTACATGCACAAAGAGCATACGTGCAAGCAACACACAAGCAAAACCTTGCCTCGAAATAATAAATAAATGGGCCTGTGGTGCATGTACACATATGTGCTGGTGCACACGCCTGTGTGTGCAGAGGCCAAAGGAGGCTGCCCAGTGTCCTCTGTTACTCCATTTCTCTGAGATCCTTCACACACACTCCCAGCTCTGGGCAGGCGCCCCCCTCCCCTGCAGTCCTCCCATCTTTGCCCAACCCCCAGCACTAAGGTTTATAGGATCAAGCCTACTCCCAGCATGTTATATGGGAGCTGGCATCTGAACTCAGGTCCTCAAAGCTGTGCATCAAGTACCCTTCACCCCTGGGCTGTCTCTCCATGCCTGAAATACAGAACCTCTGAAACAGCTATTTCAATTCAGGCCAGCACACGTGAACCCAGCCCACGGACGTCCTCTCCAGCTAAGGTCCTCACTTCTTAATGATGAACTTGATCTTGGCCTTGTTCCGGAGGATCTTCTCCAGCCGTGGAATGCCAAATGTGGACGGTCTTCGGAAGGGCACCCCCTCGGGTAAGCCTTCTACATAGAAGTCTTCCGGGAAGGACTCGAATAACGCAAACGGCACTTTCACTGCCTGTTTCAGGCCGAGCGCTTCGCCTGTAACACATGGCAACCCCGTTCCGTGGCACGACTCAGAAAAGGCATTTGCAACCCTCTGCAGCAGCTACAAGACCACACTTACTTAAAAAAAACATATTCACTTTAGTTTTGGAAAATGTTCTTGGAATTATTTTTTTTAAAGATTTATTTATTAAGTATATAGTGTCTTGCTTGCATGTACGTCTGCACACCAGAAGAGGGTACCAGACCTCATTATAGATGGTTATGCGCCATCATGTGATTGCTGAGAATTGAACTTAGGACCTTTGGAGAAACAGCCAGTGCTCTTAACCTCTGAGCCACCTCTCCAGCCCCCGTTCTTGGAATTCTTTTTTTTTTTTTTTTTTTTTTTTTTTTTTTTTTTTAAGATTTATTTATTTATTAAGTATACAGTGGTTTTGGCTGCATGTACACCTGCACACCAGAAGAAGGCACCAGATCTCATTATAGATGGTTGTGAGCCACCATGTGGTTGCTGGGAATTGAACTCAGGACCTTTGGAAGAATAGGCAGTGTTCTTAACCTCTGAGCCATCTCTCCAGCCCCTGGAATTCTTGATACTTGGCAAAATGCAATAGAAATGGAAAAGCAACACACACACAATGCCAAAGACATTTAAACATCAAATTCACACCATTCATATTTAATGTTTCAAAACAAACCTACCGCATTTCTCATTGAAAAGATTTTCCACTTTCTGCTTCAGGTCTGTGATCTTAGCGTTCCAGGCCTCTGTATGTGGAGAAAAGCAGCCACCACAGTCAGCAAGGGTTTCCCAGATGGCGGGCAGTTTAATTTAATTTGCTCATTCAGCTATTTTTCAGGGGTGGGGGGGGGGAGTGGTGTTCGAGACAGGGTTTCTCTGTGCAGCCCTGGCTGTCTTGGAACCTGCTCTGTAGACCAGGCTGGCTACAGAGTTCCCCCAGTAGATCCACCTGCCTCTGCCGCCTGAGTGCTGGGACTGGAGGTGTGTGCCACCATGCCTGGCTTCATTCCTTCCTTCTTTCCCTTTTGAGGCAGGGTTTCGTTCCCTCTGTCTCCTGAGTGCCAACATCCCTGCTTACGTCCTCTCTCCTTATTTCACAGCTTTACAAAGCACAGACCGAGCAAGCAGCTTGTTTCCTCGTACTTTCAGTCTGGCACAGTGGGACAGAGGCTGTTTCTGTACGCACACATTCTGTAAGTGGCGTGCTCTCCTCCCTTCCCCTCTACCCTCTCTTTCTGTCTCTCCCTTGCCCAATAATCTTGTGTCCCATAGACAGTTTTGTTCCTTTTACCGGGCGTGTGGCACACACCTTTAATCCCAGCACTCGGGAGGTGGAGGCAGGTGGTATGCTGTGAGTTTAAGACCAACCTGGTCTACAAAGTGAGTCTAGGACATCCAAGGCGACACAGAGAAACCCTGTCTCAAAAAATCCAAAACAAAACAAAACAACAACAATAACAAAAAACATATTATTTTTCTTAATGTGCATTGGTGTTTTGCCTACATGCCTGTCTGTGTGAGGGTGTCAGACACTGGAACTACAGTTATGAGCTACCATGCAGATGCTGAGAATTGAACCCGGGTCCTCTAGAAAAGCACGCAGTGCTCTTAGCCACTAAACCATGTCTCCAGCCCCAAACACACAGGTTTCTAATATGGCTGTCTTGCACACCCCTCTAATATTTGTATAATTAAACTAAACTGTTATATTGGATTATTATCAACACACTGGCAATAAAGAACTGCAGTGTCTGGCTCTGGGTACATGCAGGTCACTCATGCCACAATCCCTGGGCACCCCTGAGGTGCACATTTGCACCCTCCTTCATTCATGTCTGCACAGAGACTCCTCCACAGCACAGGGTATCAGAGTGATACTCGGGCAGCCTGGTTCTTGCTGAATGGTTAATCTCTGACCCACACTGGCTTATCCAAGAAAAAAACACTGTCCTGTTGACTCAGCACATTAATTCCTTTTATTTGAAGAGCTGAAACCAAGAAAAATAAAAGATGTATTTACCAAAGGAAAACTCTCTCCCTCGAGGCTTGAAGGGAACATTTGAACCGTTGGTCTGGGTAGGAGTCCGAACTGTGGAGGTCTGAGGGCTGTTGTTGTTGGGGCCTACAGAAAATTCAAAGGAAAACTACAGTCACTGTGCACTCATTGTTAGTTTTAGCATGTACCAGAAAACAGAGCCTGGACATTCCGCAGGGCCTGTCTCAGCAGCCTAGAGACAGGAACACACACATATACACCCAGGCATCAAAAAACAAAGTAGCTGTAAATTTTGCATTACCACAGGTGTTTTTCAGACATGGAAGCTCAAACACACAGCTGTGAGGGAAGGAAGGAATAAAGAGAAAGCCGGACAGCTCACCCTCCACAGTGACCTCGATCTCAGGAACCTTGGAGTTACTCCCAGGGCTTCGTGGTCGTTTTGGGGACTGCAGTGCTGTAAGGCAAAATGCAATATTACTTCTGCAAGCTGCACTGAAAACTACAGAGGGGTGCATTACAAAAGCCGAGGATTAAAGGTCATACAGTTTGACTCTTTTCAAAGAAACCTGAAGCATTAAACGGGTAGTGTAATCCTCCACATGAGTGCCAACAAAGCTGTGGAGACATGAACGGAAGAGGATGCAAACATCAACTTCCAATGACATGGCCAGGGGACAGAAGAAGAGACCCACTGAGCAAGACAGCTTAAAAGCAAAGAAAGGAACCCAAGGCCCATGGTGACAGTGGGACAGTGGCAAAGACTAATGTGCCAGCGCCCTGAGGTGCTGCCTCTTACCTTTAGTGTTGATTTTGCTAGCCATCCCAGGAGGCAAGTAAGATACAACTAGCTCGGGCCTAGAGAGAACACACAGTGCATCAATCTACACACAGCACAAACAGCCAGAACTCTTTCTAAAAAATAAAAACATGTGTACTGGTGTTTTCCCTGCATGTCTGTCTGTCTATGTGTGCACCACCTGCACGCCTGGTGTTCACAGAGGTCAGAAGAGGTGTTGGGACCCCAGGAACGAAGACAGATGCTTGTGAACTGCAATGTGGCTTCTGAGAGTTGAACCTGGGTCCTCTGCAAGAGCAGCCAGTGCTGTTAGTGTGAGCCATCTGTAGTGATTTGAATAAGAATGACCTCCATCATGTATTTGAATGCACAGGACACCAAGGAGTGGCCTTGTTGGCAGAACTGTGTCACTGGGGGATGGCAGCTGAGGTTGCAAATGGCCACACCAGGACTGGTCTCTCGCTCTCAGCTCCTCCAGCTGCATGCCTGCTGTCATGCTCCCCTCACTAAGGTCGATAGTGGACTAAGCCTGTGGAGCTGCAAGCAAGCCCCCAATTAAATGCTTTCTACTATAAGGACTGCCTTGGCCATGTGTCTCTTTACAGAGAAAGAACAGTAACTAAGACGTTGGTAGCAGGAAGTGGGGTCCTGATGCAACAGGCCTGACCACGCTGCTTGCTGGTAGAGGTGGACTGTAAACTTCGGAATGGAAAAGAGGTTGGTTGCATTAAGTGGGGCTAGTGGGGGGATGAGAGAGAGCACTAAGTGGAACCGTGGGGGCGCAGCTCAAGAGCTTTCAGAGGGAAAGACTATCAGTAAGTGGCCTACACGTCATTCTTGGGCTATCTTGGCAAAGAATGTGGCTGCTTTTTGCCCTTGTCCTAAGAGCCTGCCTGAACTTAAATTGAAGAGCTTTGGACGAATGGCATTAGCAGAGGCGAATTCTAGACACCCTAGTCTTGGCTGAGTCATGTGGTCATTAGAAATCACTCTTAGGCCGCTCATGATGAAAAGGAGCAAGCTGGACAAAGAAACCAAAATGCACAATTTGAGGAGAAAAGGGCACCACAAGTGTAAGGGGACTAAGCCCTGTCCTGAGGAGCTGAAAAGCTTCAAGAAAAGCCGAGCGCTAAATGGAATAAAGGGAGTGGTGACCCCAGGGCAAGACCCCACCCACCTAAGCGTCCAACTTGTGAGAAGGAACTAAAGAAAAGCTTAAGTAAGCAGTGAAGAAAATCCTCAACAGAGAGCTGTTGGTGAAAATGTAATAGAAGGCCGGGCGTGGTGGCGCATGCCTTTAATCCCAGTTCCAGCCCCAGCAAGCAGAATCTGGCAGCTTTAGCCACACAGTTCTGGAGTGGGAGAAAGGAGTTTGGGAATCTGCCATGTCAGAAATCCCGTGCTTAGGCTGCATGCTGTGACCTTCAAGGTGCTGACCTTCACCGCAGGAGGGCTTGTGTTCTAGGCTACCCTTGGACTAGTTACCTTTGAAAGAAGTAGGGAAGTCCCAACTCGGAACCACCCAGAGGATCAAGGAAGTTCTTACAGGGAACTACTCAGAGAACTAGGAAGTTCTTGCAGGGAGCGATTCAGGCTACTGTATTCTTGCCTGGGGGCTATGGAGAGTGGGATTAGAATAGATCCTATTGATCTCTATATGGTCTTACTAGTTTGCATTACAGGAGAGTCTTGATCAGAAATTTCTAGACTGGACTCGTTATTTCTTGCATCTCTGTGCCCTACTTTCAATCCCCACTCCCTGAACCCTGATTCGATTTGCCCCACGGGCCAGGACACATCAGGAACCTCCCTCCATGACTAGGGAAAGCCCTGCAGGGAGGCCCAGAGAGGACTGCCCTAGAGACAGACCCCAAGGGTGGAGATGCCAGAGCTGTGGGACACCTGCCCACTAGCCTGAGAGAGAAGCATGCTGCAGCCCACAAGGCAGGAAGGAGTTAGTTAGGGAGCTGCAGAGAGCTCTGGCCTCTGACATGGAGATGCAGAGTCTGGAGGTTGCCCAGCTCGTCCTTGGTACTATTTTGCTCCACTATTTCCTCTCTGTGCTCGCCTTCCTCCCTTTTGGAACAATAATGTCTATCCTGTGCCACTGTATGTAGGAAGTAAGTGATCTGTTTTTTTATTTTACGGGAGGTCTCAGAAGAAGCTTTGAACTTTGGAGTTTGAAATAGTGTTGGGTCTGTGAGAAGCTATGGGGACTTGTGAAGTTGGACTAGTTGCTTATTGCATTATGATACAGCTGGAAGCCTATGGGGATGAGAGACTGGGATGTGGTGGTTTAAACAATGAGCTCATCATATATTATTATAAACACTCACCATGAGTGAATTAGTCACCAAGGAGTGACCCTATTGGTAGAAGGGTGTTACCAGGGGGAGTGAGTGGGGGTAGGGGTGTGGTTGTTGAGGTTTCAAAAGTTCACACTAGGTCCACTGCTTGTGCATCAGGACGTAGAGCTCAGCTACACCTCCAGCAAGCGTGCTTGCCACCGTGCTCCCCACCATGACGACAATGGACTAAACTTCTCAAACTGTAAGCCAGCCCCAGTTAGAAGCTTTCTTCTATTAGAGTTGCCGTGGTCATGGTGTCTCTTCACAATAATAAACTAGTGACTGAGACAGCCATCTCTCCAGCTGCCGTAACTCCTAGACCAATCCCTCTAACCACTGAATAGTAAGTAACTGGGAAGATAGTAGACAGCTTGGGCGTTAGCTGGAGCACGTGCTCAGTGGTGCAGTGACTGCCGAAGAATAAGAGTCTACCAGTGAGGAGGTAGGACATGGCTCAGTAAGAGAACCTTGGCCTAGGATCCCCAGTCCGACAAAGCTCAGTGTTCAGAACCTACACCATGACAGGAGCTTGCAGGGATGACATAGAAGTCTAGCTGAGAACAAAAGACTTGCGGGGCGGCAGCCCGGCTAGGACCATGGCAAAAGGCTGTGGGGGCAAAGACAACTTACTTTTTAACAACAAACTTGATCTTATTGCTCCCTCGGACAATCCTCTCAAGGCGGGGAATCCCAAACCAGGTGGGGCTTCGGAAGGGGATCCCTTCAGGGAGCCCTTCTACATACAGAAACTCCGGATTCGACTCGAACACGGGGTACGGCACCTTCACTGCCTCTGTGAGGCCGAGAGCTTGAGCTGAAAGGCAAAGAGAAGCTAGCTCGTGGGCGCAGACCTTCACACAGGCGCTCCTGGTTTGAACCTGCTTCCTTACAATCAAACCACACAGCCACTCACTATTAAAATCTAACTTAGTACAATGAATGTGGAAGATGATGATGATGATGATAATAATAATAATCATAATTAATAATAATGCTGCCAGCACTGGAGAGATAACTAAGAAATTAAGAGCACTTGCTGTTCTTGTAGAGGACCTGGGATTCAGTTCTCAGCACCCACATGGTGGTTCACAACCACCCATGACTCCAGTTCCAGGCACCTGATGCCCTCTTCTGACCGCCACAGGCATAAGGCACACATGTGCTGCACATGCATACATGTAGATGAAAAACATAAAATATTTTAAAAACTCTAGAATCTTTTTAAAAAGTAAAATAAACTATACCATTATACTTTTAGAAACCAGTGATTTGGTTTGGTTTTGGTTTTTCGAGATAGGGTTTCTCTGTGTAGCCTTGGCTGTCCTGGACTCAATTTGTTGACCAGGCTAGCTTCCAACTCAGTGATCCACCTGCCTCTGTCTCCCAAGTGCTGGGATTAAAGGTGTACATCACCACCCCCGGCTCTGTTTTGTGTTTTAGGGCAGGCTCTTGGTGTATGTAGCCCAGGCTGGCCTCAAACTTATCAAAGTGATATCAATCCTCCTGCCTCAGCCCCTCAAGAGTTAGGATTACAGGCATGAGTCACCAAACACAGAAACTACAAACAGTACTTTAAAAGTGCACAGTGACCCTAAGGTGCTCCCCAATTCCTCCCTCTCACCCCCACTGTGACACAGGAGAAAACAGAAGCAGAGAGACCAAATGGCTCGGTTTAAGGAGAGGGCTGAGTAGCAGAAGTTAGTTAAGGCTTGCTTTCTGGCATGCTCCCTATTACGCTCTGAACTTCCAAGATGCATGCAGAACACGGCCATTGCCTGTAAACTAAGGAACAGCCACTCCGTCCCACTCACCAAACTTCAGATTAAAGATCTCTTCCACTTGCTTGCGGAGCTTGGTGATCCGGACATTCCAATCTTCTTTGACTGGAAAGAAGCAAAGTCGAGTGTAATTAACAATGCTCTGTCCAGGAGAGACGTCTGCCTGCCAGTGCCTGACGCTGTGGACTCTTCCTCCAGGTAGGACATGCCTGCCGCTACCCTGAAGCCAAGGCAGCTGTCATGGCTGCTCCAGTCACTTCTCTACTGGGTTGGCCACAGGCACCTGCAAGCGAAGACCACAGAGCGTGCCAGGAGGTTCCACACTGAACTGTGGCTAACAACTAGGTGGGCTAGGGGAGAGCCTCCATTACATAAGTCTAGCATCTGAGGAGTACCAGAAGTCTGCAGTGAGCATAGGATACATAGAGTCCCTGTCTCAAACAAAAACACAAAAACATCAGATAAGGAATTTTTGGGGTTTTTTGAGACAGGGTTTCTGTGTAGCCCTGAATGTTCTGGACTCATTTATGTAGAGATCCAGCTGCCTCTACCTCCCAAGTGCTGCGATTAAAGGTGATACCCCACCAAGTCTGGCATAAGACAACTTTCTCATGAACTGGTTGCTGTGGAACTGGTAAGCGCTCACACTGCCAGAAGGATGTGCTGCTGCGATATAATAGCCTCATGCTCAGAGGATAAGCAGGGACCTGCATCCCTTCACAAGGTCCAGGGGCCATCAGAGAAGTGAGGTGCAAAAATATAAGAGCTGGAGGGAGGGACAAACTGTTACTGAGGCTGGCTCTGCAGCACGGTATGGCTTTTGCCATCTCAGTCAGAGCAGCTGTGATCACTATGTGGGCCTCTAACAAGATCAGGCTAGGAACTCCCTGAAGGGGGAGAGGGAGCAGCCTCCCCTGCGATTCCTGCCTGGTGCCCTACCTGTAGACGGCCCAGCAAGTGCACGGATGTTGAAGACGGCTGCAGAGGGGACCTGGATGATGCAGCTGCCTGAATCACCCGTACCCCTCATCCATGATCTCGTAAGTAACCCAACAAACCTGTGTTTTATATATATATATGTGTGTGTGTACACACACACACACACACACACACACACACACACACACACACACACACACACGAGTGCAGAAATCCAGAGGTCAGAAGAGGGCATCAGACCCCCTGGAGCTGGAGTTATAGACAGCTGAGATGCCTGACATGGGTACTGGGAACCAAACTCTAGTCTTGTGGAAGAGCCACACGTGGCCTGAAGCACTGCGCCACGTCTCCCTCTGCGGCTTATTGGGCTTTCTTACCAGTGTGCGAGCTTAGAGTTAACGAGGGCTACAGGAACAAAGACTAAAGTCGGAGGGAGTGGACTCACAGAGAATGAACTGGCCAGACACGGCACCTGGGCAGGTGGAATGTAACTAGCTAGAATCAAAACTCCCTTGGTGGTGCACGCCTTTAATCCCAGCACCCGGGCAGAGGCAAGCAGATCGCTGAGTTCGAGGCCAGCCTGCTCTACAGAGCCAGTTCCAGGACAGCCGTGGCTACACAGAGAAACCCTGTCTTGGAAATTCAAAACCAAAACAAACAAGAAAAGACTATTTGGGAACAGAATTCCCTCATGGAGGAGTTCTACAGAAAAATGTTAACTTCCGCTGAGCCAATGACACAGGTCTTTCCCTTCAGCTGTTTCAGAAACTGAGGCAAGGCGTCCCGGGCCCACTGCTAGCCGCTGCTACAAAGTGCGTTCTAGGCTCCTCTGAGCAACTTGGGGGGTCTACCTCAAAATGACAAGGAAGGAGTGCCAGGGACACACTCAGTGGCCCGAGCTCTTGCCAACTCGAGGCACTGGGCTCAGTTCCCACTAATATGGAAAAAAGATTTTCAAAGATATTTCATTATTTAAATAAAAGGAAGGAGGACGGGCAGGAGGGCTCCTGGGTGACTATACCTGGAGTATTCGTCCGTGGCTGAGTCACTTCAGTCGCACTGTGAGTCAGAAGTTCGGGTCTGTGAAAGCATTGTTGGCATTAGTGGTCAGAGCAGTTAGGAGCAGTGTCAAGGCCGCCCACAGAGCTGTCAATCACTTGCTAGTGTGCCCCACTCTTCCTTCTTGTACAGGGAAACAAACCATTTTGGCGGTGGTTCTGAGAACAGCAGATTTGGTGGATTGTTGGGTCTCTGCACAAATAACTGTGCCAGCCACTTTCTCTTCCAAACCTACTCCACCTGCCACCTCGTGTCCTACAGGGACTGGATACCTGAACCGCCTCTGGGCAAGTAGCTCTCAATCCTGACAAACACCCAAGTCACAAGGCAGAGGGAAGCCAGCTTTCTGAGTCCGCTCCCTACACACGCCACCCACCCACAGCACATCCTTCCGAATGCAGCCACTGCAGCCATGGACCACACGTGCACACAACCACGTAGCAGAGAGCACAGGCAACTCTGCTTCAGGGCCCTTTAAACATACACTGTTGGGTGCCACCTGTGGGGTACCCCATGCCTCACACTGTGAGAGCGCAGGCACACATCACGGCTTCCTGCCTTCCGTGCGGCCCCCGCTATGGAATATCCTTCTCCAGGGCACACACACCTCCCTGTGTCAAATGCTCTCACTTCACTGCCCTGGCACTAGCGCTAGGCTCACAGGTCAGAGCCATGCTCGGGCCCCACGTTGTACATGTCAGTACTATCCCAGAAAAACCATTGCTCGATAAGTTCATGTAATGAAACGCTGCATTTACAGTGTACAAAGGAGGGGCCACTCAGGGGGAAAAGACCCATCCTCATCAAACAGGTCTTGAATCAGGAAAAGACCCTTTGAAGACTGTTTCACAGACAGTGACCTTACCGTTTGATAACAAACTTAATCCGGTTGCCCACTTGGATGATTTTTTCCAGCCGTGGGATGCCATACCACGAAGGGCTGCGGAAAGGGATGTTCTCCGGAAGTCCTTCCACATAGAGGTCATTGGGATGTGCCTCAAATTTTTGGTATGGTACAGCCTTGGCTTCAGTGCTCCCCAACGCTTCAGCTGGAGAAAATGAGAGCAAGCCAGGAGACTCGTGGTGATACACTAGGAACACCCCCAGATGCAAAGCTTCAAACACAAGAGCCAGCCATGGGGAGGAGCCTACAATCCCAGCACTCAGGAGGCTGAGGTAGGGGATGTGGAGGTCCCGCCTGGGCAGAGTGGTGGGGGTGGTGGGGATGGTGGGGAGGGTTTAAATGCATTTACTAATCTCTAGTCTGAAACTACATCCAAACAGCTTTAAAAAGAAATATTCCAGGCCAGGCGTGGTAGTGCACGCCTTTAATCCCAGCACTCGGGAGGGAGAGGCAGGTGGATCACTGTGAGTTCGAGGCCAGCCTGATCTACAAAGTGAGTCCAGGCCAGTCAAGGCTACCAGAGAAACCCTGTCTCAAAAAAAAAAAAAAAAAAAAAAGAAAAAGAAAAAAGAAAAAGAAAAGAAAAGAAAAAGAAATATTCCAGCCAGTGTGGTGGCACATGCCTTTAATCCCAGCACTCAGGAGGCAGAGGCAGGTAGATCTCTGTGAGTTCAAGGCCAGCCTGGTCTATGGAGAGAGTCCAGGACGTTTAGGGCTACACAGAGAAACCCTGCCTTGAAAAAGAAAGAAAGAAAGATTCCAATGACTGGTACCAAGCCAGCAGACAGATGGCCCCTGGATCCTGTAGGTGACCTCTGCATATTCTGCAAGCTCTAGGGATCCCCGCTGCTGAGACTACAAGGGCAACACCATGTGCATGGTTCTGGAGAACAACCGTAGGGCCTCACGCTTCAACAGTGAGCTAGCTCCCCAAGCCACATGGTCATCCCTCCTATTAGCAACAACTGAAGGGCTCCAATGTGTTTGAGAAACCATACACAAGTGCATCACCATCACAGCAGCATAAGGAAATTAACTGAGAGGAACAGAAAATGGCCACGGCTCAGGTCCAAACCTGTTTTACCTATTAAATAAGACAGACTAGACCTAATTTTAACACGCCTTCTAGGAAATAGAATAATGTTTGAATTGACAATAGTTGAGAAAAAAGGTGAAGGCTGGGTACAGTGGCAAAGGCCTTAATCCCAGCACTAAGAAGGCAGAGGCAGAGGCAGGGAGATTGCTGGAGTCTGAGGCCAGCCTGGGCTACACAGTGAGACCTGTCTCAATAGGAGGAAAAAGGAGCAAAGGGCAAGGACACTGCCTACTGGTCAACTAGGGCTCCAATTATCTTGTGTATCCCTCCAGTCCCCACCTGCCTAGTCTGCAACCTTCTCCAAGCCACGATCAGCAAGTCCTGCCCATAACCAGTGCTCTCAAGACGGGTCTGGGCCGGGCCTCCCCTCCTGAGCTGCCTGCACTGTAGGAAGGAGGGTACAGGTGCCAGTTACAGGCAGTAGATTCTGGTGAAAGTAGAGCAAACGCCTGGGTGATTTTGGCGAGATCACCTCAGAAACCTTACAAAGGCCACCAATAGCTGCTGATTTCTCACCAGCTATCAAACAGCCACACTTCTAGATCCACCAAAATGCTAGCCCAGTAAAGTTCTTCTTTAGGATGATGGTCACTGGGAATAAAATTCTGGGTTTTATGTATGAAAAGCAAGCAGTCTACCACATTCCTAAACCTCTTAATTTATTTTCTCTCTTCTTGGTGATGGTGGTGATGAGGATCCATACCTTTAATGCCAGCACTTGGGAGGCAGAGGCAGGCAGAGCGAGGCCAGCCTGGTCTACAGAAAGAGTTCCAGGACAGCCAGGGCTACACAGAAACCCTGTCTCAAAACACAAACCAAATGTTTTCTAAAATTATTTTGTAGTATTGGGGATCAAACCCAGGACTTCAGGCATGCCAAGCAAGCACCTTACAAAGAGCCAGATCCCAGGCCCCGGCTCTTCCTCAGCTACACTTGAAAAAGCGACCTATCTTCCACAGGCTGCTTCTGCTTTCCTCCCACTTCCTGCCTCTGCCACTTCTTCTTGGGTGACAATAGCAGCCAACAGTGATACTCTTGGAGCGCAAGACACTCAGAAGCACATGTCATTCCTACACACCAATCAGGATGACACAACAGCGACATCCCCAACAATAAACAACGGCCATCACCAGATCGAGGTTGCTCAGCTAGGGAAGTACTGGCTGGGTTCTTTCCTGCCCCCGGGCTGATTAGCATACTGGGAGGACAGGCAGGCTCAAACCCTGACATGTCTGGGGAGATAGCTACTTCCCACTTTGCCACTATCCCAGTGTAGTAAACAAGAAAAGAAAGAAAAGTTGATTTGTTCCTGACACAGGGAAGAGTGAGGAACAAGAAGCACTTGGGGGCTAGCGAGATGGCTCAGCAGGTGAGTACGCTGGCTGCCTTTGCAGAGGACCTGGTTAGGCTCCCAGTGCCCATACGGCTGCTAACAACCACTTGTGCTCCGGTTTCCAGGAGATCCAAAAGCCTCTTCTGGCCTCCGTGGACCCCAGACATTCCAGTGGGAAACAGAAATGAACAGAAACATGTGTAGACTGGACACCTTTACAGAGAACTTTTTTAAAAAAAGGCACTATAATGTTAAGAAACCAAAAACATTAAGTGTCCAAATATCTAAGACTCAAAGCAAAACATGGTGGCTTTGCTTTAAGCCTTTAGTTTAAGGTCGGCTTGGTTACACAGCAAATTCCAGGCTGGCAAAGATTACACGCCGCCCTAAACCAATAAAAACAAACAAACAAAAACCAAAACAACCTCCTGAAACAGGGAACCTGATGACACCTGTAGGAGGTGCTGGCCGAGTGTGCACAAAGCCCTGGAGTCTGTTCTCTCAGCATCACACAAACCCAGCACTGCCAATTGCGTCTCTAATCTCAGCACTCAGAGGCAGAGGCAGGGAGAATCACTGTGAGTCTGTGGCCAGGCTGGGCTACATACCATCTGCAGAGTGAGACTTGGTCAAAACAACAAAGCCAATAATAAACACATAGCAAACCCCATGAAACCCAAAACAGGCTTGTGGTGGCCCTAGGAGGCCAGTGGACAGACGCGTGTCCTGGCCCTAATGTGTGTCTTATGTCACAGCAACAAATGACATTGGACCCAAAAGAAAACTCAACCCAAATGGTCAAAGGCCTACACTGTGTAAATGAACTTCATGAAGCAATTATTTAGGGCTGGGGTGTGGCTCACAGTGGAGGACTTGCCCAACACCTGCCAGTACGAGGTAGAGCATTTGCCTAGGGTGTGCAAGGCTCACTCCATTCCAACACAAAACAAAACCACAAGGGTTGAATCTGTTGTCTTCTGTATGGTTTTTTTTTTTTTTTTGGTTTTTCGAGACAGGGTTTCTCTGTGTAGCCTTGGCCATCCTGGACTCACTTTGTAGACCAGGCTGGCCTCGAACTCACAGCGATTCGCCTGCCTCTGCCTCTGCCTCTAGAGTGCTGGGATTAAAGGCGTGCGCCACCACGCGCGGCTGGTTTTAGAACTTCTTATATCAGGGTGCAGTGGTGCACGCCTGTAATCCCAGCACTCAGGAGACAGAGGCAGGAGGATCTATCTGTGTGAGTTCGAGGCCAGCCTGGTGTACAAAGCGAGTCCAGGACAACCAAGGCTACACAGTGAAACTCCATCTTGAAAAACCAAAACAATAACAAAAAACTTCTTATATTTTTAACTAAAAGCAACAGGAAATACATTAGGTTAAGCTAAATCATATCATCTCATTCCTAAACCAAAACAAAAAAACAAACAAAAACTCCATCTGGGGCTGGAAAGATGGGTCAGCAGTTCAGTGAGAGCTTGCTGCTCTTCCAGGGAACCTGGGTTCAGATTAGGTGGCTATGACTGCCTATAACTCCAGTCCTAGGAGACCTAACACCCTGCTCTGGCTTCTGTGGGCACCAGCACATATGTGGAACCCACTCACACATAGACACACAAACTCATATATGTAATTTTTAAAAAATTGCTTGTGATATTTAGTTTAGAGGAATGTGGGACTCGGTGGTTAATGTCTCAGTCTGATATTTCCGGACAGCCAGAGCTCGGTCTATAAGGTGGACTCCCTTTCTCAGCAAGGTTCTCTCTTCCCCTGATCTGGGGAACCCTAGATCCCCTAAGGAGCATCACATAGCTCTCAGGGAAGATAACAGGCCTGGCCCTTTCCTGATAGAACCTGTTCAGCAAGCACCTGGGGATTCCTGGAAATACCCTTTAATCACATCTGGGAGTTCTTCCCCTACCCATAGGATAATTAAGTACTGTGTTTTCCTTCTTGTGATAGGAGCCCATGCTACTGCATGTAAATGAGGTACTGTACCACTGCAGGTAAATCAAGTATCCTGGCACCCCCAGCCCCAGTGAATCAGGCACCTTCACCTTCAAACCCCTCCCCACTGCACAAGGTTTATAATCCCTGATTCATGAAAATAAAGGCTGGCTGGCTTGCTGTCGCCATTCCTCCAATCCACCATGACTGTCAGAGATTCTGTTTATTCTAGGGAAGAATTGCCGCTGGATGCCTGGGGCTTGACTGCCAGTTAAAGCAGTCAAGGCAGCGATGGTGGAGCAGCCTTGGCAGCTGCTGAAGCCTGCTCCATTGCAACAAGATGGGTGCTGACCGCTGGTGAAGGCCCGGCCCAGCCTATGTCTCACGGGACCTGCCTTCCGGTGCATTCTCCTGCATCCTCTGCCATGCTTAGCACAGCAGCTTAACTAACCTGTAACACCATGGTATAGTCACAGGCCTTTGGAAGACCCAAGTTTCCACTGTCGCCTAATACCGGCAATTTCATTTTAAAAGAGCTAAGCTGTAACACCCAGTGGAACTCATTTCCCTCAACCCCGGTGAGACCTCGTGCCCTGGCCTAATGCACAGGCCTCACCCTAAAGCACTCTAGCTGTTCCCAAAGAAATGGGACCTTTGATCTTGAGGTCCATCTGCTGTTGTCCAGATGCAATCAGCGCCTGGACCAGCCCTCCAGATGTGGGAGGCAGGCCACCCACCAGACACTGAACAAAAGGGGAAAAACATACTTACCAAATTTCTTGCAGAAAAGCTGGTCAACCATCTTCCTCAATTTGGTGATCCGAGCATACCACTCTTCCTTTACTGTGAGGAAACAAGCAAGAGTGTTACCAGTTTTAGCAGATTTTACTTACTTAGGTTGTTAACCGTTATGAGAATACATTGTTAATTATCCCCCCCTTTGTTTGACAGACGTTATCTCTAAAACTTCAGGAAAAACTTATTATTCTACACCAGGCAACTCCTGCTCTACCCAGAGGAACACAAAACAAACTACGATCTCTTTCTACGTCCTGAATTAGATAGAACTAATGAGAAATCAGCCAACTGACAAATGCAGGCTTTACGATAAGCTTGTTAGTTCATTTATTTCTGTAACAGTATCACATTAGCCCTGGCTGGACCATCAGCCTGATACTTCCCATGCACTGGGATGGCAAGAGCCACCTCCACACCCACTCCAGGCCAGTTAGAATACAACTGGCAGATCTTCCCAAAAATGTAGGACCTATTTGGCCAACTATGTGTCACAGCTTCTGTTGACTTGACACAAAACCAGGAATACCCAGGAAGAGGGAATCTTGTTTTGTTTTATAGATTTATTTATTTATTATCATGTATATAGTGCCCTGCCTGCATGTACACCTGCAGGCCAGAAGAGGGCAGCAGATCACATTACAGATGGTTGTGAGCCACACTGTGGTTGCTGGGAATTGAACTCAGGTCCTCTGGAAGAACAACTAGTGCTCTTAACCACTGAGCCATCTCTCCGGCCCAGGATGAGGAACATTTCCATCACACTGGCCTGTGGGACCTTGTGGGGCATTTTCTTGCCTACTGACTGATGTGGGAAGGCCCAGCCCACTGTGGGTGGTGCCATCCCCGGACAAGTGTTAAAGGGTAGCTGAGCAAGGCAAGAGAAGCCAGAGGGCAGCATCCCTTCACAGCCTCTGCTTCCAGCTCCTGCCTGGGCTTCCCTTGTGCTGGACGACAGCCCACAAGTCAGATAAGCTCTCTTCCCCAAGTTGGTTCTGTCAGTGTTTATCACAGCAGCAGAGACGCTTTGGAGCTCTGGCTTTGGAGCATGATGCACCCATCTATCTGTGGTTACTACAGAACATGTGTCTGTCGCTCCTCTCCGGAGCACTAGAACTCTGGAGTGCATGCTCTGTAATGACTCCCACTTGCTGGTCAAAGGCTTCTTTCTTTATGAGGACAGCAGCCTGAAGAGGAGGCTGCACTGCCCTGAGTGGTCACAACTCCGCAGTCAGAGCAGTGTACACTTGGAGGCTGGAGACCCACCTCCTGATGCTGGCTTATCAAGCTGCAAATCTTCCCGTGTTGAGTTCAGAAGCTCGTGCCTAAAGGGAAAGAACTGAATGGTGAGTACTTGCCAGGCGGCAGCTAGCAAGAAGGCAAACACAGCACACACACAGTCCCCACCCGTCAAGGCTGACAGCATGCCAGCACACCTACACCAAACGACAGCACCTTAACTGTCTCAGAAGACGCTTTATGGAACTGGTACCCTCGGTGAAAAGATGTCTCTGCTACAGATATTGTTTTTAAATGTTATGGTAATTTAATCCTTTAACTCTATATTGTACTCAAAACTATGTTTCTAGCTGGGCATTTAAATGCCGGTGGTGCATGCATTTAATCCCAGCACTCAGGGAGGCAAAGGCAGGGGGATCACTGTGAGTTCGAAGCCAGCCTGGTCTACAAAATCAATCTAGGACAGCCAGGGCTACACAGAGAAACTCTGTCTTGAAAAACCAACACCAAAAAAAAAAAAAAAAAAAAGTTTCTCAAAGGTCTATATGAACTTGTTTTTGTTGTTCTTTGTTTTTAAAGGTCTCTACATAACAGCATTTGTATGTGCAGGGCAAGAGGCAGGGTCATATTTTTCTCAATAACCAGATAACCCATAGAACACATAAACCCTAAATCACACACCCTGTGGACCTCTCTGCTGGAGCGGAGGGTGGAGGACTATTCCAACACTCTTGACACATCAGGAGGTGAGGGAGGCTAGGACAGGGGACACAACTCTTAACATATGGGCTGTGATGTAAAGCGCTTGCTAAGTTCTGTAAGGCCACTTTTGGACAGGTAGAGCAGTTAAGGTTTTCATGGACACTTAGGACAGCTACATCCTGTGAACTGTGACCCTGTCATTCACACAGGCTAGGATGTTTGAAAGCAAAGACTCCATTTCTTTTTTCAATCTTGTAACAATTATTACAAACTAAGTATTACATTTACTTCATGCTTTTTTGAGACAGGGTCTCCCTATGTAGCCCTGGCTGATCTGGAACTCACTATGTAGACCAGGATGGCCTCAAACTATAAAGCTCCTCCTGTCTCTGCCTCCTGAGTGGTGAGAGTAAAGGCCATGCTACAACAACATGACATTCCTTTCCATGTCCTGGCACACGTATATTCAGACCTATTTACTAGACTGACAGTCTTCTGGCCTTTTCATTTTATTTTACCTCATTGCTTTTAAAATTTTTACTTATATTTATTTCACATAGATTGGTGTTTTGCCTGCATGTCTGTGTGAGGGTGTCAGATCTCCTAGAACTGGAATTACAAATAACAGTGATCTGCCATGTGGTTGCTGGGAATTGAACCCAGGTCCTCTGGAAGAGCAGTGCTTCTAAACTGCTGAGTCCTCTTTCCAGCCCCTGGCCCTCTCAGTTTAGATGCATGTTTGCCACTTTATTTTACAGATTATCTTCCACCTAGGCCTTCACAGATCTAAGAGGTTTGCTCTGTCTTCATTTGCCACGATCACTTTACAAATGCCCTCCTACATCTTTAAGCTTTATGCTGTAATCTTACTCAAGCCATATGGAGGTGGGGTCACCAAGATGGCTAAAGCACATACTGTCAAGCATGACAACCTGAGTCTGACCCACAGAACGCACCTAGTGGAAAGAACAGATTCCTAACACTCTCTGACTTCCACCCGTACATGCAGATGTGCACAAGCATGCATATATACAATAATAAACGTAAAAAAGTTAAAAACAAAAACCAAATACATATGGACTGTGTGGGTGGCCGCCATGTTAAGAAGGGCATGGACTGTGTGGGTGGCTGCCATGTTAAGAAGGGCATGGGCTGTGTGGGTGGCTGCCATGTTAAGAAGGGCATGGGCTGTGTGGGTGGCTGCCATGTTAAGAAGGGCATGGACTGTGTGGGTGGCTGCCATGTTAAGAAGGGCATGGACTGTGTGGGTGGCTGCCATGTTAAGAAGGGCATGGACTGTGTGGGTGGCTGCCATGTTAAGAAGGGCATGGGCTGTGTGGGTGGCTGCCATGTTAAGAAGGGCATGGGCTGTGTGGGTGGCTGCCATGTTAAGAAGGGCATGGACTGTGTGGGTGGCTGCCATGTTAAGAAGGGCATGGACTGTGTGGGTGGCCGCCATGTTAAGAAGGGCATGGGCTGTGTGGGTGGCTGCCATGTTAAGAAGGGCATGGACTGTGTGGGTGGCTGCCATGTTAAGAAGGGCATGGACTGTGTGGGTGGCCGCCATGTTAAGAAGGGCATATTATATTAGCACCGCCCCGACTGACAGCTGCACTTGGTTAGGGAATAGCGAAGGCTGTCGTCTTTGCTATGCTTTTCTTTTTCTTTTTTCTTTTTATTAAGAATAGTGTTTTGTCTGCAGGCCAGAAGAGGGCATCAGATCTCACTCTAGATGGTTGTGAGCCACCATGTGGTTGCTGGGAATTGAACTCAGGACCTCTGGAAGAGTAGGCAGTGCTCTTAACCTGAGCCATCTCTCCAGCCCCTTGCTAAACTTTTCAAACAGTGTGGGGGATGGCCAACATTTGCTTTATTTTCCTTTTCATTCCTCCTTTCAAGCTGTGCTTATTTTAATTTTCCAATCTGTTGTTCACAGGCTTTCAGTTTTCCAGATTTAAAAGCTGTGGTTCTCAACCTTCCTAATGTTGTGACCCTTTAATACAGTTTCTCATGTTGTGTGGTGACCACCAATCATAAAATTACTTTTGTTGCTACTTCCTAACTGTAAATTTGCTACTGTTATCAATCATAATGTAACTATTTTGGAAGCAGAGGTTTGCCACAGGTTGAGAACCACTGCCTAAAAGCAACACACAGATGCTGTGGCTACTTTCCTTAGTGTGAAAGTCAGGAAGGAAAGCGATGATTGCAGGCCTACCCAGTGGGCAGGATTGAAAAGCCAACCCCGGCCCGACCTAAGCACACTTTGTACATTCACAGTACAAGACGGAAGAATGGCTGCTGTGGGGTGGCTCAGCACAGCCCTTTCCCACAACCAAAAGACCAGGGCTCAGATCCTCAGCACTCAACACATGTCAGGGAGGCGATGTGACTGCCTGTAATTCCAGTCACAGATGGCAGAGACAACCACTAGAGCAACATAGGCCAGACAGACCAGCTGAGAGAGCCCATCTCAAAAGAATAAGGTGGAGGAGTGAGCCACCATATTAACCTCCAGGCCTACAAATACACCAGCGCACACACATGCATGTATGTGTCAGAAAAGAACACATACCACACATACAAACACAGGAACAAAGAAAAAGTACAAGATAAGGAGAAACAAACACTTAAGCTTTCAAATACAGCCTGTGGTTAATAAGTATTTGTCATCATTAAAAACAAACAGGAAAACAAAAACAAAAAGCAAAACAAAACAGAGAAGCGCCCCCCGCCCCCCCGCCAAGTGCACACGCGCATCTTACTTCTTAATGACGAAGCGGATGCGCTCCTTGGCCAGCAGTATCCTCTCCAGGCGGGGAATGCCGTACGTCGACGGCCTTCTGAAAGGGATCCCTTCGGGAAGCCCTTCCACATAAAGATCTTCAACATGGGACTGGAAAAGAGGGTATGGGATCGTCACCGGACCTTTGGCTTTTATAGCTTGAGCTTTAGGATGAAAAGAGAAAGGGACATCATTACAAGACAAGGCTCTGAGCAAACGCCACGACAGAGTGACAAGCAATTCCCAATGCTGCTGTCCCCATAAGGCTGTGGCAGCCAAAGCCACAGCGGTCAGGATGTATATTATAAAAATGCAGCTGCCTCGTGTTCAGAACCTAAGCACTTATCATCCACCACTGAACCTGTAAAATGACTTCTTTTTTTGGTTTTGGTTTTTCAAGGTTTCTCTTGTAGTCCTTGGCTGTCCTGGACTCTCTCTGTAGACCAGGCTGGGCTCGAACTCACAGAGATGCACCTGCCTCTGCCTCCTGAGTGCTGGGATTTCAGGCGTGCGCCACCGGGCCCGGTGTAAAATGACTTCTCATTAGTGACAGAGTGGAAGACATCTCGACCTGCATTACCTGTGCTAACAGCTCTTTATCTGCCCCAGGGTAAAACAGCACAGCAGTCATAGGCCATGTCCTCCAGGCTGCGGACACCGAGTCCCCACCAACCAGCGTCACCACTAGCCAGTGTTCCACGGACAAATGTTTGCATTAAAGCTTCAAGCATGTCAACATGTCGGTGGCCGGGCTGGACACATTGCTAAACCCTCCAACCCAAACACCAGTCTATACAGCACAGTGAGAACTCATCTTTCGGGGCCAATTACTACTGAGGTTGCTTTCAACTTATGAAGCACAAAGACTGCTACGACAATTTCACAGCACTTGGCACACAATTATTTTCTTATATATACATAACAATCTTGGTGGCCTGATGGTGATTCCACCCCTTGGGGAGCCAGAGGCAGGGGGATCTCTGTGAGTTCCGTGTCAGCCTGCTCTACATGGTGAGACAGTGCCTCAAGCAAACAAAACAGTCCAATAAATTAGTCTCAGCTGGAGCCTTGGTTTTTCATTGCTGAGGAGCAGAGGGTCAGGAAGTCGGTGTCATACTAAACTACGTCAGCTCAGAACGGTGATGACTGAGACTAGAAGGCACAGGGAACAGGGAGCATCCTGTCAGGACCGCGCTCCCCCCGGATCTTCAGGATACACCTTCAGTCCTCATGCCCACTCAGAAGACGAGGCTCCCTGGCCTAGCCATGCCCTGCCGGCTGTATCTCCCACTTCTACACGGGCTGTGTCTGTCTTTCCTGCTTTGAAATGGGTCGCTCAGAAGCTCCAGCTAAGGCCCAGACACAAGAAGAGGAGCACACTGAGGGAATCTTAAGGAATGAAAAGATGCAACATCTGAGAAGTGGGTTTTACTGTAACTCTAGACTTCCATTCAAGTTCTCAACCATCCTTAGAAATACATGTTGGGGGCTGAAGACATGGCTCAGGGGTTAAGAGCACTTGTTGCTCTCACAGAGGTTCAGTTCCCAGTATGCACCGCAGCTCACAACCATCTCCACACCAGGCGCATAGGTGGTATAGAACATTCAATGCACCCAAAAAACTGGTGCATTTAAAAAATATTTATTTTTTAAATGTTTCCAAGAGCTAAGATCAACAAAATGTAAATCTGTGGGTATACACCTGAGGCAGGCGTGGTAGCGCACGCCTTTAATCCCACCACTCGGGAGGCAGAGGGAAGTGGGTGTCTGTGAACTGGATGCCAGGCTCGTCTTCAGAGCTACATAGTGAGACTCTGTCTCCAAGAAAAGAGAAAAAGAAAGAATGAAAGAAAGAGCGAGCACACAGTGGTATGCACACGTGCATTTGTGTGTGTGTGTGTGTGTGTGTGTGTGTGTGTGTGTGTGTGTGTGTGTGTGTGTACGTGCTTTGCTTCCACTTAACGGTACCGTGGAAACTAAGTTTCAAGCATGCTCTATACTTGGAAGGGACAGATGTGTGAGGAAGGCCCAGCTCACTGGCACACCCGCCTGGCTAACCTGAATGATGACCTCAAAGGACGACTGGTGTAGACATACCATATTTTCTTTCGAACAACTCTTCAACTTGTTTCCGTAGGTCAGTGATGCGCGCGTTCCATTTCTCTGAAAATGAGGGGCAGGTGTTTTCAGTACCAGGGCAGTTTGGCATTGCGGCCTCTCTATAGCAGACAGCCCGTCTATCAGCCCGCCTCAGTCTGTCCTTTTCATCCCTTCCCAAGGGTCTGTCCTTTTTCTGTGGTTCTTGGGAGCAGTTAGAGATAGAGGGACATTTTACACTTATTTTTGGAACAGTCCAAAGCCTGCCTCTTTGTAGCTTTTAAACTTCTGAAAGACAGGAGGTCAGAAAAGGCCAGTCCAACTAAGCACTGCAAAGCAGCAATGGAGAGAGAGAGACAGGCCCACCCGGCCCCCGGAACACCCCCTGAAGCGTGTTAGCTGTGGAAATAAATACAAGGCTTTATTGGGAGGTAGCTGCAACTTCCACATGATGCTGAAAAAAATTAAGCACCCTTACATACACACGAACCCCAGTTAGAGCCAGTAGATACAACAAAAACAACGTGAGAGGTTCAGATACCCTTTTCAAGTTTGGGGTGAGCAAGGTAGAGCATTGGCCTAAATAACAGCCCCAGATCTATCCCATCATGAACCACAAAACTAATTCACCCAAAGACTTCACTCAGTCCCTTAGCAGAACACACTGGCAACTGGAGTTACAATTCAAGTGGGCAACAGAGCAAAACTGAAAACAAGAAGGGGACAAGTTCGCAAATGTGGGTTTGGGTCCCTTGAAGCATAACAGGGCACCAAGTGGCTGACCCAATGCCGCCGGCTCCCTGCTGCTTACAGGCTTCACACAGATCCACCGCCTCCTCCATTATGGCCAGCCAGTGCCCGCCCCTCAGCCCTCCTCCCAGCAGCTACTTACCAAAGTTGAATTCCCTCACTTTGCGCTTGCCAGCGTTGGTGGGCTCCGGGACTGGCGGAGGCGGGGGCGGCTCACTGCTCTTTGGCCTCTTGGTGGGTGGAGAGTAATCGTCATCTTGAGAAAGAAAACCTTCATTACTGCAGGAACCAGCAGCTGGGAGTGCCAACAGTGCAGGGGCAAGGACAACTCTGGGTACTCAGGAGAACTGCACCGGGCCTGGCCTCGTCCCCTCTGACCAGGCTCCCCCTTCTCCCCTTCTCTAAAATCTTCTGTGATTGGAGTGGAGTTCGATTTCACGTATTTTGAGAAAAAAAAGTTTTACTGGTGGCAGCTATTTCCACCATTGACAATACAAGTGTTAATAGAAAAAGAAGATGAAGGTGACTAGGACAGGCTTACGTAGGATTCCAATGGCCTTAAACAGGGGCAGGGGAAACTACGTCAAATATTGCAATCGGTTTCTGTTAATTTAGGAAATTTGGTTTTTTGAGTCTTTTTGTTTTGTTTTGTTTTGTTTGGGTTTTTTGTTTGTTTTTTTGAGACAGAGTCTGTGTAGCCTTGGCTGTCCTGGACTCACTTTGTAGACCAGGCTGGCCTCAAACTCACAGTGATCCGCCTGCTTCTGCCTCCCAAGTGCAGGATTAAAGGCGTGCGCCACCATGCCCAGCTGGAAATTTGTTTTTAATTTACTGTTTTTGTTGGGGCTCGACTCCCTGGCATTGGCTCTCCCACTAAGGCATATATCAGCATTTTGTTGTTGTTGTTACTTGACAGAGTGGCTCTGAACTTATGATCCTCCTGCCTCAGCTTCCTAAGTGCCAGGACTATAGCAAGCACCACCAAGCTGGCTCTGTGAACATTCTCAATAGCACAAAGTTTCCAGAAAGAAGGGACCAGAGATGTTGACTCCCTCAACACAGGGCCATGTACAATGTGGGCAGGATGGGCCACAGGGCACACATAGATCAGCACACTTGTGAGGCCCACGTTTATTTCAACGGCACAGCGGGGACCTCCAAGTGAAATCCAATCTTTCAACACACAGAAAAGTAAAGCTGAGGGCGCCTGGCCCAAGTAAGAACAGCCACCACCACATTCTGGAGAAGGTCACGACCCACGCCCAAACTATCAGTTGCAGCACCACCTGCAAATATGGCTCACAAAATCATTAAAGATTTAGTGTAAGCTGTCAGGTGTGGTGGCACGCACCTTTGGCCCTAGCCCTTAGGAGGCAGAGACAGGCGAATCTCTCTATTCCAGGCCAGACAGAGTTACACAGTAAGACTCTGTCTTATAAAGATAAAAAGAAAAAAAGTGGGTAAACAAGAAGATCAGAAATTCAAGGTTCATAGTCAGCTACACTCCAAGTCCAAGGCCAGCCTGGGATAGCACTGACCTTACCTCAAAAATCAACCAATAAGTATGGGATAGAAATAATTCCGATTTATGGACAATGGCTACCAGAGACAACCATTCAAATACAAGAGAATAATAAGCCAGTTGTCTTAAGGCCTTAATTGTTACTCTCAAACAGACCTTTTAAAAAAGCTGAGCAGCTGAAGGCAGACATGGCACACAAGCCTGTGATCTCAGCACTTGACAGAGGAGGGCAAGTTGAGGCCAGTCTGGGCTTCCAGGAAGAGGGAGGAAACCAGGTGCCATGGCACACACTTGTAATCCCAGGACAGGGACAGACTCATCACAAATTCAAGGTAGGCTACAGAGTGAGTTCAAGGCCATCTTGGGATGCAGGAGACACTTTCTCATTTTTAAAAAAAGAAACAAAGAGAGGCCAGACAGTGGCTCAGAGATTCAACCCTGTAAAACAGCTGGATACCGAGTGCTCAGATTGAAGCCGACTTTGGGTTTAACTCTGTCTACCAGGCCTCTCAAGAGATGGTGTGGCTCAAACTGAGGCTGAGGGAAAACAGCCAGGCAGATCTTCTTCTATATCAACAGGCCACTTCTTAAGCTGTACGTAGTAGCTCACACCTTTAATCCCAGCCCTTGCTAGGCAGAGGGAGGCAGTCTCTCTGAGTTCAAGGCCAGCATAGTCAACATAGTGAGTTCCAGGACACTCACAGCTATGCAGAAAGACCTTGCCTAAAAAACACAAAGAACAAAACCCATCTCACTACTTAAGTCAGTCAAATTCATTTAAGACTATGCAACAGCCAGGCATGGTGGCAGCGCCTATAATCCTAGCACTCGGGAGGCAGAGACAGGAGGATCACTGTGAGTTCTGGAACAGCCACAGCTACACAGAGAAATCCTGTCTTGGGAGGGAGGGAGGGAGAGAGGGAGGGAGAGAGAGAGGGAGGGAGGGTGAGGGAGAGGAAGGGAGGGGGAGGGGGGAGAGGAATGCAAGACATACTGGTGTATATTTTATGAAGATAGTCTAATTGGACATGACTATAAAAAGGCCTAGGTCAGTATTTAATAAAATTGGCTTAGCAAAACCCCTCTCTCCTGTGAGAAATGAAGGTTCAGCAGCAGCAGCAGCAAATACAACGCTGGGGCCGGTGGCAGGGCCCGGTGGTGAGGCAGCTGCTCACAAAGCACCTAGCCAGGCTGCTAGTGGGGTGGGTCCCAGCTATAACTTGTCCTTTTGCACTGGTTCCTCACTGGTTATGCACGAACTGCGTAAAGCACTCCACACGCCAGCTTAGCCAAGTATCAGTGGCTTCGAGCTCCCTGCCCAATGCAGTTCCAGGATCACTGCAAGCTCTCCACGGGCTTCCCCCTGCAGCCTCAAGGTGAAGGGTGGGAGCTGCTCCTGCTTCCGGCTGAGCATTCTACTGGACAGAAGCATCGCCAGGCACGTGTAAGGCTCTTCTATTTGTGGCATGACTACATGAGCACTTGCCCTCTTGGGGGTGTCCACTACCTGCTGCAGCCAATGCCCTGAGCGCTAATCTCAGGCACGCAAGAAGCCATCCTGACATCTACCTACTGCCAATCCTAAGCGCTGGCAACACCACAGCGCTGAAGAACACTATCCAAGCTCACTCGGCTCTCGGCTGTTTGGTAGCACACTCAGCTCTGCAGTAATGTGTGGCAGTGCGCAGTGGGCGACCGGACAGACCATAAGCATGCAGAAATATTTGTGTGGGCTTAAGGAAACAAGAACGACACATTCCCAGAGAGCCCGCCCATGAAAACACAACAGGAATCAGAAAACAAATCTAAAGCAACTTCAAGAAAACAATGAAACAAAGTCAAGTTCAGGGACTGGGCTGCAGCTCATGAATGTGTGCAAATGGCTCTGTGTGCTCAAGCGGTTTGGGAGCAGGGCCCTTAAAGACACTGCGTGATAAGGAACTGGTGTTTCAAAAACAGTCTATTAGCTAAAATAACTCTCACAAAAGCAAGAAAAAAACATACCAAGATTGACTGGCTACTTGTGGTGCGTGCGTGTGTGTGCGTGTGTCCGTCCGTCCATCCGTCCACAGGACCTGTTTGGTGGTAGTCATCGCGTAGCAATGCCCCTCCCTTTGTGCCCTGAGTGCTGAGTATGTACCACAAACGCCCTACATCTTTGTACTCATCAAAGGAAGCGGCGGTTCAACCTAACCCCAACTGTGAGCTCCATGTTCACTGCTCGGTCAGTCAGGCTGCTCCAAAGCTTCCCAGACCCAGGTCCCTCATGTCAGCTGTGAGCTGCGAATGGCTGCCTCTAGCCACACAAGGACAGCCACAAACAAGAGCCCAGAAACTTGCCCTGATGCCTTATTCTTTTCTATAAAGGATATGGGAAGTGTGGAAAGATGTGACTGGGGAAACACTTGTCCCCAGGTGGCAGTGGTGATCGTTTTTCACAAACGTTTCTTCAAAATAGAAGCACAGCTCTAAAGAAAACCAAGTCTCTTCTCTGGCCATGCTTTTCCCTTTTTAAACAAGGGTTTATTATTTTTATTTCATGTGCACAGATGTTTGGGTTCACGAGTGTACGTGTACCACATGCTTGCCTGGTGCCCTTGAACTCCCAAGGAGGATGCTGGGTTGGAACTGAAGATACAGAAAGAAGATTGTTACGGGCGTCCTCTGCAGGAGCATCAAGTGCTCGTAACTCCTGAGTCATCTCTGTAGCTCATGCTTTTCCTTTTAAAATGGTTTCATTCATGATAGGCAGAGATTTTTCTTGTCACTAAATATAGTACCACATTAGGGCCTTTTCCATCTCTTCAGTTTGTTTGCCTGTGCAATTTTAGTGCTGTAAGACAGGAGTTACTTCGTAAACGACAATCTTAACACAGTCACTACACCAATGTGGTGCTGGGCGTGGTAGCGCACACCTTTAATCCCAGCACTCAGGAGGCAGAGGCCAGTGGACCTATGGGAGTTTGAGGCCAGCCCGCTCTACATTTTCAAGTTTCAGGACATCCAGAGCTACATAAAGACCTTATCTCAAAAAAAGAAAAGGGAAGAAACAAAGCCAGGCAGTGGCAGCACATGACTTTAGTCCCAGCACTTGGGAGGCAGAGGTGGATCTCTGAGTTTGAGGCTAACCTGGTATACACAGTGAGTTCCTTGACAGCCAGGGCCACACAGAGAAACCCTGTTTTGAAAAGCTTGAAAAAACACAAGCCGAAAAACCCAAAACCCAACTTGGTTCTTCATCTTATCCAAAGTTTTATTTCTGTAATTCAAAGAAGCACTTACTCTACTCATTTCTATATAAAAGACAAAGTTGATTTACATGCTTATAATTTTCTAGAAGTTAATTAGGGGTTTTCAATTTAAGAGTTTATAATGTCTTCATTCATTCACTGTATGTGTTTAGAGAAGAGTCCAGGTTTCCCATCAATAGGCCCTGGAGAGCAGGAGTTGGCTCTCTCCTACTGTCTAGGTCCTGGGGACTGAACTCAGGTCCTCAGGCTTGGTGACAGGTGCCTTGACCAGCTGAGCCACCTGGCCAGCCCCCTTTTTTCCCCTCGCCAGCCCTTAACAGGTTTTTAACTTAAGGTGACAAAATTTCAATTCTTTAATTCACTACAAAGATTTCAAAATAGCTTTCAGGTTAATAAAATTATGTTAATGAAAAAGACACATCTATGTGTTAAGTTACTGAAATTGACACATGACAAATGGAAAGATTTATTCTTTTCGGGTAAAAGCCATCAACCCCAACTTGCATCTTCAGTATAATGGAGACACAACAGGACAGGTTACGGAGAGAGACAGAGAGGAGACAGAGCACACCCAAGCTCCCAAACCAAGAAAGGTTATGCTGTGGTTAGGAAAAAAAAAGAGCTGCCAAATGTGTGGTATTTGGGGATTTGGGGGTGGGCTGAGCTTTGAGACAAAAATTTGTGTTTTAATGCATCTGTACATTTGCAATGACACAGATACACGCGTACACACTTGTATATAAATCACCTATCAACAATGTACTGCCACCGTCCTCAGATGATGGGGCAGAGCAGGCGAGAATGTCAGAGCCCAGCTTCCTGTGCTGTTCAGGAACGCAGTCTGCGGAGGGGGCTCTTAGAGAGGAGTGCTGGAGAGGGAAGAAAAACCTGAATGGCAGTACCCGCCTTTAATGCCAACTTGAGACAGAGGCAGGCAGATCCTGAGAGTTTAAGGTCAGGCTGGTCTACAAAACAGTTCCAGGACAGCCAAGACCTCCATAGTAAGACCCTACTCTAGAAAAAATAGAAGAAAAATAAAAATATTAAAGGCACACGCCTTTAGCCTCAGCACTCAGGAGGCAGAGCAAACAGATCTCTGTTTGCCTGGTCTACATAGTATGTTTCAGGCCAGCCAGAGCTACACAGGGAAAGCCTGTCTCAAAACAAAAAAATAAAATAAAATAAAATACAATTAGAGCTAAAGCAACTTGGCCATTGGAGATTATTTTAAATTTTATTTGTAATCACTGTTTCCAAACATTTTCAAAAGACAAATAGTATATTATCCATTTAGGAGTATTTGGAGTTGGGGGAGGGCTTGTTTGCTTTAAAAGTTACTGATTCACCAAGTGTGATGGCATTTGCCCATAGTCTCAGCTACTTGGGAAACTGAGGCAGGAGGACTGCAGAAGCCTAAGAGTTTGAGGCCAGCCTTGGCAGCCTTCTCCTCCCCTCTTCAGATACCAGGGGCTCCAGCTTTTCTTAATTTCTTCTCTCATAACCCAAAAGCTCCCGGAATCTGCCTCTGGGAGCGGATCTAAGTCTGGATATGGGGTTTTTGTTAGTTTTTTTTTTTTCCCCGCTTCTTAATTATCACTGCACAGTTTGGTCTACCACTGGGCAGGTCTCATTTAATTTGCACAGCTTGAATCTGTCATCCGGTACTCCCAGAGCAACTGGGGAGCCCTGCTGGGGCGTGGGCTGCTCTGTCCCCAGCTTCCTTAGAATGAATGGAGATGCATACTTGGTGTGACTGTGACACAGATGCTCGTGACCAGAAGTGAACTTTTGGAGTCAAGGCTTAAGTAACTAACCTTCAATAGTCACCTCAACTTCAGGGTCCTCACTTGTTTCTGAAGGGACATGTTGAGTAGAATCTTGAAAAAAATAAAATTCTAAAATGACATTCATTATTCAGCATGTTCCGTGTGCTCCAACACTTACTGTCTGGTACTCCAAAAGAAGCCTACAATAAAATGCAACTGGCATTTGAATTCATTTCATGTTCATTAAAAATATTTGACCCTTGATTATAACTAGGGATAAAAGAAAACGAAATGTAGGAAAACGCTGGAAAATGTTAAGATAATATACCAAGTTACCTGCTTCAGTGGACTCAAGAGCCCCGTGTTCCTGGAGGTAAGCGGGTACAGCAAACTCAACCTGTTTCCTTGCTAACTGGAGGGGCACATAAAGGCATGTTTGCTTTCTAGTCTGGGTACTACGGCCTCTCACCTTCCAGGAATCCTAGGAGTGGTCTATACTGGTAAAGGAAACCTCAACCACCTTTTTGCAAAGACAACCTTCATATCAAGAGAGAGCCAGTACCACATGCATGCATGACTACAGCTGCCTCGCTCTGCAGGAGTCTCTGACTGAGATTTGTGCTGCTACACAGAACGGAACACACACACAGAGGGATACGTTAGTGCCGGAAGCGCGGGGAGTTTTCATTAGCTCTTTCACTTTGCCACAGATGGTGTCTGCTGCTGTTAGTACAGGAATAAGGAGCAGAAGCCAAGCGTACCTAGCTGCCAACGTGGAACACATCAACAAGAATTCCATCAGAAATACGTCTCCCCAGACCTCATGTGTGCTGATAAGACTTGTGAAACCGAGTAGTGGTCAAAGAGCTGGATGAACCATGCGGCTCCCATGCAGAGGCCTTATGGTAGCAGCACCGCCCACCCCGACCTAAGACCTGCCACAGAGGACCATCAGATTACCTCCCAAACCCACCAGGGCGCTCACCTATGAAGAACATCATTAAGTTAGCACAAGTATTCCTTTTTCTGTTTTATTGTTTTGAGACAGGGTTTCACTATGTAGCCCAGGCTGGCCTGGAACTCACCATGTAGCCCAGGTTGGCCTCAAACTCATGAGTGATCCTCCTGTCTCAGCCTCCCAAGTGCTGGGATAACAGGTGTGCGCTACCACACCCGGCTAGAATGTCAACAGTTCTGAGAGAAACATCCTCCTATGACAAAGCCTACTTCTGCAACTGAGAGCGCAAAGATCAGTCCATGTCTCTGGTAGGATCACTCCTTCACTAAAAGAAGGTAAAAGGCCAAATTCATGACTTCTTAAATAAAATGAAACAACAGACACAGGAATGCAAAGTTGCCAGATAAATCCCCCTATGCTGTGTAAACAGCAGCTAACTCGGGGAGTCCCGATTCTGAAACAAGAGCTGGCCACGTCACCAGCCACCTCCTTGGAGGGCCACAGCCAAGCCCTCTGTGAACTGCTCCTACCACTAGTGTGGGGGCAGGGGGCGCCCACACACACTGGGGGGTGGGGACGGGGAGGAAGGAGACTAGCAGAGTGGCAGCCATTCCTGGGGTTGCTAGCTGTGGGTGCAGTAACGGCAAGAAGACAGAAAACCTCTCAGCCACGAAGTTTACCCGTTGCCCTACCAACAAACTGGGGGTGGTAGATAGTCCACTTTAAAGTTAAAGAGACTACAGCCAGGAATCATTTTCATTCTAAAATATGGAAAAAATAATAAATAAGTTAACTTACTAAACTAAAACACTAGAGTTATTTATCCTCGGTGTACTTCCAACACGGCACAAGAAAGCTAAAAGGGACAGAACAACATGCTCATGTGGGGTCACCAGGAGCGTCCCTGAGCTCAGTGGGCAGGCCAGTGCCTGTTAGCACAGCTAGAGGCCGCATAAGCCTCCTCCAAGGCCTGCAAGGCCACCTCTCATCTCGGAAGAGCAGGCTCAAAGGGCACCAAACATGGACAAACTCAAAGCCCTTCTTTCCTAACCTTCCGCTGGCACCTCCACTTCCGTTCCTTCGTTGCCTTCTGAAGAATGATGGCTTCCTAAAAAGAAAATGAACAGTGTATACTAAGCCAGTAAAAGAAAGCTAACAGTAAAAGAAGAAAAGCTAGGTGACCACACAATTTAATATAATAAACATACAAAGAGGGTTTTTTTTTTTGGTTTTTTTTTTTTTTGCTTTTTGTTTTTAAACTCAGCAATAAATTCAAGCAATGTTTTCTAACTCAAGAAAGTAACTCTTCTGTTTGGAAACTGAAAACATTTGAAGGTACAAACACCCAGAACAAAACGAGGCAGGGCTGCCTGGGGACTTTGGTATTAGCCACATGCTATGTAGTCACCACATGCTAGGCTGCTGAGGGATGCTGGTTCTGAGGAGCAATTACAGTCCAGGTACCGAGCTCTGTCTGCCAACGACTCACAAAAATGCCAACTCTTTCTTGCCTAGAGACTTAACAAGTGTCAAAAGTAAACAAAGTCAGGGCTTACTGTGTGTGCAGGGTTCCCTCTTCTTCCTACTACGGTAGAAGCTACAGACACCATGCCACAATTTAATCAAAGCTGTACTTAAAGCACTTGACTTGAAACTTTTCAAGACCATTTGTAGTTTCAAAAGCATTTTAGTTCAGGAAATAACCTGCCTGCTTCTGGACATGGGGCATACATCCAGCCACCTGGCAGGTCAGGCTGCCAGGAAGAAGTTCACTACAGCAAGGGGACCAGGCACAGTAGGAAAGCCAACAGCCAGATGGCCACTTAGGATCCAGTGCACAGCCGCCCCCAAGCGCATCGTCACTCTCTAAGTGCCTAAGCTGTGGACAAGGAGAAAAGGGAAAACAAATCGTCACCAGCCAGGACAAAGGAGGCATGGAGGGGCGGGCGGCAGGTGGCCTGACAGCTGTGCTCAACTCATTCCTAAGGGACAGCCAGGCCAAAGCTATCAGTATACTCCACCTGGGTTTTAGGAGACACATCTATGCTTAGAGCTCTCACAGTGCCAAGCTTAAGCATCATAGCTGCTCCATGCCCTTAACTGTCCTGGGTGCTTCCCACTGGCTCTATGGTGGGAACTCACCAGAACCCAAAGCTAAGGGCAGCGCTGATTCACAAGCCACCTGTGAGCAACAGGCATGAAGGGCCTCTTCTACACACACTCTTATCCCTTCTGTACCTTAACTTCTGCACTTATGGAGCTGTACATTCTTTGACTGTGTAAAGTCAAAAGAAACAGATGTTAAGCCAAAAGGCGAGAGGAGGGAGAATCCAGTCCTCCAACAAGGACGGGCGAGCTGCCGGGGAGTGCCCAGAAGGAGGGTGCTCAAGTGTGCTGTGGCCCTGTGGGTCCTCTCTGCTCTACCAAAACTCTATGAAAGTCAAAGACACAATTACATTTACATTCGAGAGTAATGCGAAAGAAAATAAGTCCCATGAGACCAAAGCCAGAAGGGATAAAGGAAAAACCATCACTAGCAGTCCATGATCAAATCTGGGAACATAGCATAAAAGTTACCAGAAGGCCCACTCAGTAAGCACAGGGCTTTCCACGTGAGAGCTAGCTCGCAATCCTTCCCAAAGCTAAGCGTCACCACGGCCTTGTCACTAGTCACATTGCTAACCCAACAGTAACAGCCTGACTGCTGACTATGCTGAGAAAGGTATAAAGTGTACTTTACCTTCAATAGGAAAGTGTGTCATGTACCCATTTCGAGATTCATTACTAGATTCACAAAAGGGAAAATTGGTTTTGAAAAATTTTGCTTGTGAAGTTCATTTATGTTTAAAAAAAAAAAAAAGGCCAATACATTTTTTTCCTTTTCCATTTGGAAAAGTAATATAGTTATAATTATCAAAACAGTCTGTCCAATATAAAGAAACATTAAATACGAACAGGATGTGGGAGAGCAGAAGTGAAAAGGCGATACCTTGCAAAGCCTTCGAAAGGGGGAGCTTTTCATCAACATCATCAGTTTCAGAAGGGCCTGCTTTGGAATACAAAGATAAGCTTCAAAAGGAATTTCAAAGCACATGCTGCTCATATCAGTGCGTATCTGGGTGAGGTGTATGGAATGACGGCCTTTTTAGATATAAAAACAGGCAAAAAAAAAAAAAAAAACACCCCAAAACATTGTTAGTCGATGGTGCTGGTGGATGGGGGGGAAGTGTACTCAGGTAAAGGTGTATGTACACGGTTAAAGGATGGCTGACGAGGACCGGATGGTATGGAACGGCATGTGTGCAATGGAGGCTGAGTGGTTCAAAGGGAGGAGTGCTCAGTAAGTCAAGGCTAATGCTGACTGCACGCCCTGCCTAGAGTTTGCTTATTCCTTTACAGGGATTGCTTAAGAAAGACACAAAGCCAAGCTGTCAATCTCTCGCGGCTTTCCGGATGACAGACGCTATCAGCAAGTGACACCAGCCACCACAGAACCGCATACGACAAACCACCAGGCAGGGATCGGTGCGCTCGTCGTCTGGTCCAGAATACTTTTCATTACGTTAACAGTTTTTCCATTAGTAAAAATATTCTGAGAACACATGAAAACAGAAGGGGAATGGACTACTTGGGGGAGAGGACGGGGATTTGGGTACACACAGGGACAAGCGACAAAAGAGAGGACACGGTGATGGCCCAAGTGCAATACACACATGTATGAAGATGCCACAATCAGAGCCTGAAAATTCACTAGGGGAAACGAAGCACAAAGGCGTCACAAAGCCACACATCCAGGCAGCACAGTGTACAGCACAAGTAAGTTTTCATTTTATGTGAGACAGAAGCACATGGAGCACAGGCTGGTCTCCACCTCAGGGGTGCTGGGCTGGGCATGCTCCTGTGCTCCTCCTCAGCAGTCGGCCTGGGCCTGGGGATGAGAGCCAGGGCTCGCTGGGCTGGGTGAGCACCACCCACCGAGCTAAAGCTCAAGACCTTGAAGAAGCTTCGCAGTAGCTAATTTAAAGGAACAAAGGACTACTTTCAGTGGCTATTTCTTAACTCAAAACAAGTAAACAATAAAACACACCTGAAATACCAGTACTCGGAAGAATAAGGGAATCCCAAGCTTGAGAACCTGGGCTCATAACAAAACCACATATCCATACTAAAACAAAATATAAACGCAAACTACCACCTCTAAATACAACACAGAAAGCCCCTAAGCCACTAGTTCTCAACCTTCCTAATGTGCAACCCTTTAATACAGTTCCTCATGTCGTGGTGACCCCAATCATAAAATTACTTTGTTGCTACTACATAATCGTATTTTACTACTGTTATGATTCATAGTGTAAATATCTGTGTTTTCCAATAGTCTTAGGTGACTTAAAGGGGTCAAGACCCACAGGTTGAGAAACACTGCATTTACAAAGTCTGAAACAGTACACATGGAAGTTCACAAAGACACCAACACACTGCAAGCAAGGGACATGTCATAAAGGAGAGATGGTGGGGCTAAGGTGCGGCTCGGGGGACACAGTGCAAGCAAGGGACATGTCACAGTGGAGAGATGGTGGGGCTAAGGTGTGGCTCAGGGACAGAACGTCTGCTTGCCCAGCAGCTCAAGGCCCTGGGTTCAATCTCCAGCACAGAAGGAGAGTGTGGAAGAGAGGCAGAGGAGAAGGGCAGAAGAGAAAAAGGATATACCTATAAGGCCCTGGGGAAGAGCCAGCCAAGCTTGTAGCAAAGAAACAACCAGTTCAATGAAGATGACAAATGTCACACTATACATTTAGAAGACGGAGGCAGGAGGATCAGAAGTTAGAAGTCATCCTCAGTACATGAGGAGTTTGAGGCCAGCCTGAGCTACATGAGACCCTCATCCAAGCAAACTAGCAAAGCAAACCAGCATTCGGTACAATGAATACACACTAATAAAAATTAATTAAGGTTAGGAGCAGTGACGCACACCTCTAATCGCAGCACTCAGGTGGCAGAGGCAGGCGGATCTCTGTGTTTGAGGCCAACTTGGTCTTCACAACAAGTACCAGGACAGCAAGAACTCTATAATAGAGACCCTGTTTCTAGAAATATCACATAAATAAAGTGTGACCTTCCTAGTGTGGATGCTGAGGACCTTAGACTTACAGCAGGCAATAAAGAAAATACCAACAGTGGGAAGACTCTACTTAAAAGAATGCTCTACCCATTAACTTGCTCACACGAGCAAGATTCTGACAACCAAGCCTAGCTACCCGCAACATTTTAATTCTAAAACCAAAAATAACCACAATAATTATCTCAGCGTTAAGTCCTAGTATCACAAAGAATAAGCCACTCAAACTAACCACAGGCAACATAAAAGTAGGGCCAGCAAGACAGTTCAGGGGTAAAGGCGCTCACCACCAAGCCTAGTGATAGCAAGTTCAAGCCCTAGGAGTCACATGGCGAAAGAGACCAACTCCTAGCTCTGCTTTCACCACCACACATGCACGGCAGGCTGTGTGTGGCCTGCAGACAGTGGTTTTTTTTTTTAAATGAATGTCACTGACACTCAGCAGTACATGTGCACAGATATTTTGCACACTTCAACACCATAAAAAATTATTCCAACCAAGGATACACAGAGAAACCCGGTCTCGAAAAACCAAAAAAAAAAAAAATTATTCCAGGTGTTTGTAAAATATACCCCTTATCGCTTTAAGGAAAATCAAGTCTATACCAAGCAAGTGCAAATTAGAACTCTGTGAAAAATTCACAAGGCACACACTGAAGTAGCCACTGAAATGTATGTTTGTTTGACGCGAGGTCTCATGTGTAGCTCTGGCCGGCCTTGGCTTCCCGAATGGCGAGAGTGCAAGCTTGTGCAACTATGACACATTTAAGTTTGTAAGGCAACCAGAGTGACTGTACAAGAGAAGACATGGATGCTGACGAGAGCTTGCATACACCCGGCCTGACATGGAAACTAGGAACAGGCACTGTGGCAGGTGTCACCTGCTCAGAGAGCTAACCGCTACCGGCAGGTGTCAGGAAGAAAAGACTGCGTTAGACGATTGTTACCTTGAATGTTATACTGATAGTAATCGGGGTCTTCTGACTCCTCCTTTACTGTCACAGCAGCCATTTCCAGAGAAATGCCTACAAAACAAGTGACAGGCTCCAGTAGGTCACAGCTCCAGGGCACTGTACATTAAAATCCTTACACATTTTAAAGACGTTGAATGGGCAAATGTTTATTAGGTAGGCGCTGAAGGGAATCATCTGCAACCCAAACCAAGTCAAGTGACAGACAGACAGACCCAACTGACTGACCGACCTGAACAGACTTCACAGTAAAAACCAGTTAGCTCAACCCTCTCCTATGCTGCCTGGCCCTACCCTCTCTAACTGCCACCCTGCAAACAGACAAACAGGGATCAGCTGGTGCAGTTGGCCGAGCCAAGCCGGCAGTCCATAAAAGCTGCCCCGAAGCCGACAGAAAACGATTTCAGAAGAGCACCATGGCCACAACGCCAGGATCTGCTATCATGGAATCCCTGGCTTCTTTGTGAAAGCGATCCACGCCCCTATCAATAGCAATATTGTGGGTGGCTGAGCCCTGCCTCATCATGGGACTAGTGAACAAATGAGGGTGTGATGACCTCAGAAAATAAAAAGCTGCCTCTTTGCTGTGTGGTTTTCTTTCTTTTCCTCCTCCCTAGGAGGGTTTCTATTTCTAAATTAAAATAACTTCAAAATAAACATTGTTTTCCATTTAAAAAAAAAAATCAATTCACTCTATGGGAAAAGGTGAGAGGAAGGGTAAGCAAGGCTACCTCAGTTCGCCTGTCAGAACAGAGGAAGGACACTTTAGAACCCAGAGCACCATGGGACATGGTGGCCCTGTGGCCCTCGATGGGGAAGGAAGGGTGAGTAGGGTAAAACTCTGCTACCTGACGAAGACTCAAGTCACTCAGGGCAGAAGGAAGGCCTTGAACACGCACACACGCGCTGAGTGATTTACCCTCTTGCCTCTTTACACGCCTAACAACAGCCTCCCGCGCAATCACAGACCAAATGCTGGCGCTAGCACTACAGTCCCAAAAGAAACCCAACTGAAAATCTTTGTTGACTTTAGGTTGGACAAATATTTTCTAGGTTTAAACAAACAAGAAAAAAAAAAAAAGTAAGCCTTGTGCCTGGTTCTGCGGGGGCGTACCCTTTCATTCCAGCACCTGGGGGCTGAGGGAGGTGCTACAGCCGGAGCTACAGCAGGACAGCCAGAGGCACAGAGCCAACTGTGGAATGGGGTGGGAACATGGAGGAGAGGATAAGAAAAACTGTAATGGTATCTGTGTATGAAAATGCCACGGCGATAGGGTTGGAGAGGTGGCTAAGGGTAGGAGCCCGCACTGCTCCCGCAGAAGTCCTGGGGTTCAGCTCCCAGCACCTACAATGGCAGCTAACAGGTACGAGTAATGCTAGCTGCAAGGGAATTCTGATGCCCTCTTCTGGCACTCACACCCACACACAGACACACCAATATACACACAAGTTTCTTTTTGGCTTTCAAGACAGGGTTTCTCTGTATAGCTCTGACTGTCCTGGAACTTTCTCTGTAGACCAGGCTGTCCTCGAATCACAGATCTGCCTGCCTCTGCCTTCTGAGTACCTGGGAATAAAGGCGTATGCCACCATCCCAGCTTTAAAAATTATTTTATTGGAAGCAAAAAGAAAAATAAAGAAAGAAGAAAAAGCCAGGCAGTGCTAAGCACTCAGGAGCCAGAGGCAAGTGGATTTCTGTGAGTTCGAGGCCAGCCTGGCCTACAGAGGGAGTTCCAGAACAGCCAAAGATACACAGGGAAACCCTGTCTTGGAGAAAGAGGAAAAAGCTACAGCAAAACCACCTTGAATGCTAACTTTTAAAATTAGGTTTAAAGCCGGGTAGCGGTGGTGCACGCCTTTAATCCCAGCACTCGGGAGGCAGAGGCTGGGGATCGCTCTGAGTCTGAGGCTAGCCTGGTCTACAAAGTGAGTCCAGGACAGCCAAGGCTACACAGAGAAACTCTGTCTCGAAAAACAAAACAAAACAAAATAAAATTAGGTTTAAAAGAAACCTTTAAACCTCATGAGGCCTCATCCATATACAAAGAGCTACCGACAACGAAAGAATGCTGGGATCAGGAAAAACACAAGTAACTAACATTACACAGACCAAGCAGGTGTATTTAGGAATGTGTGCGTACATATATGTGTGATGACAATGGAAAAAGAAGCCATGAATTTGAAAGAGAGCAAGGCAGGGTACCTACGTGTACACACACACACACACACACACACACACACACACACGCGCGCGCGCGTGCGCGCGCACGCGTGTGCACGCATATATGAAAAGGTTTAGAGGGAAGAAGGGAAGAAATGATGTAATTATACTTTAATCTCAAAAATAAAAGAAAAAACTGTAAATGAATTAAGCCAGGCTCAGTGAATCACACCTTTAATCCCAGTACTTGGTGAGGGAGAGGCAGACAGTTCTGTGAGTTCAAGGCCAGTCTGGTCTACACAGAAAGACCTTGTCTCAAAAAAAAAAAAAGAAAAAAAAAAAAGAAAAGGAAAGGAAAAACAAAGAGGGGGCTCTCCCTCCTCAGAGGACAAGAGGAGGACAATAGGGGAGGAGGGAGGGAGGGTGGGATTGGGAGGAAATGAGGAAGGGGGCTATAATTGGGATATAAAGCAAATAAATTTTTTAAAAGATTTTTATTTACTTATTTTATATATATGAGGGCTCTGTCTGCATGTACACCTGCAGGCCAGAAGAGGACATCAGATCCCAATGTAGATGGCTGTGAGCCACCACCTGGTTGCTGGGAATTGAACTCAGGACCTAAGGAAGAGTAGACCAGTGCTCTTAAGTGTTGAGCCATCTCTCCAGCCCACAAATAACTTTTTAAAAAATAAATTAAAAATTAAAAATGCTTGACATATTAAAAAAAAACTTAAAAAAGAAAAATCAAAAAGCCATAACCTTGAAAAGTATAATAACCAAAATTTATTGTATTTTGAGCTTCAAAGAAAATAAAAGACCAAGCCCAGGCTCTAAGAAGCATCTGCAAGCCCATATATCTGACTTATATTCAAAACATATGCAGAACTTCCAACAGCTGGGGACACAAACACCAATAACCACAGGTTAAAAAGAAAAAACAAGCACTGGGCAAGGGACTCACGGGTGAGAAGTGGCTTCTGCATCCCCAGGGCCCATGCAAAGTAGGACATGTCAGTGTGTGTCTGCAATGCTGGCTCTCTCCAGTGAGATGAGAGGCAGAAAGCGACAAGCTCAGACTGGCACTTCAGGCCATTGGAGCTCAACAGGCACACCATGGCAGGCGCATTCTCTCCTCCCCAGCCCTGACTCTCTTACACACACACACACACACACACACACACACACACACACACACACACACACACACACACACGATAAACAGGCATGTAAAACATAGAAGACATACAGACAGCTAATGAATACATGAAAAAAACATTGGACATAACCTCCCCAAAGGAAATTGTAACTTCAAACCCCAGCGGGGGAACTGGAGAGATGGCTCAGTGGTTAAGAGTCCTTGCTACTCAGTCTGCAGCAACCAGACGCTGCATCTCAGAACTGACAAACAGCCCAATCCTGCCTATGCCAATAGCCCCAGCTCAGAGAGAGGCAGGGACGAGAGGCAGAGCACTGTGCCTCCAAACTAGCCGGCCCGTGGTTCTGAGAGACTGGATGCCCTATTCTAGCCTTGAAACATGCACATGCATACAACCAAGCGCTACCCCCCACTCCCCCGCCCAACGAATATACCATACATTACACATGCACAGGATTAATTAATTTCTAATAACTCTTTAGGGGCTTCTACATAGGCCTGTAATAGTAGCATGCGCAAGGCGGAGGCAGGAGGCTCACAAGAAATCAGTTTGGTCAACACAACAAGACACAATAACTAATGACTGAAAATATAACCTTCTCAATTAAGGAAATTGCTTTGTGTTGATAATAGCTTCTAAGATCACCAGCACATACCAGAATCTTCTGTGGGTTCCGTTTTCACTTTGATGGGGCCACAACTGAAAGGAGGAAAGAAAGGCGGGTCATGGGATGCAGCTGTGAGGAGGGCCACTGGCATAGTAGTTGACAGCGTCCTCAATGTCCAGCCCCACCTTAGTACCCTATCTGCACAACTACTGAGGCAAAGCCTACACTCCCGGTGTCCCACACCTGTAGTCCCAGCACTTAGAGGCCGAAGAAGCAGGACCATTCCAATATGAGGCTATTGTGGACCAGCAAAGTAAGGCTTTTTCTCAGATATGCAATTTAGACTTTTACAGCCGAGGGTTCAGCTGCACACTGCACCTCATGTGAGGACTCAGGCCTCCTGCTACCATGGTAACTCTCAGGCGGTGGCACAACTGTGCTGGTGAGGGACGGTTTACCTTCCACCAGGAGACAGGATGGGCCTCTCGGCATCTGCTGCCATCACTCGACCACCTACAAACAAAAGCAGAGCACACTCAGCTTCAACAACATTTTAAGCAGGGAAAATATTTTAATATTCCCAAACCACCCCCCACCTTTTTATTTTGTTGAGACAGGGTTTCTCTGTGTAGCCCTGGCTGTCCTAGAACTCAGGCAGTAGAACAGGCTGGCCTCGAACTCTGAGAGATCCACCTGCCTCTGCTTCCTGAGTGCTGGGATGAAAGGCATGCACCACCGTGGCCCCAATGTCCAACTACTCCTGTTTGTGCTGTTTTGTTTGTTTGCTTGTTTGTTTGTTTTGAGTAGGGTCTCACCATGTAGCCCAAGTTGGTCTTCAACTCTCAACAACCTCTCACCTCACACAGTGCCAGGATTACAGGCATCAAGTGCTATGACCTGGTTTATGGGGGAGGAGTCGAGGTGAGCTGGGAGGACCTGGCTAAGAAACTTCAAGAGATATGGCGGGCATGCTGATGCATGCCTTTAATCCCAGCACTCAGAGGCAGGCAGAGCTCTATGAGTTCAAGGCCAGCCTGGTCTACAAAAGTGAGTCCAGGACAGCCAGGACTACAAGAGAAACCCTGTCTCGAACCCCACCCCCCACCCCCCACCCCCGCCAAAATTCCTTCAAGAGGTTTGCAAACATTGACAGCCTCTGACCTCCTTCATCCACTTTTATCTCACAAAGAGCTTATTTTTGTCAATGAGCTTATTACAGAAATAAAGCATTTCCAGAGTGGCATACAGTAAGACTGCTGATTCAAATGTGACCCTACTTGAGGTTAGCGGATCTGCCTCAGCACGGAGGCTTTTGTGAGGTATCATGGGAGTGTTCTAAGTTAGATAATGATCCGTTGCCCAACTTGCGGTACATTTTAAAACGGTGAATTATACTGCAATTAAAAGAATTGTCTTGCCGGCCTTGGAGGCAGGCAGGGAATCCAAGCACGAGAGACACTGACAACACTGCAAAACCCTGTCCCACCCTTGCAGACCCTAGCACATACAAGCCCCTGGCTTGCATCCACAGCGTTGTGGAAGGGTGCTGGTGGAGTTAACCCGTAACCAATCTTACACAGCCCTTCCTTTGATAGCCAAGAGTCTATATAGCCAAAAGTTCCTTCACCATAGAAATAAGCAAAGTCATCTGGATTGTATCTATATCACAACATGGACCAAAAAGAAAAAAGGAAAGGAAAGGAAAGAAATAGCCTGTGGGGGTCACACGGGAGGTAAAAGCAGGGCTGCTCTGAGTTTGCAAACAGCCTGCTCTCTATCAAAGGGCCAGGCCACCCAGGAATCAAGACCCAGTCTTAACAAGCAAAAGCTGAGTGTGTCAGAGCACGCCTTATCCAACACTGCCTATAACAGGCAGACTTCTCTAAGTTCCAGGCCAGCCAGGGCTACACAGAGAGTCCAACAGTAAAAAGAGACTCAATTAAACCGTACGAAGCACAGGTAATTTGAAAGGAAGGTGAACAGAAGAACACACACATGATCGTTCTACTCATGTGAAAATCTGGAAATACTGGGCTCAGTGGTTGAGAACAGCTGTTGCTCTTATAGAAAACCTGGGTTTGGTTCTCCAAAACCCACATGATGGCTTACAACCATCTAAATCTCCAGTTCCAAGGCGAACTGGTGCCCGTTCTAACCAGGCATACAGTGTAGAATACCTATATGCATGGAAGTGAACCTGGAAATCCAGTAAACGTGCAGTGACAGGAAAAGACTCAACAAAAGCTTGAGGGTGCAGGAGGCAGGAGCCATGTGGAACCGGGGTCGAAAACTACAACAGTCTTGGCCGTACTGATGCGTCATAGACACGCACGGGTCAACACTGATCGTCTATGCGCTTTCTAAGTCGGTAGTTCACTGCTTGACAAATGTACTGGACATGCCAAGCTGAACTGTCCTCCCTAACGCTCTGCTGATGAGGCTCCAGCAGGGCATCGGTGGGATTCCAGGCCGGGGACCCCATTTCCTCCACACTGGACCCTGTCTCCCGGTCTCGTTTTGTTTTTTCTGGTTTAATCTTGTTTCACTTTTGTTTTGTTTTTGAGACAGGATCTCACTATATAACTCTGGCTAGTTGGGATACTACTATGCACACCAGGCTGTCTTTAAACTCAGCGATCCGCCTGCCTCTGCCTCCTGAGAGCGCCACCACGCCCAGCCCTCCTTTTACTTTAAAAAATGCACTTACTTCTCTGTGTGAGTACTGGGAGGCTGGGGGCACTTGTGTACCCAGCACACGTGGGGAGGTCAGAGGACAATGTGCAAGAACTGGTTCTCTCCTTCCTGAGGGTCCCAGGGATAGAGCTCCGACCATCCAACTTGGCTGCAAATGCCTTCACCGGCTGAACAATAATCTCTCGTCCACCTTTTGCTTTATTTTGGGGACATATTTCATGAAGTTCCCCGGCTAACCATAAACTCACGCTATAGACCACAAGAGATGATCCCCCTGCCTCACCCTTCCCTAACATGACCCTCCATACCCACATCCAAAAGACCTATTTTTTAATTCAATCCCATCCCTACTTGGGCATGGTGACATTTCTGTCATCACAACACTAAGGACAGAAGGACCCTAAGCTAAAGGTCCTCAGACTCCATTGTAAAACCTGGGCAAAATAGAACAAAGAACCAGAAGAAGAGGAGGAGGGGTGGGGGCGTGGTGGTGCATGCCTTTAACCTCTCAGCACTCAGGGAGGCAGAGGCAAGAGAATCCCTGTGAGTTTGAGGCCAGCCTGGTCTACAAAGAGAGTCCAAGACAGACAAGGCTACACAGAGAAACTGTCTTGAAAAACTAAAACCAAAAAACAAACAAACTTATTTCAGCTGTGCATGGTGGCACACACCTTTAATCCCAGCACTCTGGAAGCAGAGGCAGGTGGATCTTGTGAGTTCAAATCCAGCCTGGTCTATAGAGCAAGTTCCTGGTTGTCCAGGAGGTTGTGATTGAAGCATCTTAACTTTAGAGAGCAAGAGTGTCTCTCAATAAGCATCCAGATAAATAAGCATAAGCAAATAAATAAATACGCACGCACACACACACACACATACATACACAAATACAAAATAAAACATATCAAGTAGACCTGGCTCAAAGGGTTAGTTTCTTTTTTTTTCTTTTTCTTTTTTTTTTTTCCCCCTCCTAAGACAGGGTTTCTCTGTGTACCCTTGGCTGTCCTGGAACTCACTCTGTAGATGAGGCTGGCCTCGCACTCAGAGATCAGTCTGCCTCTGCCTCCTGAGTGCTGGAGGTGTGTGCCACCAAGCCTGGCTTATCTTTGCTTCTCTTTGTTTTTTTGTTTTTGTTTTTTTTTTTTTTGGTTTTTTCGAGACAGGATTTCTCTGTGTAGCCTTGGCCATCCTGAACTCACTTTGTAGACCAGGCTGGCCTCGAACTCACAGCAATCCGCCTGCCTCTGCCTCCCGAGTGCTGGGATTAAAGGCGTGCGCCACCACGCCCGGCTTGCTTCTCTTAATTAAGTGGCTTGGTCTGATCACCCTACAGACGTCCTGCTGCAATGGTCCTCAGCATCCCATGATCTTCCTCAACTCCTCTGGCACAGATATTAGACTTCAGTCACAGTCCCGTGACAGCCATCAACAGCTTCTAACAGATGGGCAGCACTCAAGCCTATCCAGCCATCCCAGCGATACTAGGTCAGCCAAGTCACTCTTAGGCTCTGCGAGAGGAGGATACGGCAGCTAACCGGGACCGTGAAACTCTACACAGCCTCCCTGTATCGCCTCAGCAAGCCACCTCAGGTGTTTCACTAAGACTCAAAATGTCTCCTAGCAGACTCAAAGATGATCAAAGATTCAGGAATCTAGCTGGTTAACATGTAAATGGAGGAGGTACTCACCTGTAGCCAGTCTTTGCTACTTAGTGGGTTCTCTTTTTCTCACCCTTTATTACCACCTCCCACCCCCCCCCCACTCCACCCCCGAAGGCCATTTCACCCCCTAACACTAGACAGGAGAGAAACAGGATAGAGAGGAAAGAGGGATTAAGAAAATCTCTGAATCCAATTTCTTTCATTTTAGTTTTTTCTTTGACCACGGCTACTAGCAAGCTGAAACCAACGCCCATGAATGATGAACAACTGCTGACACCTGCACACAATGCCTCTCAGAGCTTTCGAATTTATATATCCTCTGAAAAGTTCTCAGAATTCCAAACATCACACAATCACAGAAACTATCTCCAGCTGGCAAAACTATGCTTCTGCTAGAGCACGAGGCAAATCATGGGCAGCTGCTGCAGACAGTCCGAAGCAGCCCCACAGCCCTACACCTGGTATTAAAACGAAAGCACATTCTTACGATATTTCTGTGTTTTTTTAAGGAAACCAAAATTCCAGTATTCTCAATACACTCACCAAGGTGTTTCTTCGGCTCAAGGAAAGGTCTGCATGGAAACAAAACAGGAAGCCATGTATGAATACACAAACTTTCATGAACAACACGAACAGCATCTGGATTACACAGAACTGCACATATGAACAATCTGTGACAGGCAGCATGAGAGAAAGCACCTCACCTCTTAATGATGAAGGAGATCCCTGCCTTGTTCTCCAAAATCCACTTCAAGGTTGCAAGGTCGTAATGCTCAGGGTGCTTGAAGGCAACCCCCTCGGGAAGCCCCTGGACCACCACAGCCGACTGGTCACGCAGCATCTTCTCATACGGCACAGGGACCACTGTGGATTTGCCCAAAGCTTTCCCTATGGGAGGAAGACATGGAATTAGCATGACCCACACAAGGTCACAGCTGAACACTAAACACTGCGGTTGGGGAGGTAACTCAGTATAAAAAGTGATTGCCACTTAATGAGGACAGCGGGCCAGGCCAGGCTCATACCTGTATCCCAGGGTTGAGAAAAAGGGATCCTGGGGTTCACTGGCTACCCAGTCTAGGCAATCAGTGAGCTCCAGATTCAGAAAGTAAGATGGAAGGGGCAGGAGAAATGGCTCAGTGGCTAAGAGCACTACTCTTCAGAGGACTTGGGTTTGCTTCCCAGCACACATGCCACGGCTCATCTCCGTCTGTAAGGCCAGTTCCAAGGGATGCAGCACACTTTCCTGGCCTCCACAGACAACAGGCAAACACATAGTACACAGACATATATGTAAGCAAAACAACCATACAAATAACATTTTAAAATTTGTTTTGGTTTTGTTTGTTTGTTTTTTCAAGACAGGGTTTCTCTGTGTAGCCTTGGCTGTCCTAGACTCACTCTGTAGAGCAGGCTGGCCTCGAACTCACAGTGATTTGCCCGCCTCTGCCTCCCGAGTGCTGGGATTAAAGGAGTGTAGCACCACAACCGGCTCATTTTAAAAATTTTTAATTAAAAAAAATAATAAATGAACCATTAAGGGAGAGCTGACAAGATGGCTCAGCAGGTGAGAGTGGCTTGCTTCCAGGGCTCAAGACCTGAGTTCAATCCCTAGAACCCATATAGTAGAAAGAGAAAACTAACTTCTAAGCTGTGAGTTCAAGGCCAGCCTGGTCTACAAAGCGAGTCTAGGATAGCCAAGGCTACACAGAGAAACCCTGTCTCAAAAAGTAGGAGCTGAAGAGATGGCTCAGAGGTTAAGAACACTGTCTACTCTTCCAGAGGTTCTGAGTTCAAATCCCAACAACCACATGGTGGTTCATAACCATCTATAATGAGATCTGGTGCCCCCTTCTGGCAGGCAGGCACACATGCAGGCACACACTGTATACATAATAATAAATAAATCTTTAAAAAAATATTTTAGAAAAAGAAAAGAAAGAAAACCAACTTCTGCAAATTGTCCATTCTCTTACCTCTACATATAACACTGTGGAATGGACAGAGGCACATAGGTGTGTAAAACACACACACAAAAAAAAATACAAGGTAGAAAGCAATTCCAAAGACATAAGACCTCCACATGCAAACACCAGGTACACACCTGTGTGCACATGTGCGCACACATGCGCACACACACACACCATAGAAACACATAAAAACTAACCACAAAGCTGGATTTGGTAGCACACGTCTGTCATCCCAGCACTTGGGGAGGTAGAGGCAGGCGGATCTCTGTGAGTTGGAGGCCAGCCTGGTCTACAAAGTGAGTCCAGGACAGCCAAGGCTACACAGAAAAACCCTGTCTTGAAAAAAAAACAAAAATCAAAAAAAGAGCTTATCACAAGTAGATCATGTTAGTGCATACCTTTAATCCCAGCATTTAGGAGGCAGAGGCAGGCAGATCTCTGAGTTCGAGGCCAGCCTGGTCTACAGAGTGAGATACAGGACAGAGATGAGACCCTGTCTAGAAAAATAAAAACAAACAAAACAAAATAAGAGCTCACCAAAGCTCAGTAAGTGGCATTCTGACTGTGCTCACGGTATCTGACTTCAACTCTAACATAAAATAGTATTTCAAATAGCACTTTGAAACACTAACGTTTGATTCCCATGTCAGCTAACTCCTGAATCTGTCCAAAGGGCCAAAATACAAAGAATAGACCTCACTCTCGCCAGTGTGACCTGTCTGTAAGTCTAGCTGAGTGGGAGCGTGGGGCAGGAGGATCAAAGACAGGTCAAAGCCTACCTGAGCTGAAGAGAATTCAGAGCCAGCCTGAGGATTAGTGAACCCCTGTCTAACATTAAAAAAAGCAGGCCAAGGATGGGGGTAACTCAACTGTCAAGTCATTTCTTAGTGAGGTCCTAAACTCAACCCCAGAACCAAAATGGATTATAATGCTGACAGTAGGCTTTGTTGCACCATATCCCGGGAGGGGCTAATGCAGAGTGATCGTGCAGAGAATTGAGGATAAGCACTGATGCCCAGTACCTGTCAAGACAGCAGAATGGCTCAAAGATATTTTACAATAGAGGACCCCTTGGCAGTTAGCCTAGGCTTGGATAGCACACCTATTGGTTTGAGACTGCAAGTAAGTCAAGTTCTTTCTGTGTTAGGAATATTTAGTTCAAACTATGTTGCTATGACAATCATGAAAACACAACGGCTTTAGCCATGATTAAACTTTCCTGGGTACTGTTTAAGGAATAATAATCAGGTCATGCTGACCATTGCTTGGAAATTAATTGATTTTTTTTTTTTTTTTTTTTGCTGTATGCTTTATCATAGGTTATACAGAACTGTTTGTATTTCTTTGTTAGATTGTTCTCTTGCTCTGTTGATTTTTAAATGATCTATTGATTATAAAAGAAATCATGATGTAATCTGTAATGAAAAAAACTAAACTTCACTTTAAATAAAGTACTGGGGTTGGCCCAAGTAATAGGAAACAAGGAAAAAAGCAAGCAAGCAACACAGACAAGGAAAGCAGAAGAAAAATAAAGACCTTAATTCATTTCAGCTCCAGATTGCACCTTCAAATTCCTTGTCCTTTCCCTTCTTTCCTCTTCAGCTGGTCTCACTGTGCAGCTTTATCTGGCTTTGAACTCTATTCCTGCTGCCTCAGCCTCTGGGGTGTTGTTAGTCCTCCTGGGGTGGGGGCTGGCTGGAGCTCAGTGGTAGGGCACTTGGGCATCGTACATGGGTTCTGCATCCAGCCCCTAGGACACTGGACTCTACCACTGCTTTCCTATTCTCTCCAGCTGGAGTCTATTTTTAAATCTTGGTATCTTAATTTTTCTGTTAAATTTTGAACCCTACAGTGGTTTATTGGGGGGCAGGGGGGGCAATGGGTGTTTTGTTTTGTTTTTCCAAGGCAGGGTTTCACTATGTAGCCTTGGCTTTGCAGGACCTTTTAGTTTGAACTATAACTTATGCCTGGGCTATTTTGTTTTTCCTCCATTCCTCAACCTCTCCTCAACAACTAGTTCCTATAGCTAGGTGTTCACCAACAGTTGCTTTCCCTTAATCAGCTGTCCCCCAAATGCTCAATTCTCCCTAGTGAGGAACCACCAAGACTTTCTCTTCTCTCTTCTTCACTGGTTCCCGGAGGTGATCTATGGGAGAGTCTGAGGCCAGAACTCAGATGATGTGGGAGAACTGACTCCACACAGTTGTCCTCTGACCTCCTGATACACACCATGACATGTCTGCACAACCCCTGCCCCCCAACACACAATAAAATTTGTTGGTTTTTTTTTCCTTATTGCCTTAAGAGAGAGGATCTTGAGGGCACATGCCTTTAATCCCAGCACTCGGGAGGCAGAGGCAGGCAAATCAATGTGAGTTCAAGGCCAGCCTAGTCTACAAAGTGAGTCCAGGATAGCCAAGGCTACATAGAGAAACCTTGTCTCAAAAAAAACAAACAGCCATTCACATGCCACTATGCCTGCCCAATAACGGTAACAAAAATTAAGTTCTACTTATTTATGTGTTCTTTTGACTTAATCCCTTAAATTCACAAAACAATCGACTCAATCTGTAAAAATTCTATGAAAGTCAAATCAAGCATAAATTCTACCATTTAGGAAAGACATCATAGTGGCCAGGGAGACTGCCCCAGGGGACAGACACTAATGCACAAACCGAGTTCAATCCCCAGAACCTAAGTAAGGGAAGGTGAGCCGGGCCTGGTGGCACACGCCTTTATCCCAGCATCCAGGAGGCAGAGGCAGGTGGATCGCTGTGAGTCTGAGGCCAGCCTGGTCTACAAAGTGGGTCTAGGACAGCCAGGACTACACAGAGAAACCCTGTCTTGAAAAACTAAAAAGAGCCGGGCGTGGTAGCGCACGCCTTTAATCCCAGCACTCGGGAGGCAGAGGCAGGTGGATCACTGTGAGTTTGAGGCCAGCCTAGTCTACAAAGTAAGTCCAGGATGGCCAAGGCTACACAGAGAAACCCTGTCTCGAAAAACCAAAAAGAAAAAAGAAAAAAGAAAAACTAAAAAGAAAGAGTTGCACTTTTACCATAGCAAAAGCAAAAGTAATCCTCCACCGTCTTTCTGAGGGTTTCAATTTCCACAGCATCCACGCTCATCCGATTCGCCTGGGTTGTACATTTCATCTTATGCATCTCCGCAGCCTTTTCCTCTTCTTCGACACCTGTAAAAAAGTGATGCAAAGGCTCAAATCCACTCTGCCAGTTTGCTTCTTTGTTGCTGCAATAAACACCATGATGGTAGGAAAGAATTTACTGGTTGACAGGTGACAGCCCATCACCAAGGAAGCCAGAGCAGAGATCCCCGAGGAACGATGGCTCCTAGTTTGCACTGTTCCAAAGAATCCAATACCCTCCTCTGACCTTTGAGGGCACTGCATACATAGCGCCTGCCAAGTGTGTGCGAAGCTCTGGGTTCAACCTCCAACACTGCATAAATCAAGTGTAGTGGCACACTCCTGTGATCTCAGCACTCAAGAGGTGGAGGAGGCAGGAGGGTCAGGAGTTCAAGATCACCCTCTGCTGAATAACAAGTCTGCAGTCATATGCCGAGCGTGGTGGCCAAACCTTTAATCCCAGCACTCAGGAGGCAGAGGCAGGCGGATAGCTGTGAGTTCAAGGCCAGCCTGGTCTACAAAGCAGGTCCAGGACAGCCACGGCTTAACATGGATATGTAACTAGGGTTCAGCCAGGAGTGGTGGCACACACTTGTAATCCCAGTACTCCAGAGGCAGAGGCAGGTGCATCTCTGTGAGTTCAAGTCCAGCCTGGTCTACAAAGGGAGTCCAGGACAGCCAAAGCTACACAGAGAAACCCTGTCTCGAAAATCAAACAAACAAAAACCAACCCCCTCACCTCCAAAAAAAACCCTGTAGGTTCAAAATTTAACGGAAAAAATCAAGATACCAAGATTTAAAAATAGACTCCAGCTGGAGAGAATAGGAAAGCAGTGGTAGAGTCCAGTGTCCTAGGGGCTGGACGCAGAACCCATGTACAATGCCCAAGTGCCCTACCACTGAGCTCCAGCCAGCCCCCACCCCAGGAGGACTAACAACACCCCAGAGGCTGAGGCAGCAGGAATAGAGTTCAAAGCCAGATAAAGCTGCACAGTGAGACCAGCTGAAGAGGAAAGAAGAGAAAGGACAAGGAATTTGAAGGTGCAATCTGGAGCTGAAATGAATTAACTAAACAAGGCTATTTTGTATGCTCTGCTGAGCCACCCCTGACCTGCGCTGGGGAGCACGGGGCTGCCAGTTCAGTTTGGGTCTTAGAGACAGACAAGTTTGTGGGTTTGTTCTGTTTGAGCTTGATACGGAGGAGAAGCAGAGGCTGCTGCTCCCCAGGCCTTGGCACAGCATGAGGATGTGTGCGCTCCCTGATCCTGTCCACAGCTGACATTTACCTAGTGTTACACTATTTCTTTCTCGTGAAAAGAAAACAAAAGGTGGGAGTTTTTATAGTGCACAAAAAATAGGTCAGTAATGCCTGGCAACAGTAGCTTATGCCTTTAGGCCTGGAGAAGCAGAAGCAGGAAGCGCTCTGTAAGTTTGGGACCAGCCTAGTCTACATTGCCAGTTCCAGGCCAGCCAGGGCTACACAGTGAGACCTTAGAAAACAAACAAAAGAACCATCTCTTCCTTCTTTTTGATCTTCCCCTGAATCTCAGCAGAGTAAGAACACAAAGGGAACACCTTCTGAGGCTGAGGGAAGGACTCAGCGGGTGGTGCTTGCGGACTGAAGCAGGAGGAACTGAACCCGGATCACTAGCACCCATGGAAACGCCAGGACTGCAGTGCACATCCGTAACCCCAACACCTCAGAAAGGGGGGGGGGGGGGGATGGTAGTGAGAGAGACCGGCAGAGCCAAGGAGCTCTAGGTTCAGTGACATTTCCTATCTCAAAAAAGTAAGGTGTTGAGAGATGGAGGCAGACACCTCTGGCCTCCACACGTGCACAACCAGGCGAGCACACACCAAACATTTAAAAGAACATTCTTAAACTCAACCTGTCTCCTCCTGAAGGAAGGCGGGCTCCCTGAGATGGAGATTTCTTGCTCCCAGGAGACTGAGCAAGGAGGAGTGGTGGGAAGGTATGGGGGCTGGTATCACGGCGACAGGAGAGGGAGGGCCTAGAACCCTAGAGAACATACAAGCTGGACTCCTAGCCTTAGGCTTCTATTGTGAATGTAAAAGCTGTTACTTTCCTGTCCTCCCCAGCTGAGTTTCTGTCTTTCCAGCTTGTTCAGTTCTCTGTGCTAGGGAACAAATTGGGTAATACCAGCTATGGGACAACCCACCACAGCTAGCATGATAGGAAGGCCATAGGGACTGTAAGGAGTTAGTGACTTAAAGTAAGGCCACTGTGTTCTGAGCACCTAGGGTGATTCTCCTGGGAAGGGGAGAGAGAGAGAGAGAGAAAAAGTAGCATCTAGTTTCACTGCTGCCTTTCCACTTCTGGAACCAACCACTGGGCACAACAGCCAAGAAATAACCAGACACCAGAGGATGTTGCCATCATGAACTCTCGGCTTCATGGCTGTATAGTAAGATATAAGGAAGGCGGGTCGGGAAAGCCAGTTTCTGTTGAAAATGGGCAGAGTAGCAGCAGGTCAAATGCAGGCCCAATATGCACCTGAAACCTTACTGGCCAAGTCTAGAAGGACCCAAGGACATGACTTGTTTCAGCTGTGTTAAGGCTAGACTCAAGCCAAGTCACAGGTGTGAAACTTGCATTACCAGCAATTGTGGCCTCACAAGGCCTGGAACAAACCTGTGATGGAGGCCCAAGCCTGCCTGTCAGCTGTGGCTGAAAATGGGCGAGTAGTCCTGGCTTAGGAAGTATCAAAGGGAAATCTGAGAGCACCTTAGGGCCTCGCTCAGCGTATTTTTGTGATATGTTGAATCAAGTGTCTGTGGTTGGTCAGCTGGCATTGAAGACTCGGCTGCAATTAACAAGAGACCAGGAGCGGTAAGCGGAACCTTTGCTCTACTGAAACAATTGATGCACATCCACAGATCAGAATCACTGAGGGGAGACATTTTGGGAAGCGCCTTCCTCAGGGGTCAGCAGTCTGAGGCTGTTCAGGAGCGCTAAGGCTACATCTCACATCGGCAGCTGAGCTTCATGTGTGTACATGTCCAACATAGTACTAGTTTTGGTGACATAAACGCTGCAGGAAGTTACCAGGACCACGAGCTGACCACCAAGGACAGTAGTAGAGGAGGAACGCCATGAAGCTGGCTTAAGGTGAGCTACGTGTGCTGTGGATGGCAGAGCCTTCTGGAGCCTAGAAGACAGAGAGTGAATCCCAGATGCTGGACATCCAGCGCCTTATATAGACTCCAGTTTTCCTGGGATCTGATTGTATGTAATTGGGCCCAGTGCATCCCTCTTGAATCTGAAGGATGTAATTCTGTTTCTCTGGGATTTCTGCAAAGAACCAAGTTGGAGAATTTCTGAAGTGCTAACTTGATGGATCCCACAATGAAGTAGATAAATTCTGGGCTCCTCTAACTAAACCCTTGCCCATGTGTACAATGGGCTAATGGGCTGCCTGCCTCCTGCCTCCCTTTCTGTCTCCAGTTCTGTGAAACTGGGTAAGTCACTGCTCCCTAGAAGGGTCTTCTCACATACCATGTGCTCAGTGAACTCAATAAATGGGGCTTCTAATGGCCATCAGAGCTTGTGTCCTATAAACAAGTGTTTTGTGCATGGGGGCATCATAAATATCTTGGAATAAAGAGTTAAAAGGAGACCTGGTCCTGAATCTCCGTGGCCAGGGGACAAGACAACACTATGACACTAAAGACGACTAAATGAGGAAGCCGGGCAATGGCAGGAGACTTAGCCATGGTCTGTGTGGAAATCCTACATCTGGCCTCTCCCTGCGACTGATCAAACTAGCTGCTCCCTGTTGACAGACTGCCACGCCCATTCACATGGACCAGAGGATACAGGTAGAGGATAGGCAACTGACTCAAGACTCTTTCTTCCCCATCTCACTGCAGATGGACAGACCAGTTCCAAGATTCTCCCAAAGCTGCCCCTCAGCTGCTGTCTCACACAGTGGGCAGAAGTAGGTCGTCAGACCTTCTGTGGGGAGGCTAGAACCCATTACCCCGTTGGGTGCTTGCCGTGCAGTTTGGACGCCTTCTCATTAGCACAGCCTAAAGAGAACAGAGGTTTCAGGTTAGACACACGTAAAGGCAGATGCCTGTACTGGCCTGCTCCTCCTTTGGTCACGGTTATTTACTACCTGTGGTGGTCTGAAGGAGGAATTGATGAAACTGTCTGGGGAGGATTAGAAGTGTGGCCGTGTTGGAGGAGGTGTGTCACTGGGAGGTGGGCTCTCAAGTCTCCTCGCTCCCTCTCACCCTCTCTGGCAGATCAGATGTGAGCTCTAGCCTCTGCTCCAATGCCACACTTGCCCGCCTGCCTGCACCCTAACATGTTGGTCATGGGCTAACCCTCTAAAACTGTAAGCAAGCCCTCCAACTGAATGCTTCTTTTTATAAGTTGCCTTGGTCACAGTGCCTCACCACAGCAACATGAAAAAAAGAAAAAAAGGGGGGAGGGGGGAACAGCAACTAAAACACTGCCACTTGCCAGGCATTGGTGGCGCATGCCTATAATCCCAGCACTCGGGAGACAGAGGCAGCCTGGTCTACAGAGTGAGTTCCAGGACAGCCAGGGCAACACAGAGAAACCCTATCTCAAAAACAAAACAAAAGACACTGCCACTCACTCATGACCTTGTTAGAGACTCTGAAAGTAAAGCTTATCCCCGTTCCCAGCGCGAGATCCAGCAGGTGATACGACTCACCTGGGAAAACCTATACTGGCATAAGGAAGAGAACACGCAGGTGCTCTGGGGTCCAGCCAGCTGTCACTGGACTCGGCAGCAAATCTCCTGTTTGGTGCAATCCACTAGGCTCAGTTTTTCAGAGCAACAATGCCTGCTGTGTATCTGTTATACTCATTCAAAACCTAAAGCACGGTTATGGCACCTCACTCTGCGCACTGTACAGATCGCCTTGTGTTTTCTATGAGGCTGACCTGGAAACATGGCAAGCCCCACAGTCTAACGGTACACACACAGGTCTTATTAGTTTATCATTTATATAGTTTGGGTTCAACTTTTTTTATATTTATTTTTTATTTCATTTTATTTTATTTCTGGTTTTTAGAGACAGGGTTTCTCTGGGTGGTCCTGGCTGTCCTGGACTCTTTCTGTAGACCAGCCTGCCTCTACCTCCCAAGTGCTAAGATTAAAGGCTAGCACCATATGCTCGGTTCAATGCTGTTTATTAAGGAGGTGCTGCACAGCATCTTCAAAGGCAATCTACTGCTATGACGTCAACTGTACCAACCCACAAAAAGAGCACCACACTGAGGCTTGCTGACCGCTAGTTTGTTAGTGTTATTTGTCTCACAAGATAACTTGATGTTTTTCCAAGAAAGAAAGCTTAAAAAAAAAAAAAAAAAACCAACTTAACCAAATTACAAGGGTCTGAATAAGTTATATAAAGTAGCAAAAGGTCAAAGTTCAATACATTGATGTCAAAACTCTGCTTAAGTGGAGTTATTGGTCTACTCTCAGTAACAATTACAGGGACTGGCTTACAGAATCAAAGTTTATTTGTTTCATTTTTGCCCAAGTTTTATCTGTTATGCAGCAGTTAAAAGTACCAGTCCGGTGTAATTACTTGGGTGTGAGAGGCTATGCTAACATGGTCAGAGGGATTAGAAAGGAGAATATTTTCCCTCTTGCCTTTCAGGGTCAAGTAGGTCTCAGGACTAGAGCATCTCTCAAAGTGTTCTGTAATTGTGGGGAGTAACAGCTGGGGGTGGTGGCTCAGGCCTTTACTCCTGGCACTGTGAAGGCAGGGGTGGGATCTCTGTGAACTGAGGCCAGTCTGGTCTCAGAGCAAGTTCCAGGTCAAAGGGAGAAACACAGAGAAGCCCTGTCTCAAAAGAACAGTGAGTAAATAAATATATATATATATATATACACATGTGTGTGTATGTACATATGTACTGTGGAGAGCTGCTTGTTCACCTGTTCAGAGAGGCCACGGAGACCCCACCTGGTGAGCTCTAAGCAGCGTCCACTCCACAAAGGAGAGGAGACTCAATACAGAGGAGAACTTCCCTCCATGACGTGAAGCTAAGCCCTGATCAGGCAAGGCCTTTGACTTTCCTCACATAGATGGAGCAAGTGCTAAAGGGAAGGCTAGAGGAGACAGATGGTCCTCTCAAGCCCACGGGAGCCCTGTGGACCAGATCCTTAACATGGCATTGAAGTAAAAACATAAAGTGATTAATTCTGGCCACCTATGTGGTCTTTAACATCCACGCAGGATAAGTATAGCCAGAACGATGGGCGTGTTTCTTTAATGGTTTTAGTGATAACATTCCCTGGGCAGTAGGCTTAAATCTATACGAGATGCTACCTAGGCAACTATTTCTAATGATTTTCCTCTTGATAAGAAAAATGCATGCCTGGTAGGGTGGCGCACACCTTTAATCCCAGCACTCGGGAGGCAGAAGCAGACAGATCTGTGAGTTCAAGGCGAGCCTGGTTTACAGAGTGAGTTCTGAGACAGTCAGGGATACACAGAGAAACCTTGAAGGGGGGCGGGAGTGCTCTTTTTCTTGGACCTACACCCCACAGGGTCCACCAGGAAGCAGCTAGAGGTCTTCATCCAGTCCCCCGAGAGCAGGGAGGGAGAAATGAAGCAGGGTTAGAGAACAGAAGGCAGACAGACCCTGAGATGCTGCCAAGAGATACAGCAGGAAGCTGGAGGCTGGTGTCTAAAGAGGACCAGTAGGCCAAGGGGAGACCAAAGAGCCCTATAAGAAGGCCACAGCCAGTGTCCCTTTAACAAGCCTGGAGCCTCAGGCTTCTCACGCCTCAGCCTCTGCTGCTTGGCCTGTGTCAGATTTTCAGTTCTTTGCCTGTTCTTGCAGGGACCGTAACTCAGCAACTCCCTGGATAGCCTCTGCATTCACCTTACACTCCCATCAGTGACTTGCCCTGACCCACTTCTAAAAACAAACGTCAGAGCGTCTCCTGTCGCCCTCTTCTTTTTTTTTTTTCTTGGTTTTTTGAGACAGGGTTTCTCTGTGTAACCTTGACTGTCCTGGACTTGCTTTGTAGACCAGTCTGGCCTTGAACTCACAGAGATCCACTTGCCTCTGCCACCACTGCCGGCTCCTCTTCTGTCTTTTTCTGGTATAACTCACCCTTAGGAGGTTTGAGATGCCTTATCTAAAAATAATTATATTAAAAATTTACAAACTACAAAAGACAAAAACACCCCACTTACAATATTTTACAAAATCCTTTTGGAAATCTTTTCTGGTGTTGACAAAAGCACGTCCTCTTTCAGTTCCAACAACAAACACGTCCGTCTCATACACAGCAATGCAAGCCACCTCGGCCTTGGACTTGGCCAGCTCTTTACACTGAAATAAAGAGCACCAGTGTTATCTCATACATAGCTACTTCAAAGCACCATTTCTTTCTAGGTATATCTAAAAATCCAAATCTAACACTTAAAACCACGAACTCAAGTAAAATTCCTAGTTTTAAATTATATGTAAGTAGCCTTTGTGCCTAGTTCTAAACAGGGGTGGAAGGGGGTGGGGTGGGGTGGAGAGGGGGTGAGGTGGAAGGGGGTGGGGTGGGAGGGGCAACAACAAACAAAACCAAAACAATTTACAGGAGAAACCCCTTGTTGTGGGTTTAAGGTTGGATTCCTCAAGAAACAAGCTCAGATTTGCAGACCTGCACTTTGTGAGGCCTGAATGAGCACAGGGTCCAAAAGGTTAGCTGTCACTGCTGCCAGGGGGTGGGGAGGGGGGTCAGGGGTTGTGAGCTAGCCTGGGAAGGGCAGAGAGTCTAGACACAGGGATGTGAGTGTGGTGCTAGGTGGAAGAGCAGCTGGAGGATGGCGCCACCATCCTGAGGAGATCTGAACCCACCCCTAAGATTTTGCTCAAACTATTCTAGAACACAAGATCCTCCTGCCTCAGTTTCCAAAACGCTGCATTCTACTCAGACTCTATTGACTTTACTAAAGCTACTCCAATGAGATTGAATATTTTTAAGAACTTGGGGGCTGGGGATACGTAGGGGGACCGCACAATGCCAGAGCCATAGCCTAGCTTGAGACCCAGGACAATGTTCCGAAACACAGTGGTAAAACAGGGCTTGACAGCTCAAACCCTGGACTGGGCGGATGTGGCTCACTGGTAGAATGCTGGCCCGCTGTAATCCTAGCATTTGAGAGACTGAGCAAACGATCAGAAAGTGCAAGCTTGGCTAGCCTCAAGAAAGTAAACGGGCACAGGGTACAGTGGTAGAGCGCTGGCCTAGCCACAGGCATGGTCCTAGGTTCAATGCTCAATATTGCTTCTTTAAAAGTAATAATAATTAATTAGCTTAATGAATGTTTCACAGAGACGACCAACAGGAGGCCGGCAGAACTCTACTGTCTCACCATGGACTCCAGGGCAGACATGAGGAACGTCACCACCATCCTGCTCTCTGAAGACTCCTCATCTTCAGCAGGCAGTGTGGACATCGCTACTTGGGCCATGATTTCTGCACAAGGAAAACACAAGAAAAGTGAATGTGGAGGGGAACCTGCCACAGCCGATTCTCTGTGCACCCCCAGGGAGCCGCCACCACAGCCCACCTCCGTTATTGGTTCATATTTGCCCAAACTCTTCCCCTTTAAGATACGATACACACTCCACTTTCCATGGCGAGTCATTTGCATAAAATTAGTTGAGCAAGGCACCCCAACTAAACCCAGACCCAGCGACAGGTTCTCCAGGAAAGGTAGCCACACTTCGTGATCCAGTTCACAGGAAAGCAGCAAATGTCTGTTCTCTCCTGTGTGCACCACAGCAAGAGCAGGTGGCGCCCCTGGGGCTGGGCAAAGCTGCTGCTCTCTAAGAAGGGAACAGGCTGCCGGGCACTGGGTGGTACCTACACCTCCTCTGCAACACCGCACATTATTCCCTTCCCAGATAAGTTTTTGGGCACTGTGGTATCAGCAAAAGGGTCACTCAAATTTCAAACAAACAAAAACCATAAAACAGTAACCAATGGCCACGATGCAGAGAGGATTAGAACCCTTGAAATCGCTGCACGGTGATGTGGATAATAAGTCCTTTAAAAAAACAAAGAGGATTATGTAATTCTGCCATTCTACTTCTGGGACTGAAACCTGATTTGTACTCTCCCATCCACAGCACTCTTAACAATCTACCCGTGGCAAGGCTCCAAAGCTGCCCGTGTGAATTAACAAAATCTGAGCTATGGCAGTCTTTACAAGAAGGACAATGGTCTGGAGGTGTGTGTGTCGCCCAGTTGCTTATGCGGCCTGGTTCCGCCCCAAGTCCTTGTGCACACCTGTGGTCCCGCTGCTAAGAGGCAGAGGCAGGAGGATCAGGAGGCCAGTGTCATCCTTGGGCACACAGTAAATTCAAAGCCTGTCTGGGCCAATGACCACCTCAAAAACGGAAGGAGATTCTCATTCGTAGTAGTTTGAATGAAAATGGTCCCCACGGGCTCTTGTGTTTGGATGCTTGGTTCCCAGCGGATAGAACTTTCTGAGAAGGATTAGGAGGTGTGGCCATGTTGGAGGAGATGCCACTTGAGTGGGCTTTAGATTTCAAGAGCCCAAGCCATTCCCAATTAGCTCGATATCTCTCTCTCTCTGCCTCAGGTTTGTGGATCAAATGCAAATTCTCAGCTACTGATCCAGCACCATGCCTGCCTATCTGCCACCATGCTCTCTCTAAACCTTTGGAACTGTGAGCCCCAAAGTAAATGCTTTCTTTTATAGGTTGCCTCAGGGCAAGGAGAAATAAATAAATAAAGTGGTGTTCTCATGTTACACATGCAGGGCTCTGTCAAAGCCATGTGGGCCCAACTGGAATCAGAACAAAAAACTAGGATTATTTATTTTTAATCTACTGCTGGCTTCAAGACTCACTTGTCATAAACCTGCCCTAAAGTCACCTTAATGTGCCTTAAGGAACTAGAGAGCCTCTAATCCCTGAGTAAGTTCTAGGCCAGCCAGGTGTAGAGATGACCTTCATTCACATTGTATTAAAAGTGTGTCTCTGTATATACAACTGCAAGCCGCTGAACCGGCAGGAGCTAAAAGCTAATGGATTCCGTCATTGCTATTGAAGAATCTCTGGTCTCAATGTTGTGTAAAAATTGTAACCATCAACGGTTAATAAAGAGCTCAACACGGGTTGGGAGATGGCTCAGAGGTTAAGAGCACTGCCTACTCTTCTAAAGGCTGAGTTCAATTCCCAGCAACCACATGGTGGCTCACAACCATCTATAATGAGAGCTGGTGCCCTCTTCTGGCCTGCTGGCTCACATGCAGGCAGAATACTGTATCAATAATAAATAGAGAAATCTTTAAAAAGAAATATATGTGTAAAGCAGGCAAAACACCAATGCATATAAATAAAAATATTTTTTAAAATAAAAAGAGCTCAACAACCTATAGAGGGCGGGATAGTTAAGGCAGGACTTGAGCCATCCCCGTGGGAGGGTCCTGAGTGGAGGAGGCAGGCATGAGGATGCACCATGAAGAGAAAGTGCCAGGAGTCCCGGCCGTGAGGTGGTGGCCATGAGAGACTCTGCAGGAGGACAAAGGAGCAGGCAAAGTGAGCCAAGATGGTAGGTAAGCAAGCATGTGGCTGGGAAGCAGGCCCCGTGGGTAGAATAGCTGAGAATCTGCCCACCTGTAGTGCTTAAGGCTTAAAATAATGTAAAGGTCTTGGTCTATTATTTGGGAGCTAGAAAGCCCCTCCAATTAAATTTACACCAGGGCTACATGTCTCGAAAAGAAAGAAAAGGGAAACGATCAAAATTCATTAGCTATAAAGATAAGTATGGATTTCTCAAAGAATAAAGATTGGTTTTTGTTTGTTTGACTTTTTGTTTGTTTTGTCTAATGGGAGACAAATGCCACCTACCACCTGCAGCCTCATTCCATTATTGGAACTACTTGGGAGGGTGACAGAGCCCTTAACTGTGGAGGCAGGAGTCCTGCTAGGCTTGAGGAGAGGGAGGCTTTGGGGGGGGGGGGGGGGGGGGCAGATGGCCTCTAGCACCTCACTAGCCTGATCTTTGCTGCTCCAAGAGGCCAGTTCCTGAGCAGTCCTATGCGGCTACTGCCCATCATCTGGTGACTGCGTCTCTCCCTACCTCTCCCAGAAACTGCAGCACTTGGGAAGGTACCCAGGTGTGTCTCTAATACACAAGGAGGCCGAGTCAGCCAGCGACCTCTGAGCTTTATTTATCCCTCAGTCTGAGTCCCTGATTCCACCCAAGGACCTTTACAAAAGGGAAACGTGAACTGAAACGAGAGTCACAAGGACAACACATCAACCCTCCAAGGCCTGCAGGGCTCACATAAGGGTCTGACTCCCCAGGATGCGCGCATCTGCGAAGGTGCATGTGGGGAGGAAGAAGATGACCCCCACCCAAAGCCAAGAGTCTGCAGTAGAGAAACAACCCAGGGAGTGTCCCTCTAGGGAGGTGTCCTCTAGTGTGGGGCCAGCAGCCACATGTAGTTAGTTATGTTTAAGCTAAGACAAAAGCAAATTAAAACTTCAGTTCTTGCTGGGCGTGGTGGTGCACGCCTTTAATCCCAGTGCTCGGGAGGCAGAGGTGGGTAGATCTCCATGAGTTCAAGGCCAGCCTGGTCTACAAAGAGAGTTCCAGGACAGCTGGGTAACAAAGCAAGTTAGGTGAGGAGAACATCAAGGACACTGAGCCAGCGGAGGTACGTGTCTCATCTCTGTCCTCTACTGCCCACCATCACCGGTCACTGGTGGCACAGAACAGCTACAGAAAAAGAGGCAGACTGGTTGCCTGAGAAAAGACCACACATTCAGCTTAAAGTTGTGTGTTGGTGGAAAATGACAAAATGCCAAGAGTCTAATGGGCTGGGAGGGAACCCAGAACTACCGCAGGGTGGTGACCTTGTCTCAGGAATTAGTGGGCCTCCAAATTCTCAAAATGTACCTTGACCTTTCTATGTCAACATATTTTAAAGGTTTCTTTAGTGTATGTATGTCCGCTAGCGCTGTTCCTGTGTGGCTTTATCTGCACCCATTGTAATGGTGCTGGAAGAGTCTAGAAGAGGTCATCAGAGCCCCTGAAAATACATTACTGGCAAGTGTGGGCCATCCAGTAATGTTCTTTCTAAGAGCAGAAGCCCTCTTAACCACTAAGCAAGATCTCCAGCACCTTTTTCAACAGCTGTAAAAACTCTCAGCACTAAAACAAACAGCATCTTCATAGCATCTTCATACCTGGCATACAATCATTTATACCAGAAACGGCCAAAAGTACTAACGCCATCAGACTTACCAGCATTTAAGAGAGTCAAGCTGCTTCCTCAAACATCTTCACTTTATTCATTTATTTAGTAGTATACAGTGTTTTGCCTGCATGTACACCTACAGGCCAGAAGAGGGCATCAGATCTTATTATAGATGGTTGTGAGCCACCATGTGGTTGCTGGAAATTGAACTCAGGATCTTTGGAGGAGTACCCAAGTGCTCTGACCCTCTGAGCCATTTCTCCAGCCTGCTCCTTCACTTTAGATCCTGTGCCCATCACAAATATTGATAATGTCCAATGCCTGGTGGTGGGTATATTATTTGCATAAATTATCAATCTTTCCCAACCTTTGTTCTTCCTTTTAATTCTGGAAATTGTTATGGTAATATTAACACCTTCGTTATTTAGTCCTGGCTTTTGTTTTCACATTTTTAAAATTATTTATTTAGTGCAGGGGTAGGGATGTGCCACAGTGGATATACAGAAGTCAGAAGACAAACCACAAAACTCCATTTTCTCCTTCTACCATGTGGATCCCAGGGATTTAACTCAAAAGTCACCAGGCGTGGTGGTAAACACCTCTACCTGCTCAGCCATCTTGTGGCCTAATTCTGAGTGTCTTTATTTTATTCATGAGTGTTTACCTGCATGTAAGCATGTATGCACACCATGTGTGTGCCTGGTACTCATAGTAGCCAGAAGACAGGATCAGATCCCATGGAACTAGTTATAAACAGTTATGAGCTGCCATGTGTGTGCTGGAAATCAAACCTGTATCCTCCGATACATCAACTAATGCTTTTTTTGTTTGTTTCTTGAGACAGGGTTTCTCTGTGTAGCCTTGGCTGTCCTGGACTAACTTTGTAGACCAGGTTGGCCTCGAACTCACAGCGATCCGCCTGCCTCTGCCTCTTGAGTGCTGTGACTAAAGGCGTGTGCCAACACCACCCAGCTATTTAGGATATTCTTTGCTTATTCTTCCAAGTCAGATATTCCCCCTACCTGCTGTTAATTCTTCAGCATTTCCCTCCAGTGACAAACTCTGTTTTGTTTATTAAAAATTCTTTCCTCTTGTGGGACGTTTCCACTGAAATGGAAACTCGGTCTAATAGTTATTTCCGTTCTGCACACTGACACCATTTCATCTCTTTTGGAGTTGTCATATTTTGTCTTCCGCTGCAGCCACTGAAAAGCCATCTACTGTGACCTTCAAAGATAACCCCCATGTAACCTCTGAGTATTTCTAAGATGTTTTGTCTTTGCTTTCCACAGCTTCTCTGTGTGCTGATTTCCTTTCCCTCGGTGTTTGTTACTCACGGGGCTTTTGAACTATGGGTTAGTGTCTGCATGGGGGAACTCAGCTGTTGCCTCTTCCTCCCTGCTGTCCTTGACCTCCCTTCAAGACACAGCTTCAGGGCTGGGCATGGTGGTACACTCCTTTAATCCCAGCACTCAGGAGGCAGAGGCACAGAGGATCGCTGTGAGTTCGAGGCCAGCCTGGTCTACAAATTGAGTCCAGGACAGCCAAGGTCTCACAGAGAAACCCTGTCTCGAAAACAAACAAACAAAAAACAAGTACACTCAAGCAAGCGGCACTTCTTCCACGTCTCTCCTCTATGCCAACAATTTCTTAGGTTCTTAATTTTTTTAGATTTATTTTATTATGCATATGAGTGTCTTGCCTGTATGTATGTGTATACACCACATACATGCCTGGTGTCCACACTGGTCAGAAGATATCAGATCCCCAGAAAATAGCATTATAGACGACTGTGAGCCATCATGTTGGGTGACAAAAGTCCAAATTTGGTTCTCTACAGGAGCACACCATGTTCTTAACCACCGAGCTACCTCTCTAGCCCTCTTGGGTTTCTAAAGACTTTATCATTTCAGAGCCTTCTCGGTTGTTTTCAGCAGGAATGCCCAGTCTCGTTAAGTTTTACATATTCTTTGCTATACACAACACCTCTTTTTTTGTTTTCGGTTTCTCTGTTTAGCCCTGGCTGTCCTGGAACTTGCTCTATAGACCAGGCTGGCCTCAAACTCACTGAGATCTGCTTTCCCCTGCCTCCCAAGTGCTGGGATAAAAGGTGTGTGCCACTGTGCCCAGCTAGATTTATTATTTTATGTATATGCATGTTCTGCCTGCATGTACATCTGTGTATCATATGCCCACAGAGGTCAGAAAAGGGCATCAGATCCCCCGGGACTGGAGTCACAGACAGGTGCTAGCCAAAATGTGGCCCTTCTAGAAGACCACAAGTTTTTGGCCACAGAGCCAACTCTCTAGTCTTGCTGTATGTGTATTTATTGTCTAGATAGCATATGAATTATCAGACAGACATTAGAGTGTAAGGTTATAAATTCCCAACTCAAGTATAAAAGCAGAGTTTAATTAATTAATTAATTATCTCAAGACTGCATAGATCCCATGTACTGCTAGGTTCAAGAACATAAAACACAAAACCGTGGTGGCACATGACTTTAATCCCAGCACTCAGGAGGCAAAGGCAGGAGTTCCAGGCCAGCCTGGTCTACAAAGTGACTTCCAGGGTTACACAGAGAATCCCTGTCTTAATAAACAAAAGCCAAACAAACAAACAAAAACCTGTCTCATCCACTCCCACTCACCACAGCATATGGAACAGCCTCAAGCACAAGCTCGCCAATGCTTCTACTGTGACCAAGGCAAAGACAATGTGTTATTCAGGAGCCTAGCCTGGGCCCACTTCAGTGGTTAGCCACATGAGGATCACCCAGGATCTGCTGTCACCAGCACCAGTCCACTGCAAATAGGACAGTTCTCACAAGGCAACACCAGCAGCAGTACCATGACAAAGGCATGGAAAGGCAGGCCAGGCTCACAGAAGATACCTCTTCCTCATCACTGGGGACAGGGCCAAGCCCTGCAGATCCTGCTTTGTTCCTGTTTACACACACCTAGGCCAGAGTTCCATTGTAAACTAGGCACAGTGAGAGGGACAGCAATCACAACGCACTGTGGTGCCAGCCAAGTGGTATAGTCTCCATGGACTCACCCTTAGGCCCACTGTCACGGAAATGAAGACGGGTAGCATTCTTGCTCTTTGGCCAACTTCCGCCACTGTGCACAAAACACAGCCAATGTTTGGGCTGCTGCCACCTCTGCTGTGGCTTTCAGGTTCCCAGCCTGCTGCAGACTCTGTGCCAGCAGGCCTTACTGGGGTGACAGGAGGGTATGTCCTCCCCCCACAGGCTCAGGGCCTTCTCCATCTGCACCAGGCACCTGTCCCACACTGTGGCCATGACATCAGCATTCGCATGGTGTGGACTTCCATTTCCTTCTACAGCGATTCCACTGCCAGATGCAAGATCTGCTCTTACTGTAGTTAGAACTTTCATTTTGATTCAATTAAAATCTTCCACCATTCCACAGAGGTCCTCTGAAGCTTCTGTGGCACATGCAGGCAGCCAGTGTAGTGTTCTTGCGCTCTGGAGCCATTATTAACACACATGGAAGTTATATGAACCCAGGTGGGAGATCAGGGTGGAGGGCAGGGCAGCTAAGCAAGCACTGGGTACAGGGAGGGTACCAGCCCAGCCTCCTAGAGCCCACATCCTGCTACTCTGGGCCCGTCATTCTGGAAACCACCCGCTGCTTGTTTCTGGCTCTTCCCAAGCAGCAAACCCAAATTACACAAGGCCAGGGCAGGAGTAAGGAGGGACACCGGCTACATCACCTCTCCCATTTCTTCTCCAGCCTTGTTTTTTGCGGTATCAACTGCTTTATTTCATCTTTACCTTCCTGCCCTGATTTTTAACTCTGCATTACAAGTTTCAATGTGCTCTTGCTGTCCCACAGCCCCAGGTGGCTACTTCCTAATAGATGAGGTGCCTTCTCTCCTCTCTGGAAACAGACACCAGGCATTCTCCAAGCTGCTTCTGTTTCCTGTTGGAGGTCAGGATGATCAGGGATCAGGTTCCTCTGTGTCCTCAGAGCTCTGATCTGCTGCACTTCAAAACAAGCCAGTACTCAAATCCATGTCATTTTTTTATGCTATATTTTTTCTTTAAATTATTGATCCTTGGTGTTAATATAGTAGCATCAAAAAGGAAAAGAGATTTTTAAATTTTTGTTATTTTTATTTTTTTAGTGAGCCAAAGGAAAAGAGTTTTTTAAAGATTTCCACACTATCATCATTCGGACAAAAAACAGCAAGTGGTGAGATGGCTTTTAAGAGTTAAGATTAAAAGTGCCTGTACCCCAAGATGGTGGTGGTACAGGCCTCTAATCCCTGCATTCGGGAGGCAGAGGTAAGAGGATCTCTGAGTTGGAAGCCAGCTTGGTCTACAGAGTGAGTTCCTGGACAGCCAGGACTATGCAAAAACCCTGTCTCAAACAAACACGTATATGATAAAACCCAATTTTTAATCAACTCATTTAAGTCACTAAAACAACAAAATTAAAAAGCTAAAAAAGATCCTTCCCCCCAAAAAAGAGAAAAATCTTGAATAACTTCAGCTACCACTTAATTCTAAGGAAAAACTAAAATTGGATCTTTTTGTTGTTTTGTTTTGTTTTCTGAGACAGGGTTTCTCTGTATAGCCTTGGCTATGCTAAACTCACTTTGTAGATCAGGCTGGTCTTGAACTCACAGAGATCCATTTGCCTCTGCCTCCAGAGTTCTGGGATTAAAAGCCTATACCAGCCGAGCGTGGTGACCTTTAATCGCAGCACTGGGGAGACAGAGGCAGATGGATTGCTGTGAATTCAAGGTCAGCCTGATCTACAAACCAAGCCCAGGACAGCCAAGGCTACACAGAGAAACATTGTCTTGAAAATCCTTTTTTTTTTTTTTTTTTAAAGGGGGTTTTGTTTTGGTTTGTTGGTTTTGGTTTTGGTTTTGGTTTTTCGAGACAGGGTTTCTCTGTGTAGCCTTGGCCATCCTGGACTCACTTTGTAGACCAGGCTGGCCTCGAACTCACAGCGATCCGCCTGCCTCTGCCTCCTGAGTGCTGGGATTAAAGGCGTGCGCCACCACGCCTGGCTCAAAAAAAGAGTTTTGACTTTGTTTTTTAGATGCATTTTATTGATGCTATGGGTTTATTTTGGAATTTTCACATTTACTATAAAAGGCTGACATTTGCCTCATATAATTAGTAAACACACTTTTCCTTGCAACCTAAGAACAGCAGTAGGGATATGGTGTGGCGCAGTGGCCAAGAACTTATGTCAGTGCTAATGCCCTGGGCTCCATCCCCAACACCCTAGGAAGGAAAAACAGGGTTTTGGCTAAACTACAGTCTTGGACAATCACGCTACCTGTTTCCTCGTTCTGTCTTGCTTTGCAGTGTGGGAATCACACCTAGGACCCCAAGCAGGAAAGGCCACCAAGCTACTCCCCAGGCCAGAACCCTTGCAAGATGGATCCAGACCCACCCAAGTCACCACACCGCCCTCAGCTCTAAGTGTAAAACTCATTACTATTTTAAACATTCTTCCAATGTCATTATCAACGTTATTTATAGTTTCAGGAAAAGTTGTCAGGGCCTTAACACAAATACTGTAGTATTGAAATCTATTTAATGATTTCTCAAAACTTTAACCCACCCCTTCCCCCCCCACCCCCCGCAAGGGTTTCTCTGTGTAGCCCTGGCTGTCCTGGACTCAATTTGTAGACCAGGCTGACCTGGAACTCAGAGTTCTGCTTGTTTCTGCCTCCCCAAGTGCCAGGATTACAGGCGTACACCACCGCCCACCTGGCTTTTTCACCCTCTTTATAAAGCAGAGTGCCTTATTTACAAAGGAAAAAGAAGGCCCCCCAAAACTTTTTTGTCCCCAAATACCACTATCCCTTCACCAAGTGAAACAGGAGACCCTTCATCTTATGCCAGTAAGAAAGATAACACCAGGTCCCAACAAGGACACATACTCAATAGAGCTCAATGACAATACACCGAGAGCCAGGCCACACACCTTTAATCCCAGCACTCGGGAGGCAGCGGCAGGCTACTCACTGTGAGTGCAAGGCCAGCCTGGTCTACAAAATGAGTCCAAGACAGCCAAGGCTACACAGAGAAACCCTATCCTGAAAAAAAAAAAAATCAACAGCCGCCCCCAAACACACACCCCAACATGTGTGAAGCCAGTGGTCACTCCTCTGTCATTTCCTAAAGTGCCTGATGTTTTTTTGTGAGACTGAATCTCATTGGCCTGGAGCTTACAGGTTAGGGTGGCTGCCCAGGGAGCCCCAGGAATCCACTGACCCCACTTCACAGCCCTGGGATTATCAGCACACCCTACCCACAAATCTTTTTTTTTTTTTTTAAATAATGTATTTAATTTTATTTTAGCATGAGGGGTTGCCATTAGAACTGGTATTATAGACAGTTGTGAACTGCCATGTGGTGGCTGGGAATTGAACCCGGGTCCTTTGGAAGAACAGACTGCTCTTAAACACTGAGCCATCTCTCCAGCCCCCACAAATCCTTTTAACATGGGTTCCAGGATCGGACTCAGGGCCCCATGGTTGCTTAACAAGCACTCCACCGTCTCCCCAGCTCCACAGTCCAGAATTCTGAACAACAGAAGCCTGCTCTGCCAACAAACCAAGAATATGCCCCTTTGACCTTATTCCAAATAGTAAAATCATCTCCGTTTGCTGGGCATGGTGTCGCACACCTTTAATCCCAGCACTTGGGAGGCAGAGGCAGGCAGATCCCTGTGAGTTCGAGGCCAGCTTGGTCTACAAAGCGAGTCCAGGACAGCCAGGGCTACACAGAGAAACCCTGTCTCAGAAAAAATAAAAAAAGTCAAGCCGGGCGTGGTGGCGCACGCCTTTAATCCCAGCACTCGGGAGGCAGAGGCAGGCGGATCGCTGTGAGTTCGAGGCCAGCCTGGTCTACAAAGTGAGTCCAGGACAGCCAAGGCTACACAGAGAAACCCTGTCTCGAAAAACCAAAAAAAAGAAAAAGAAAAGTCATCTCCGTTTGCAGAGCCACATCCAGGTGATCTTTTGTAGCCTAGGAAACAGTGATGGACTATGGATGGACCCTTACCCCATGAGGCTGTTAACAATGTTATATGGTTAAGAACTTGCTGCTCAACTGAGTGCTTTTACAAAAGACGCCCACTCAACTAAACAGATCTAAAGAAAACATTAAAGCACATTACATGTCTGCTTACTTACATACCTATAAACAAACTCCAAACCTAAACACGATAAATTCGAAGTGGCTCAGTTCCCAGGCAGTGCTTTCACGAGCACTGCACTAGATACAATAACCTATTTTCTGATGAGGCGGAAGAATGCACTAGGGCAGCATCAGGAGGAGCCCGCGCTCTGACGCACACAGCGCCTTGCTCACCTTATTCTAAATGCCTATTTTTACAAAATCATAAGCCAAGGACTTGTTTTGCCTGAGATCTAGAGATGTGGCTGAGTGGCGGAGGGCCTGCCTAGCACACAGCCCTAGGCTCAACTCCCAGCACCACAATAACATAGAATAAAATGTAGGGGCCTAGAGTGATGACTGGGCAGTTAAGTGCACACTCTGCTCCTCCAGAGGACCAGAGTTTGGGTCCCAGCACCCATGTATTTTGAAGCTTTGTCATCATGTACATATTTTAAAGCTGAACTTTTGATCATGACATGGCTCTTTTTATGCCTACATAGCACATTTTCCCAAGCCTTAATTTGTGAGCTAATAGTCATTTCAGTTTTTCTATGCCCAGTGTATACAGTGGTATAGTTATTTTCATTTCTTTTGCTTTTTAAATATATTTTAGTTTTGATGCTTAACATATATATCATTTCTTCATTGTTGTTCTGGTTTGTTTTTTCAAGACAGGGTTTCTCTGTGTCACCCTGGCTGTCTTGGAACTCACTCTGTAGACTAGGGTGGCCTCAAACTCACAGCGATCTGCCTGCCTCCCATCACCTGGCTATTACAGTTTCTTTTGGGGGATAGGGGGGAATGGTTCAAGATAGGGTTTCTCTGTGTAGTCTTGGCTATCCTGGACTCACTTTATAGGCCAGGCTAGTATCAAATTCAGAGATCTGCCTGCCTCTGATGGGACTGAAGGCATGCACCACTGAAGCCAGCCTTACATAGTTTCTTCTGCCCCCCCCCCAACCCTTGCCAGACAGGGTCTCTCTGTGTAGCTTTGACTGTTCTGGACTCACTTTGTACACCAGGTTGACCTTGAATTCACAGCCTCTGCCTCTACCTCCTCAGTGCTGGGATTAAAGGCATGTGCCACCACACCCAGCTAGTTTCTTTTCTTTCTTTTTTTTTTTTTTTTTTGTTTTTCGAGACAGGGTCTCTCTGTGTAGCCTTGGCCATCCTGGACTCACTTTGTAGACCAGGCTGGCCTCGAACTCACAGCGATTCGCCTGCCTCTGCCTCCCGAGTGCTGGGATTAAAGGCGTGCGCCACCACGCCCGGCTGCCCAGCTAGTTTCTTAAAGCATGCAGTTGAGTTTCTTTATTGGTGTTTTGCCTGCATGTATGTCTGTGTGAAGGTGTCGGATCTTGGAGTTACAGACAGTTGTGAGCTGCCATGTGGGTGCTGGGAGTTGAACCTGGGTCCTTGGGAAGAGTAGACAGTGCTCTTAAACACTGAGCCATCTCTCCAGCCTTGAGTTTTTTTTTTTTTAAGATTTATTTTTATTTATGAATGTGACTGTGTGTGTGTCCGTGTGCGTGCACACATGACAGCTAAAAGAGGGTATCAAGACATCCTAGAACTAGAATTATAGGATGTGAGCCCGACTTGGGTGCTGGGAATTGAAGCAGAGCCTTTGGAAGAACACCAAGCGCTCTTCACTGCTGAGCCATCTCTCCAGCCCCACACTAATATTTTGTAAACACTGGCTTTCGATGTTTAGATGTGTACTTAGCTGCCACTGAAATCTCTTTGCTGTGAATGCATACATTCAGGAAATATGGACACTAAGCTAAGCAGCCCCTTGGTCACTGCACCCCTCTGAGTATGTGAATGTGTCTGTCCCTGTGTGGAGGCCAGAGATCTTCCTCTACAGCTCTGCCTGTTTCTGAAACAGTCTTTCTGAAGCTGGAATTCATGGCTCACCTAGAGTGGGAACACAGCCAGCCTCAGGATGCTGCTGTGCCCAGCTCCCAGCACTGGGATCTCAGACTGTCTGGCGCTGCTGGGGCTGGCTCTTCTACATGGGTGCTGAAGAGCAAGCCTGGTCGGTCCTTATGCCTGACAAGCACCTTAACAACAGAGCCAGCCCCCTTTTCTATCAATATCATGTTATATGTGTGCTTGAATCCAACTTAATTTTATATATTTGTATGAACAGTCTACAAATAAGCTTTTTTTTTTTTTTTTTTTCTGAGACAGGTTTCTCTGTGTAGCCTTAGCTTTCCTGGACTCATTTTGTAGACCAGGCTGGCCTCGAACTCACAATGATCCATCTGCCTCTGCCTCCTGAGTGTTATGATTACAGGCGTGTGCCACCACGCCTGGCAATAAAGAAATCTTAAAAAATAAAACAAAAAACTACCACTACAAGCAAAAAACTGCAACACCCAGATTATCCTGGGTCTGGGACTCAGGACCCTCCTGCCTGAACCCTTAAATATGAGCCACACAATGTTGCCTGGCTTCTCATCTGGCATCTTTGCAGGGCTCACACACAAGCGCCTCCCCACTTCTTAGGATGAATATTCAATCAACTACAGATACCAGATATTTTCTTTTCTTTTCTTTTCTTTGTTTTTGTTTTTGTTTTGTGTTGTTGTTGTTGTTGAGACAGGACTTCTCTGTGTAGCCTTGGCTGTCCTGGACTTGCTTTGTACATCAGGTTGGCCTTGAACTCACAGCGATCCACCTGCCTCTGCCTCCCGAGTGCTGGGATTGCAGGCATGCACCACCAAAGCCTGGCCTACAAATTAAGTTTTCAAGCGAGAGAACATGGAAGCAACGAAAGATTTTGATGGCAAATTCTGGGGCTAGGAGTTAGCCTTGACATTCAATGGGGAGCCTCTGGGGGCGTGTGTGAGGAGCTGGTCAACACTTCAGGAAACAGCAGGCCAGACCGTAGTCAGACAGGAGCAGACATTTCCTACACGGTGCTTCTATGCCGGGGAGGTTCGTCCAGGTGCACCATAAATTCTTCCCAAAGAAAAGATCTAAACAAACAAAATATCGGCATGTGGCGGTGCGCGCCTTTAATCCCAGCATTTGGGAGGCAAGAGGCAAGCGGATCTCTGAATTTAAGATCTATGGATAGAGTCCAGGTCAGCCAGGGCTACAAAGAAAAACCCTGGCCTGGAACTCACAAAGATCCAATCCACATGCCTCTGCCTCCCTGAGTTCTTGGATTACAGGCGTGAGCAGCCACACCTGGCTTTGTTTGTTTCATTTGTGTTTTGTGTGTGTGTTTGACTTACTTTGTAGATCAGGCTGGCTTGGAATTCACAGAACTCCGTCTGCCTCTCCCTCCCGAGTGCCGTTGGGATTAAAATTGACGCATTTTGGATGCTTGGTTTCCCGGCCCTTTTTCTTCTATGGACATATCCCATAAATGAGATAATAAAATTTTAAGTGTCACAAAGTCTAAGACCAGGGCCAGGGTGTATCTCAGTGGTAGACTCCCCGCTCAACATGTCCAGACTTACTTAGCAAAAGTAAGTCTAACACCCCAAGACCTGGCCAGCCTCTTCTACATAGTGAGTTCCAGGCCAGCCAAGGCTGCACAGTGAGCCGCTGTCTGGGTATAAAGAGCTCCCTCCCTCCGGTAGCTCACTACAGCCACAGGTGAGCGCTGGGGAGAGGCTAGCAGTGCAGTTCTTGGTATGAGCAGACGCTCCCTCAATCCCTACCACCACCAAACACACTAAGAAGTTTCAGCTCTCAGAGATACAACGTTAGAGGAAACCAATGCTTTGAGGGACCTAGAGAATAGGCTGCAGCTTAGTGGTAATGCGCTTCCGAAAGTAAGCGTTGGCCCTGGGTTAGACCCTCTACCCCCACTGCTGTTCTTGGACCGCATATGGGCACTCCGACAAGTCCTTTACTCAGGAGTGCCATACCCAGCCATTCTAGTTTGGTTTGGTTTGGTTTGGTTTGGCTTGGCTTGGAGACAGGATCTCGCCATGTAGCCTCAGCCCTCCTGAAACCTAGTACGTAGACCAGGCTGGCCTCCTGACCTACATGCAGGAGGTGAACGGGAGAGCTGCCACCAGCCCGTATTGGTTTTCATCAGGTCACAAGCAAGAAAGCCCTCCAAGCTCACCAACGATCTCTAGCTGTGTCTAATACTCTCACTCGCGCCCTCACTGGCCCAAAGTGGTAATAAGTAGTCAGGTAGTACAAAATCAGGCAAGGGCTGCAGCAACAGAGCCAACATCGCGAGAGTTGCACTGGTGGAGTTACACAGACAGAAGGAAAACTCCAAACAGCTGAGAAGCGTGCTCCGGCAGAGAAGCGAGCTCCGGGCAACAAGTCAGGACAGCCACTGCGGGGCACATCAGTGCAAGTGCCTTGCTCTGGCCCATCCTTAGCTCTCCGCGGGGAGTGCGGGTGCTTCTTCCAGCACACCTAGAAGGCACACTGTGATAAATGTCTTGAAACTGCCTGGGGTTTATTCCCCAGCACTGCGAGTGGGAGGGAGGGGCGGAGGGGAGGGAGGGAGGAACTGTCCTGACTGAAATAATAAACAGAAGTGGAAAAACTGTCAACATTAGACTACAAATAGAACTCAGCACTTGAACTCACAGCCACTTTTCAAGCTTCAGATTGAGATTTGTAATTATGATTTACTTTTGCATTTTTGTATGTGTGTGTGTGTGTGTGTGTGTGTGTTTGTTTTTTTTCCAAGACAGGATTTTTCTCTGTGTAGCCCTGCTGTCCTGGACTCACTCTGTAGACTAGGCGAGCTTGTTTTTTTTTTTTCAAGACAATTTTTCTATGTAGCCTTGACTGTCCTGGACTCGATTTGTAGACCTAGCCAGCCTTGAACTCACAGAGCTCCGCCTGCCTCTGCCTCCTCAGTGCTGAGATCACAGGCGTGCACCAATTTTTGAAAAACTGTCAACCAGTCTTCCAAGTAATCTAGAATAAACACTTCCGTTTACTTTTATTTGGATCCTGTTTTAAACAAGTCATAGCAGCATATGGCTATAATCTAAGCACTCAGAATGCTGAGGCAGGAGGATTGCAATTTACAGGCCTGTATGGGCTACACACAATTAAGAGACAATAGTCAAGGCCCTAACCCCACCCAGACTTGCAGAACCACCGGGTCTGGAACAATATCAGAAGCAGAGCTGGGACAGAGAACCGGTGGCTCCCAGATTAGAAAGGCCCATAGCTCCTGCCACAGAGAGAACCTGACTTCCCTAGGGTTGGCCTCATCCACAAGCGGAATTTCATGAAACCATCCAAACACAGCTGCTATGGCGCCATAGCAATGACACCTGGCAGAGGGCATGGAGAAGGACCGACCCAGCGTGCCGCCTAACTCACTCCCCAGAGGTCAGGCCATCATCCCAGTTGTTCCAGAAGCTGAGACAGGAGAATTACCAAGTTCAAAGATGACCTGGGCTACAGAGGGATTCAAAGCCAACCTGGGCAACTTAGTGAAATTCGAATTATTTAAAAAAGTAAAATGGAGCCGGGCGTGGTGGCGCAGGGCTTTAATCCCAGCACATGGAAGGGGCAGGTGGATCATTGTGAGTTCAAGGCCAGCCTGGTCTACAAAGTGAGTCTAGGACAGCCAAGGTTACTAATACTAGGTCCTGCTTCTCATCCTCCAAAACGGTAGATACAGGTATTAACATCCCCCTGCCTAAAGAGGACCAGCTAATTCAGAGAATGTGGTCCATATTTTAACAGGGTAAAAAAGGAAACAACTCATGACCCCACAACATAAAAGGCCTTAAAGAGCAGAGCGATAGTGGCACACGCCTTTTTAAGCCCAGCACTTGGGAGGCAACGGCAGGCGAGTGGATCATTGTGAGTTCAAGGCCTTCTGGTCTACAAAGCAAGTCCAGGACAGCCAGGCTACACAGAGAAAACCTGTCTCGAGGAAAAAAAAAAAAAGTCTTACAGAACTGACTGCAGATGCATGAGAAAGTTTTTTGTGCCTCCAGGGTGTGAGGCAAGATTTCCAAGACACAGGCAACAAAGGAGCCGGAGCCGGAGGCAACAGATTCAAAAAGAAGGAAAAACCATCCCACAACCCAAACCAGATGCTTGCGGCTACAATACCTGCACCCCCTTATTTACAAACTAGCTTTGGCCTGTAAACGCCTAGAGACAACCAAACAGCTGAGCCAGACACTGCACAGCAGCCCCAGAAGATGCCCGACCTGATACCTCGCTCGCCTCCTGTTCCCAAACAAGGCGGGCACTCGACCGGCACCATCTCAAATCTGCACTCTCAGCAGCCAAGGAGCACAAAGCCATGAGGCATGTACTTAAAAAGAAGCTGTGAGGCAGAGCGGCCATGTACCAAAAGGCAAAACTTGCGAGCCAGACCTGTGATCTCAGCACTTTCGAGGCGAAGACAGGAGGATCGGAAGCTCAGCCAAGCCTCGACTACAAAGCGAGTTCCATACCAGCCTGAACTAAATAAATAACCTACTTTAAAAAAAAAATTTTTTTTTTTTTAATTAAGCAAAAACTTGGGTAGGACTTGGTTACACCAGCCTTTAAAAGCCAGCACCTGCGAAGCAGAAGCAGGCGGATCTCTGCATTCCAGACCAGCCAGGGCTTCATACTGAGGTCTCCTACACCCCGGAGGAGAAAAAAAAAAAAAAAAAAAAAAGGTAAAACTTGATAAGGGAAAAAAATAATAAAAGTGCAGAGTAAACTTTTCTTTTCCATTCCTTCTCTTAACCCCGACGTCTGGGTGGTTGGCCAAGCCAGACTGATTATTTTCATAGCCTCAAGGCTGAAGTCTTCCTTCCGGCCATTGTGTTTATTTCCATCTCCTCCTCACCCCACCCCCATCCCCCAAAAAAAGTCCAGGTCCCGTAGGACCCACAAGCCAACAGGTCCGGACAAAGCCCACACGGCTGGGCTCCACCTGGGAGCAGGGAGGAGCTCCGGTCAGCCTGGGCGGGCACAGACTGCAGAGCCTGGTAACTCCCGCCCCCTTACCAGGGCCCCCTCCGCAGTTACCAGGCACCGATGCCCCGCCCCCATTGTGCCCGCCGGCCAATCGCGCGCGGCCTGCTGCCCTAAGCGCAAGCCCCAGATACACACACCAACACACATACACACAACACACACGCACGCACGCATACACACGCACACGCACCAAACCCGAGCGCGACCCCACGGGGCTCAGGAGGGGCCGTGACACCGCGCTCGCGCGCTCTCGCCCCGAAGAGCCGATTCAACCAATCAGAGCGAAGAAGGCGATGGACTTGCGCGACCCCGCGGGGGAATTCGCTCAATCGTTCGCTTGTTCACGCGCGGGGGATGGGAGGGGGACTGCTCGCGCGAGACCATCCCTCTCAAACCAGCGCGCCCCCCCACCCTCCCGACCACCGTACACGCTTATGTATAGAATATACGCACGCGCAGGACGCCGCGAGTCCTCCCCCACGCGCCACGGGTGCGCGCGTGCAACTGTCGTCTTCTCCACCCCCCAAACAACACCTCCAGCCTCCCCATCCCCCTCAAAAGCCGCGTCGGCTCTGCTTGCCAAGACCCCCAAGTAGAGTGGACTTTTGGGGGTCACAGCGCGTCCGTCTCCCCAACCCCCGAAGTTGTCCCCTCGCCACTTACAACGCGCCAGGCGACCCCCAACTCTCATACCCGAGTCTGTGCGCACGGTCCCGACATAGGCAAAGTGTCGAATAAAGACGCCCCTGTTCGCCATGGCACCCCGAGGTAGAGGGGACGGCGGAGGGGGACACTTAAAGGAAGGGGACAATCTAAGACAGGGACTCACCCGAAGTGCAGTCGGGGAGGGGGGGGGAATGCGGAGAGCAAAGCGGGTGTAGGCCGGAGGGGCCTCGGCTGAGGCGAGCTGGCGAACGGGGTGGAGGTGAGAGGGCGAGGGGGGCCCTTGCGTCTCGGCCGTGCTCCTGTCACCGCCGCATGGCCGCCCCCGGCGGGGCCTCGCTCCTCACTGGGATCGCCTCTCGCGGGGGCACACAGAGGGACGAAGCCGGGGGTAACCGCGGCAGGCGGGCGGAGAGCGCGTGCAGGGAAGCGAGGGGGGGTGCCGGTGCCCCCTTTTCTCTGCTCTCCGAGCTTCTCTCTCACCCTCCTCCTCCTTTTTTTCCCTCCCCCCTACCTCTTTTTTTTTTTTTTTTTTTTTGCTTTTTTTTTTTTTTTTTTTTTTTTTTTGTTCCTGGAAGGTACCGCTGCGCGTGCGTGCGAGCAGCACCGCCCACCGGGAGTTGTAGTTCCAGACGCGCGCTCACCTACGTAACGGGTGGGTACCCCGAACTATAACTCCCAGACAGCATTGCGTGATGAACCCAGATTCTCTCCCCACCGCCCCCCTCTAGGCTGAGGCGAAGCGGCGCGGCGCCCGGCCCTCTCCGGCTAGGACTGTCAATGGAGGCGCGCGGGTGGTGGGAGCAAGAACATGGCTGCACCTGGGGCCTGCGCGGCCGCCGGGTGGGGGAGGGGAGTGGGTTGGAAAGAAACGGAGACCTAGAACGGAGCGGCGTCCTTACCTTGCTTCTGCAGCGGGCCACAACTTCCACTTAAATAACTCTTTGCAGCCGACATTCCCTTGCAAATTGCAAAGTTGGGGGCATTGCAAAGACCAGGGGAGCCCCCGGCGCTGGCCTGTCGCCTGTTTGCAAAGGGAAGTCCCCCAGCTCCGGGACACAAAGAACTCAATGTTTTCAAAGCTGGCTTTAGAAGCAACCAGAGTGGACTTGCCCTAACTTGGGGACAGGCAACGGATGGGAGGGGGTGAGCAACTCATGTTTTCCACTTCTTGCTCCTCTCTCGAATCTTTACGCACCTTTCCTTTAAAAGGAAAGTTGGGAAAATCCTGGTTGTTCCCGCAACTACAAAGAGGTTTAACTTAAAGCCCCTCCTCCGTTCATTAATTTTTACTTCTCAACTATTTAATAAAATCAATGGCTTTCGAGAGTAACGTCTAAGTTAAATGCAAAACTTAAAAATGCCCGTGTTTGAGGAACTTAAAGGTTAAGGCTAAGCACTAAATTGAGTGAATTTGTGCTGTTTGGTTTTTTCTCCCCTTCCCTTCCCCCCCCCTTTTTTTTTTTTTTTTTCGCCAACCCCCTCCGCGGTCCGAATATTCGGGCACCCTCCCCCAACCGTTGCTTCTCAGTAGGTGGCGGCCACAAGGCTTTTTCCAGCCTCCCAGCCTCTTTGTCGCTTGCAGGAAAACTTTCCGTGCAAGCCAGTCTTTTGATGTAGTTCCAAACCATGCCTTTGAATTCGGGTTCAAGGATTGGCGTTCCTTGGTCGACTTTCTTGTCTGAAACCGCACCCACAAAGCCTCTTCTAGAATCTCCATGTTGGATTTCTTTGCACTCCACAGAGTCTTTAAGGATCCCTAGGAAGCAATCTGATTACAGAAGCCGCCTATGTTTTTTATGATTTCTCCCTAACAATATTTACACCCGTCGTTGCCTATCCTAATCCGATTGTGACTCAACTTTGTCGACTCTGTCCAGAGCCATTCATTAAGTTGTCAAAAGAACAACTTTCTCTTTGCACTCGGGTTTGACTGATTTTGGAATATTTAGCCAAATTCCATATGCCGGAAACAGGAGTCCGGATCCTTTACAGCAAAGGCTGTGTGCTAAGATCTTACTATGATTATTTTTCCTATACGTGCTTAGGACAAAAGTTCTTCAGGGCGTGGCGATGCACACCTGGAATTCCAGCACTCAGGCTGTAGAGGCAGGAGGATGGCTACAAATTGGAGGTCAGACTGATCCAAGTAAGGAATTCAGGTCAGCCAGGGCTACTTGGTAAGACCCAGTCTCAAAACAATGAACAATGGGAAGATTACAAAGTTGGGTGGGAATTTTTTGTTTGTTTGTTGTTATTGTTGTTTGGGTTTCCCCCCCCCCACCCCCGAGATACGGCGTCTCTGTGTTACCCTTGGCTGTCCTGGACTTGATTTGTAGACCAGGCTGGCCTCAAACTCACAGAAATCTGCCTGCCTCTGTGGTCCCCAAGTGCTGGGATTGTAGGCATGCTCTACTGTGCCCAGCACAAAGTTTTGTTTTTGTTTTCTAGTCAGACACAAGAGATTAAAAAAAAAAAAAAAAATACAATAACACTAAAATGGAATATTTAGGGCCAGGATGTAGCTTAGGTGGTAGACGGCATGCTTAGCGTTAGTGCTACACGAATCGGGCATGGCGGCCCATATCCGTAATCCCAGCCCATGGGAGGAGGAAGCAGGAAGATCAGAAACTCAACATCATCCTCTGCTATACAGAGACTCTGAAGCCAACCAAGGATATGTGAGACCTCATATTAAATAATAATAGAAATAATATTGATAAACCACCCCTAACAATATACTACCATAACATCCATTTGAATATCACTGAAAATAGTAAAGCTGTCTGCACTCTTCTGCCCACTTTGATGACAGGGAAAGCCTGGCTTTGGATGGCATCCTTGATCCTCAGCCAACTTTTTCCACAGCTGGAAAAGTACTCAGGCTTCCTCGGGAACAGGCGCTGCCTGTGAGGTCGCTCTGGTGTTTCCCAGTTGGGACGAGTTCCTATGTACTCATCTCTTGCTGTAGCACTGCATGGCTTTTATCTCTTCTACATTCTCAGTCCCCTCAGGAGAAGGGACTTGTCGGTTGGCACTGTTTGGGTTTGGCTTGGAAATGGCTCTCACTCTGTATGTAGCCCAAGCTGGCCTCGAACTTTCCACTCTAACTCATCAGCCTCTGAGTTCTGGGATTAACGGTGGGAATCGCAATGCCAGGTCCGAGGTCTCCAGAGATGCTTCCTGACAAGTCACAATTGCCTACAATCCAAACAAGTTTTCTGTTCATGCCTTCAGCCCTCAAAGTTCAGACCCATTCCATCGTCATTATGCAAATATCTATCCTGCCTTGTAATCTTTGAACACTGAAGGAAAGCATAGATGTCATTTCCTTCACAGTTTCTTAGAGAGGAGACTCCATCCAGATTGTAGACCTTAGAAAGGTTGTTCTTTAGAGATGAAGATTGAACAACAGGCCCAGTGGCACACGCCTGTAATCCCAGCACTCACTCAGGAGGCAGAGGCAGGCAGATCTCTGTGAGTTCGAGGCCAGCCTGTTCTACAAAGTGATTCCAGCACAGCCAAGGCTACACAGAGAAACCCTCAAAAAACCAAACCAAAAAAGAAAAAGAAAGGAAGGAAAAATAGACTTTCAGCCGAGCAGTGGTGGCACACACCTTTAATCCCACCACGTGGGAGGCAGAGGCAGGCAAATCTCTGAGTTTAAGGCCAGCCTGGTCTACAAAGCAAGTCCAGGACAGCCAGGACTACAAAAGAAACCCTGTCTCAAAAAAAAAAAAAAAGAAAAAGAAAAAGAAAAAGAAAAGAAAACAACAAAACAAAACAAAAGGTTCAAGCTAAGTGGTAGTGTTGGCAGCCTATGCCTTTAATCCCAGCGCTCCTGAGGCCGACAGTGGTAGGGTAGGTGGAGTCTGTAACACAGTTTCCTGAGCAAGCTGGCCAACTTGCGATATTGGCAAGATCTAGGTTCAATTGGGAGAGCACATCTCAATAAAGTGATGAGCAATCAAAGACTCGGTGTCACTTCTGGCCTCCATGTGTACATACATATATACATACATACACATATATGTGAACCCATACATATACACACACATGTATGCCTATTCCACACACACACATGCAAAATAATAAAAGCCAGAATCATCATTTTTACTGCCCTTCATCCTGGCCAAAAGAGCAAGAAGACACAGCATCTGTATGCTTGACCTTGAGGCCATTTTCTAGGAAAATAATCATTCCCTCAATGCAATCACTGAACAGTGCAAGACTTCAAGGCTAGATCTGATAAGAGAGACAATTATTGTATGACCGGAGGGCAGGTGTCACTCCCAGGCTGGAGGCCCTGGACATAGGAGTGAATCATATTGACAGCAATTATAAACCTGGATATTTCCTCAGGGTACTCTGAAGGAAGCAGAAGTTTTTGGTTTTAATATAGGTGTAAACCAGGCAGTGGTGGTGCATGCCTTTAATCCCAGCACTTGGGAGACAGAGGCAGGTGGATCGCTGTGAGTTCGAGGCCAGCCTGGTCTACAAAGTGATTCCAAGACAGCCAAGGCTACACAGAGAAACCCTGTCTCGAAGGGGGAAAAAAAAAAAAAAAAAGGTGTAGTGAGAATTCTGGTTCCTTCTTTTTTGTTTTTTTGGTTTTTGTTGTTGTTGTTGTTGTTTTCCCCCAGACAAGGTCAATGTGTAGCCTTGGCTGTCCTGGACTGTCTTTATAGATCAGGCTGCCTCCAAACTCACAGTGATCCACCTGCCTCTGCCTCCCGAGTGCTGGGATTAAAGGCGTGTGCCACCACTCCTGGCTGAATTTTGGATTCTATTGTTTTTTTGGGGGGGTATTGTTGTTGTTTTGTTTTATTTTTTGAGACAGGATCTCACTATGCAGTTCTGAATATCCTAGAACTCACTATATAGTGTAGGCTAGCCTTGAACTCACAGAGATCTACTCACCTCAGCTTTCCAAGTGCTGGGATTAAAAGTATATGCATGCCACTAGCAAATCTTTTGTTTTGTTTTGTTTTGAGACAGGGTTTCTCTGTGTAGCCTTGACTGTCCTGGACTCACTCTGTAGACCAGGCTGGCCTTGAACTCACAGATATCTGCCTGCCTCTGCCTCCAGAGTGCTGGGATTAATGGCATGCGCCACAAAGCCCAGCTGCAAGTCTTTAAAGATTTCAGTTAATTAGCCGGGCGTGGTGGTGCACGCCTTTAATCCCAACACTCGGGAGGCAGAGGCAGGCGGATCGCTGTGAGTTCGAGGCCAGCCTGGTCTACAATGCGAGTCCAGGATGGCCAAGGCTACACAGAGAAACCCTGTCTCAAAAAAACAAAAAAAAAAAAAAAAAAAAAAAAAAAAAAGATTTCAGTTAATTAAAGACTTGGTAGAGGCATGCACACACCTGTAATCCAGCACTCAGGTGGCACCGGCAGGTGGATCTCTTGAGTTCCAGGCCAGCCTGGTCTACAGATGGAGTTCCTGCACAGTGGCCAAGGGCTACACAGAGAAACAACAAAAAAGACATGTGCCAACAAGCCTTATAGAGATTTCCTGCTCTCTGTAGCCCAGATATCTGAAACTATTATGACCTGTATTTGGTAAATGTACCAGTTTATGAATTTTAGGCTGGCTTGATTACATGTTTGTAATCTGACCCCTGTAGAGGTGGGTGCCTGGGAATAAGAAACATCGTATCTTAAAACAAACAAACAAAACCAAACAAAATCATGCATGGCTTTTGGTGGTGCATGTCCTTAATCCAGAGGCAGGCAGATCTCTTGAGTTCTAGGTCAGGCTGAGCTTCAGAGTGAGCTCCAGGACAGCAAGGGCTACACAGAGAAACCCCGTCTGTAAAAAAGTATACAAAGAAAGAAACCCAAACTGCTGGATATGATGCTGGCTGCTCTCCTTTAATTGTATCACTTGTATCAAAGGGATTGAGGCCAGCCTGATTTACAAAGCAGGCTAGCCTTGGCTACACAGTGAGACCCTCTTAAAAAGTATGGGGAGGGGCTGGAAAGGTAGCACTCAGTGGTAAGAGCGCCGATTCTTTCAGAGGACCCTACAGTACATGGCATCTTCAAGCTGCCTGTAACTCCAGTTCCAGGTGTGACCTCTGCAGGCATCAGGCACATCCACAATGTGCATACATACGTGAAGGTGAAACACCTATAAAAGACTGAAGAAGAAGCCGAGCGGTGGTAGTGCACGCCTTTAATCCCAGCACTCGGGAGGCAGAGGCAGGCAGATCTCTGTGAGTTCGAGGCCAGCCTGGTCTACAAAGTGAGTCCAGGACAGTCAAGGCTACACAGAGAAACCCTGTCTCAAAAAGACCAAAAAAAAAAAAAAAAAAAAAGACTGAAGAAGACTCTAAAAATATATACAACTTCTATTCTTTCCCCTTGTTTTTTTTTTTTTTCTTCGCTCTTTTCTTCTTCCCTTTCTTTTCTTAATCATTATACAACCCAGGCTACCCTGTCAGTAATCCTCCCACTTAAATCTCCCCAGTGCAAAGATTTCAAGGAATGCCCAATGCCTGGCCTCAATGAATGACTTTCTTTGAGAGAAATGCTTTATTTGAAATGATGAAAGAATGCTTTGTTTACTTATTTATTTTGAGGCAGGGAGTTGCTGTTACTGTGTGGCTTTGGCCTGGAACTAGCTATGTAGATCAACTAGCTAGCCTTGAAATTACAGGCTTCCACTTGCCTCTACCTCTTGAATGCTGGGATTAAAATAAGGATCAGCTGAGGGTGATGGCCCAAGCCTTTGAACCCAGCACTACGGAGGCAAAGGCAGGTGGATATTTGTGAGTTCAAGACCAGCCTGGTCTACAAAGCAAATCCAAGACAGCCAGAGCTACATGGAGAAACCCTGTCTCAAACAAATATAATAATAATAATAATGATGATGATGATGATGATGATGATGATGATGATGTTGGGGATGGTCGGCCATATGGCCAATGTTCAGCCATCTTGTCAGAGCCTACACCTTTAGGCTCCTATTTCTCCAGCAGTCTGTCATTAACCAGAAACCAGCTGACCCTGTCGTGGTTTGGCAATTAGACTAAAGATAAGATTTAGACAGAGCCACCCTGTTGTAGTTTGGCAGTTAGATTAGATAAAGATAGCAAAATATTCGGTGTGGCAGAACGTTGTGACCTGCTTGGAATTCCTCAAGTCTTGAGATAGCTTGCAGCTGGGTTGCCATAGCAATGTGCTTCCCTGCCCCCTGCCTTATAAAACCTTCTACCTGAAAAATAAAATTTGAGAGCTTAGTCAAAGACTTGCTCTCCTTCTTCGTGTCTTGTGTTCAGTCCCTATACAGGAGACTTCTCCCGAGCTTTAATGGAACCCCGGCAGGCCGGGACAAATGATGATGATGATGATGATGAAGAAAAGACCATCATACCTAGCTATTTAGTGTTTCCATGCTTGGCCTCTCAGAGTGCTGGGGGCTCAAGTTTGATTAGCTGATTTTTGAGACAGGAGGCTGGCCTTGAACTTGAATTCCTACTGCCAACATCTCCTCAGTGTTGGAATTACATTTGTATGCAGAGACTGGAGGTGGTGTCGCACGCCTTTAATCCCAGCACTTGGGAGGCAGAGGCAGGCAGACTGATGTGAGTCAAGGCCAGCCTGGTCTACAAGAGAGTTCAGGACAGCCAAGGCTGCACAGAGAAACCCTGACTTGAAAAACCAAAAGTAAATTAATATTTATGTTATGCAGTATATGTGTATGACTGTTTTGTCTACATGTATGTATGTGCACCGTATGCAGATCTGGTGCCTGCAGGGGCTTGGAAGGGTGTCTGGAGTTGGAGTTACAGATGGTTGTGAGCCACCATGTGGGTGCTGGGAATTGAACCTGAGTCCTTTGGAAGAGCAGCCAGTGTTTTTAACTTTTTTTTTTTAGATTTATTTATTTATTATTATGAATACAAGGCTCTGTCTGCATGTACACCTGCAGGCCAGAAGAAGGCATCAGATCATCACATTGTAGATGGTTGTGAGCCACCACGTTCTTGCTGGGAATTGAACTCAGGACCTCTGGAGGAACAGTCTGAGCCATCTCTCCAGCCCTTTGTTCTTTTCAGCCATCTTTCCAGCCCATAAGTCTGATTTTTTTTAAAAAATGAGCTGGGCATCATGGTGCACACCTTTAATCCCAGCACTCGGGAGGCAGAGGCAGGCAGATCTCTGTGAGTTCTAGACCAGCCTGGTCTACAGAGTGAGTTCTAGGACAGTCAGGGCTACACAGAGAAACACTGTCTGGAGTGGGGTGAAAAAAAGGGTGGAAAGTTTCAGGTGCCAAGACTGTGACCATAGCTCAGCTGGAAGATTCTTGCCTAGTGTGCACGAGGCCCTGGCTCCCATTCTAGCACCGCAGCAAAAGGAAATGCCGATATTCATCACTATAACTCAGCAAGTGGAGGCAGGAGGACTGGAAATTCAAGATCATCTGTGGCTACATCATAAGACAAAGTCAAGGGCAGCCTGGGATAGATAAGCCTGTGTTTTACTGACTAATTAATGTGGCAGCGGTACTCTCTCCTTCGACTTCTAGCTGGCCTCCTTTCAGATGGGCTGTACTCATTTCACTGAGAAGCCAGGCGTGGTGGCCCAGGCCTGTAATCTAAGCATTTAGGAGGCTAAGGCAGGAGAGAATTTGAGATTACCTAGGGCTGCATTGGGGGATCCAGACAAAGAGAAGTGAGAGGGGGCTGGGGAGAAGACTGAGCGGGTAAGAGCTCCTGCTATGCAAGCCTGAGGACACAAGTTCAAATGATTGAACTCCCTCTCAGGAGGCAGTTATCAGCTGTGGACAAACTGGAGCAGCCCCTATACCCCACCACTTGGATTAAAACAAAAGCATGTTTACATATAATCCAAAGCTTCCACAGCAGTGGTGAATCCCTGGGGCTCCTGGCAATCTTCAAGATCAGTGACTCCATTTAAAAAATATAAAACATAGCTGGGCATTGGTGGCACACGCCTGTAATCCCAGCACTCGGGAGGCAGAGGCAGGTGGATCGATGTGAGTTCAAGGCCAGCCTGGTCTACAAAGGGAGTCCAGGACAGCCAAGGCTACACAGAGAAACTCTGTCTTGAAAAACAAAAAGACAAAAAAAAACAAAAAACAAAAACAAAACAATATATATATATAAAACGTTAGGCGTGGTGGCGCACACCTTTAGTCCCACCAATCGGGAGACAAGATCCCAGCAATCCCTGCAAGATCGAGGCCAGCCTGGTCTACAAAGCCAGTCTAGGACAGCCAAGGCTACCCAGAGAAACCCTGACTCGAAAAACAAACAAATAAAATGGTGGTGGGTGTCAAGATGGCTCTACCGGAAAGGCTCTGGCTGGACAAGCCCTGGGAAGCAGAGTTCAACCCCCAGCACCTACATAAAGGTAGAAAGAAAGAACCAATTCCATGAAGTTGTCAGTGACTTCCACAAGTATGCCATAGCATGTACGTCTACATGTACACCACACACCATAAATTAAACAATTTTTTTTCTGAGACAGGGTTTCTCTGTGTAGCCCTGGCTGTCCTGGAACTTGCTCTGTAGACCAGGCTGGCCTCCATCTCAGAGATCCACCTGCCTCTGCCTCCCGACTGCTGGGATTAAAGGCACCACTACTGCCCAGCAACTGGGCAAGGTAGCACATGCCTTTAACCCTAGAATCTAGGAGGCAAAAGTAGGCTGAATTCTGTGGGTTTGAGACCAGCCTGATCCACATAGTTAGTTCCAGGCATAGGCACAGGAGAGCCTAGGTGGTGTTAGGAAGGGTCGCAGTGCATAGCACACAGAGGGGACATCATGGTGCTGGCTATAGGTATTATTCATAGCCAGCATGAGGTTCCCCTCTCCAGGACCAGGTACAGGTCAGTCTGGGCAATGACTCGGGCCTGGATTACAATGGTCCTCCAGTGCCAGCCAAGAAGTTTGTGGCAGACACGCTTGTCAGGATGCCTGACATTCCAGCCTTCGTTTGCAAGTCAGGATTACATCACCCACGCAGAGAGGCCCAACCAGCTGTGCTTTTTTTTTTTGTTTTGTTTTCCTAGATAAGGCCTCTGTCTTAGTCTGCTTCTTATTGCTATGATAAAGATCATGACCAAGCCGGGCGTGGTGACGCACACCTTTAATCCCAGCACTCGGGAAGCAGAGGCAGGTAGATCACTGTGAATTCCAGGCCAGCCTGATCTACAAAGTGAATCCAGAACAGCCAAGGCTGCACAGAGAGACCCTGTTTCGGGGGTGGGGGGTGGGGTGGCGGGGCGGGGGGAGTTGGAGATTGTGACCAAAAGCCATATGGGGAGGCTGCTTGGTCTGTTTACTGTTCTGTTCTTGTTTTTGTTTGGGGGTTTTTTTGGTTGGTTGGTTGGTTGGTTGGTTGGTTGGTCTTTTGAGACAGGGTTTCTCCCAAGAGCTGGGATTAAAGGTGTGCAGCACCACGTCCAGCTTGATTTGTCATTGTTACAGAATGCCAGAGGCAGATTTATTTTGCCATATCCTTTCAGAGTATTCAGTCCATCTTCGCTGGCTCCATGGTTCCTGGCCTATGCCCACCGGAAAGCAGAAAGAAATAACAGTAGGAGTCCTGTGAAAAATATAGTCTCCAAAGACCTACTTCCTCTGAGCAGCCTCACCTTCCACAGTTCCCTCACCTCCAGTAGTGTATTCAAAACTTGACTCCATCAATGGAGTATACTGTTAATTAGGTGAGAGCCTTCAGGATTTAACTCTCTGGAAACACCCTCAGGGATGCATCCAGAAGTGCGCTTTCCTCATCTCAGGTGCTGCTCAATCCAATAGGAGATTAGTTATCAAGAGACTGGAGAGATGGCTCAGCGGTTAAGAACACTTATTACCTTTGCAGAGGACCCAGGTTCAAGTCCCCAAAACAACTTGGTGGCTCACAACCATCTGTAACTCCAGCTCCAGGGGATCTGGTGCCTTCTCTGGCCTCCAAAGGTACCAAGCCTGCATGTGGTGTACACACATACATACAGGCAAAACATGCTCACATAAAATAAAAAGATATGAATCTTGGCAGGTAGATCTCTGACTTTGAGGCCAGCCTGGTCTATAGGTCAACTTCCAGGATAGTCAGTGCTATGCAGAGAAATACTGCCTCAAAACAAACAAATAAAAAAAACCCAGCTGGGTGTGGTGGCACATGCCTTTAATCTCAGTGCCTTGTTTTCTTCTCCTTCTTCTTCTTCTTCTTCTTCTTCTTCTTCTTCTTCTTCTTCTTCTTCTTCTTCTTCTTCTTCTTCTTCTTCTTCTTCTTCTTCTTTGATATTTTTCAGACAGAGTTTCTCTGTGTAGCCTTGCCTGTCTTAGATTCACTTTTAAACCAGGCTGGCCTTGAACTCACAGCGATCTGCCTGCCTCTGCCCCTGAGTGCTGGGATTACAGGCATATGCCACCATGCCCAGCTAATCCCAGCACTCTGGAAGGAAGAGGCAGTTGGATTTCTGTGAGCTCCAGACCAATCTGGTCTACAAAGTGAGTTCTAGGACAGCCAAGGCTACACAGAGAAACTCTGTCTTGAAAAACCAAAGAGAGAGAGAGAGAGACAGAGAGACAGAGACAGAGAGAGAGAGTTAGATGCTAACTGTGGGGTATTATTATTATTATTATTATTATTATTATTATTATTATTATTATTTATTATTATTATTGTTGTTGTTGTTGTTGTTACACTACTATTACACCTATTTACTTAGTGTGAATGAGTATAGACATGTCACAGTTTGTCTGTATGGGGGTCAGGGGACAACTTGTGCTCTCCTTCCATTATGTGGGTCCCAGGAATTGAACTCAGATCTTCAGGCTTGGCAGCAAACATGTTAATTCACTGTCCCTAGGGTACCCCTGTTGTCATGGGGTTTAATTTTGTTGTGGTTTTGTTTGTTTTAGACAAACTCTCCTTAACTGATTAGCATGCCTATGTGCCCCAAAGTAACAGAGACGGGAGCAAAATCAAAGCAGAGATGCCAGGCTTTCAGCCTGTTTTTGTTTGCCACATGGGCCCAAGTGAGGAGTAAATGCTTTTTAAGACAGGGTTTCTCTGTGTAGCCTTGGCTGTCCTGGAATCGCTTTGTAGACCAGGCTGACCTCGAACTCACAAGATCCGCCTGCCTCTGCCTCCCGAGTGCTGGGATTAAAGGCGTGCGCCGCCGCCGCCGCCGCCGCCGCCGCCGCCGCCGCCGTTGGCGGCGGCGCCACCACCACCCAGCAGAGTAAATGCTTTTGAGTAAATTTAGTTTCTGAATGTCTAGAACAAGAACACAGTGAAGGCTGAGCATGTAGCTCAGTTGGTAGACTACTCGCCTACCATGAAGAAGTACTGAGTTCAAATCCCAGCACTGTAAAACCTGGATGGGGCGGTGTATGCCTGTGATGCGGAGGACTCAGGACGTGGAGGCAGGAGGCTCAGAAATTCAAGGTCATCTTTGGCTACAATGCAAGTTTGAGTTCAAGGCCACCCTGGACTACATGAGACCCTGTTGTCAAAGGTGAGGTCGGGTGTTATGCTGGCATGGTGGCCTTTCTTTAACCCCAGCATTCAGGAGGCAGAGGCAGGCGGATCTCTGTGAGTGGGAGGCCAGCCTGATCTACAAAGTGAGTTTCAGGACTGCTAGGGCTACACACAGTCACACAGTTACACAGAGAAATCTGGGGGTGTGGGGGACTGGGGGGGTGGGGAGGGGACAAGTGATAACTTTTGCTGGGCAGTGGTGGCACACGCCTTTAGTCCCAGCACTCAGGAGGCAGAGGCAGAACGATCTTGGTGAGTTCTAGGCCAGCCTGGTCTACAGAGCTAGTTCCAGCACAGCCAAGGCTACACAGAAAAACCCTGGGTCAAAAACCAAACACCAAACACGCCTTTAGTCCCAGCACTCAGGAGGCAGAGGCAGAACGATCTTGGTGAGTTCTAGGCCAGCCTGGTCTACAGAGCTAGTTCCAGCACAGCCAAGGCTACACAGAAAAACCCTGGGTCAAAAACCAAACACCAAACCAAACCAAAAGAAGAAAACCACAGCGGTCTCCACCAGGGAACGGGTACAGAACCTTTGGTAGCTGGCCTCTGTTGCTCCTCTCAAGGGCACCCGCCCTCTGCTTCCTCACAGAGCTAACCTTTCTTGACCCATTGCCAACTTGGCATGGATGTCGAGGACAGCTTTAGAAGGCCGGCTGAGACAAACCCCTCTTAGGGAAACCGGCAGAACCAGAATCCTCTCTGTGACTTTCCCAGGCCCCAGCACGGAGCCCTGGGGCCTCCCTCCTCCCACACCTGCGCCCAGGGTTTTGATCTTTTAAAATGCTATGTTTTCTTTGTTTGGCTGTGTAGCTCTGGGGAGGAACCACAGGCCTGTTGGTGCTAGGCAAGCACACTGCTAAGCCGCACCCCGGGGCTCCCCGTTGAGTTGTTTTATGTCTGGTTTCATGTCCGGTTTCAGCTTGTGTTGTGAGAAGCTTCTCTGTGGTATCGCTCTGGTCCAAACAGAGAGACTTTTATTTACTTATTTATTTATTTATTTATTTATTTTAATTTATAAAAAATCACATTGTGCATAAAAATTTTTTTGTACAAATTTTACAAATCACATTGTGTGTGAGTAGGAATGTGTGTCTGTGTCTCTCTGTAAGTGTATATGTATGAGTGTGTGTGAATATGTATGTGTGTCTGTCTTTGCGAGTGTGTGTCGGTGTAGATCAGAGGCCAAGTCAGGCTTGGCACCCGGGCTCCACCTGCCCTCTTTGGGTTTATTTGTATTTTTCCAACATATATAAAGAATGTTTGAGCCGGGCGTGGTGGCACACGTCTTTAATCCCAGCACTGGCACTCGGGAGGCAGAGGCAGTGGAATCCCTGTGAGTTCGAGGTCAGCCTGGTCTACAAAGAGTCCAGGACAGCCAAGGCTACACAGAGAGACCCTGTTTCAAAAAACCAAAAAAGAAAAACTTAAAAAAAAAAAAAAAAAAAAAAAGAATGTTTGCCTGTGTGCATATCATTGTCTGCCTGCCTGCATGTCTGGCGTCCTCGGGGCCAGAAGAGGACATCAGAGCCCCTGGAACTTGAGTTATAGATGATTGTGAGTGGTCATGTGGATGCTAGAAACTAGACTTAGGTCCTCTGCAGGAGCAGTAAGTGCCTCTGTGACCACTGAGCCATCTCTCTAGCCCCCTATTTGTATTTTCTATTTTCAGAGACTATGTTTTACGTAGCCCAGGATAGCATCCAACATATTATTTGGCAGAAGGTGACTTGAACTCTTTCTGGATCCTCCGCCTCCATTTCCGTCATGCTAGGATGACAGGCTCGTGCCACCACGTACAGTTTCTTTTATTTATTTATTTTTTAAAGATTTATTTATTTATTATGTATACAATGTTTTGTCTGAATGTACACATGCAAGCCAGAGGAGAGCACCAGATTTTATTATAGATGGTTATGAGCCACTATGTGGTTGCTGGGAATTGAACTCAGGAACAAGGCAGTGTTCTTAACCTCTGAGCCACCTCTCCAGCCCCCCACATACAGTTTCTAACAGAGACTTTAAACCTCTGAAGAGAAGCATGCCTTAGTACCTCCCGGCAGCTCGTCTATTCTATTTACCTAATGACATACCTCTGGCAAAACAGTCGTTTGGTGGCTGCTTAGTTAGAATTGGACTCAAGGTCAGTTGTAAAAGAGCCAGGCATGGTGGGACATACCTGTAACAGCAGATTTTGGAAGGTTGAGGCAGGAACATCAGGAGTTCAAGCCAGCCTGGGCTACATTGTGAGTTCAAAGTCAGCCTGAGCTAAAACAAGACTCTATCTTTGAAAAACAAAATAAGGAGCTGGGTGTGTGGTGCAAGCCTTTAATTCCAGCACTGGGGGTGGGGGTGGGGGTGGGGGAGACAGAGGCAGGCAGATCGCTGTGAGTTTGAGGCCAGCCTGGTCTACAAAGCGAGTCCAGGACAGCCAAGGCTACACAGAGGAAACCCTGCCTCAAAAAACCAACCAACCAACCAACCAAAACCAAAAAACGAAGCAAGGGCCAGTGAGATGGCTTAGTGGGTGATAGTGTTTGGCATACAGGCCTGATGACCTGAATTTAATTCCCAAACCCATAAAAAAAATGAATATGGGGGCCATCCAGGTGGGAGCAAGACATAGGAGAAATGTCTGGAAGCTTTCAGCCTTGGTGGCCCAGAGCACACAGAGGGGCAGAGACGGGTCTGCCTCGCCACGATGGAAGGTGAGAACCTGCTGCCTAAAACTGTCCTCTGGTTTTGACATGTGGGTAGTGGGATTTCGTTATTTATAAAACATAAATTAAAAGCCCAGTGTAATGGCGCACACCTTTAATTCCAGCATTTGGGGAGCCAGAGGCTGGCAGATCTCTGTGAGTTTGAGGCCACCCTGGTCTACATAAGGAGTTCTAGGACAAACAGAGCTACATGATGAGATTAATAATAAGTTTATATTTATTAATTATATATATATTTTTTTGTTTTTGTTTTTGTTTTGTTTTTCAAGACAGGGTCTCTCTGTGTTAGTCTTGGCTGTCCTGGACTCACTTTGTAGACCAGGCTGGCCTCGAACTCACAGTGCTCCACCTGCCTTTGCCTCCCAAGTGCTGGGATTAAAGGCGTGCGCCACCACGCCCGGCTTAATTATATTATTAGATTATGTGTTGTATTAATTATATTAATTAATAAATAAGCAATATGCATGCAGGCAAACATTCTTAGACATTTTGATTTTTTTTTTTTCTTTTTCGAGACAGGGTTTCTCTGCGTAGCCTTGGCTGTCCTGGCTTTGTAGACCAGGCTGGCCTCGAGCTTACAGTGACCCGCCTGCCTCTGCCTCCCAAGTGCTGGGATTAAAGGCGTGCGCCACCACTGCCTGGCGTTACACATTTTGAAAAGATAAAAATAAACCCAAAGAGGGCAGGTGGAGCCTGGCTGCCAAGCCTGACTTGGCCTCTGATCTGCACTAATACACACTCAAATAATAAATTTAAATGAAAAGCAGTTAACGAAAAAGCCTGGTGAGAGCCGGGCGTGGTGGCGCACGCCTTTAATCCCAGCACTCGGGAGGCAGAGGCAGGCAGATCGCTGTGAGTTCGAGGCCAGCCTGGTCTACAAAGTGAGTCCAGGACAGCCAAGGCTACACAGAGAAACCCTGTCTCGAAAAACCAAAAAAAAAAATAAAAAATAAGAAAAAGCCTGGTGCTAGTTCTCCAGCCTCCTAACCTTTGCTAGGCATGTCTCAAAGCAATTAATTATTTATTTAAATTTTTTTTAAAAAGTGCCATCAAGCCAGGTGTGGTGACACACGCCTTTAATCTCAGCACTTGGGAGGCAGAGGCAGAGGCAGGCAGATCTTCGTGAGTTCGAGGCCAGCCTGGTCTAGTTCCAGGACAACTAGAGCTGTTACACATAGAAAACATATCTCAAAAAAGCAAAGCAAAAAAAAAAAAAAAAAAAAAAGCCAAAAACCTCCCAAAAAACAAAACCAACCAACCAACCAAGCAAACAAACAAATGCACCATCAGCTGGGACAAAATAGAAAACTTATGAGCCAGTGTAACCTTTGAAATTGAAATGACAATAGTGAGTCTGCACATCTATGTGCGTACATAGGAAGTGTGTGTGTAAGCTTATGGAAGACCTTATGTGCATAAGATTCCATGTGTTTGCACAAGTGATGGCATATGTGAATATACAGGCACGTGTGTGCACGCGCGTGTGCACACACACACATTCATGCCCAAGTACACTGGAGTCCCCTGAGTGGCAGGTGAGAGACGGATTCCTCAGGGAATGGGCCCACAGAGTGAGGTAGGATGTACATATTGTGTGCATATATGCATGTGTGCAGGTATGTGTGGATATTTCTAAGTGTTGGAGTATGGTTGTATGTAAGATACCCACGTGTTTATATGCACATACACACGGCTGTGCATATCCACATGTGACCATGTTTAAATATCTTAGGCTAAGATCAAAGTTTTCAGATTTGTGGGTTTTTTTTTTTTTTAATTATAACTTTTACTTTTAGATTTAGTTACTTATTGACAAGTTTTCGCTAAGCGGCTAGTGTTGGCCTAGACCTCAAAATTCTCCTCCCTCAGAACCCTGAGCACTAAGCCAGGAATGGTAGTGCACACAGCTTTAATCCCAGCACACAGGAGGGAAAACCAGCTAGATCTCTGTGAGTTTGAGGCCAGCCTGCACTACAAAGGTAGTTCTACGACAGCTAGGGCTGTTACGTAGAGAAACCTTGTCTGGGGGCAGGGGAGAAGAAGAGCCCTGAGTACTGGGATGACGATTGTGTGCCACAAAGGTCCTGAGTTCAGTTCCCAGCAACCACATGGTGGCTCACAACCATCTTTGATGAAATCTGGCGCCCTCTGCTGGCCTGCAGGTGTACTTGCAGGCAGAGCACTGTGTACATAATAAATAAATCCTGGAAAGAAAGAAAAGAAAAGAAAGAAAGGCCGGGCGTGGTGGCGCACGCCTTTAATCCCAGCACTCGGGAGGCAGAGGCAGGCGGATCGCTGTGAGTTCGAGGCCAGCCTGGTCTACAAAGCGAGTCCAGGACAGCCAAGACTACACAGAGAAACCCTGTCTCAAAAAAAAAAAAAAAAAAAAAAAAAAAAGAAAAGAAAAGAAAAGAAAGAAAGAAAGAAAGAAAAAAGGAAGAAAGGAAGAAAGAAAGAAAGAAAAAGAAAGCTGGAGAAATGGCTCAGAGGTTAAAAGCACTGGCTGCTCCTCCAGAGGTCCTGAGTTCAATACCCAGCAACCACATGGTGGCTCATAACCATCTATAGTGAGATCTGGCGCCCTCTTCTGGTATGCAGGTGTATGTGTAGGCAGAGCACTGTATACATAATAAATAAATCTTGAAAAAAAAGAAAAAAGAAAGAAAGAAAAAAGAAAGAAAGAAGCCGGGCGTGGTGGCGCACGCCTTTAATCCCAGCACTCGGGAGGTAGAGGCAGGTGGATTGCTGTGAGTTCGAGGCCAGCCTGGTCTACAAAGTGAGTCCAGGATGGCCAAGGCTACACAGAGAAACCCTGTCTCAAAAAAAAAAAAAAAAAAGAAAGAAAGAAAGAGGCGTGCCTGGAGCTACATTCATACAGGAGATAGAGAATGGCATTGCTGGGAGCTCAGGGGAAGGAAGAGTTGTCAGTGGAGACTGAGTTTTGGTTTTGCAAAATGAGTTTTCTGAGGATCCTTTGCACAATGCTGTGAATGTATTTAACACCACACATACCCCTTGTCTGTCTGTCTTTGGTACTGGCATGGAACTTAGGGATTCCGCTGAGTCGTAGCTCCAGCCCACACACTTATCATTAAAGAGCCATGCTTGGAAATGGGTAAGATGGGGCAGGAGACTGCACAGTGAGGAAAGCACTTGATGGGCAAGTGTAAGGATCCAAGTTCAAGCCCCAGCTCCTATGTGAAAGCTAGATATGGGAGAGAGAGAGAGAAGTCCTGGCACACTGACATATCTGAACATGCATACACACACACATATACCATATACACTAAAGATGTGGGTTTTTTGCCTGGTTGGTTGGTTGGTTTGTTGGCTTGGTTTGTTTGTTTGGGTTTTTGAGATAGGGTTTCTCTGTGTAACATCCCTGACTGTCCTGGACTTGCTTTGTAGACCAGGCTGTCCTCGAACTTACAGCGATCCACCTGCCTATCCCTCCCGAGTGCTGGGATTTAAAGCCCTGCGCCACCACGGCCGGTACATTATTTGTTTGTAACAGGGTCTCACTATGTAACCATGGCCAGAACTCATGTTCAGTGGAGACTCCCCTTCCTCTACCTCCCAAGTGCTAGAAAGGCTGGTGACACTATGTCCTGCAGAGAAAGAGCTTTAATTTGAGGAGGGCCTAGAAAGATGCCTCAGTGGGTCAAGGCTTTTGCCATGCAAGTCCGACGGCTTGAGTTCGTATCCCTAGAACCTACTGTGGAAGGAAAGAAACAGCTCGCGAAGGCTGCCTTCTGACCTTCGTGTGTGTGCCACGGCACGTTTGTGTTTTTACTCTCTCTCTCTTACACAATAAATAAAGATTAAGTTTTAAAAAAATGGAAAGCTGGAAAAAAAAAAGAAAAGAAAGAAAGAAAAGATGGGAGGTGGTGTCTCAGGCCTGTAATCCTAGCACTTGGGAGGCAGAGGCAGGCAGGCAGATCTCTGGGAGTTCGAGGCCAGCCTGATCTACAAAGGGAGTCCAGGATAGTACAAATTTTTTTTTTTTTTTTTTTTTGGTCTTTTTTTCAAGACAAGGTCTCTCTGTGTAGCCTTGGTTGTCCTGGACTCCCTTTATAGACCAGGCTGTCCTCAAACTCACATCAATCTGCCTGCCTCTGCCACCTGAATGCTGGGATTAAAGGCGTGTGCCACCATTTTTTTTCCCCCCAGAGCTGAGGGCCGAACCCGGGCCTTGCGCTTGCTAGGCAAGCAAGCACTCTACCACTGAGCTAAATCCCCAACCCCAGGTATAATTTTTTCTTAACTTAAAAATAATAATGAACTAAAAGGGCAGCAACCCCGAATCTAACCATTATTTTTGACACCATCTTGGGGAAGAGACATGAAAGGGAGAAAAGAGAGGAAGACAGGCACATTGTGCTGGAGGAGTCCCTCCTCAAGGACTTCAGCGGGAGAGGCACGAATTTCAGGAGTGTTCTAATTGTACTAAATTAAAGATCTAGCCAATTATAGGTCACCAGAAAAACAGTTTCAATGCTGAGTCATTCTGCAAGGAGTGCCAGTGAGATGGCTCATCGGATAAAAGTGCTTGCGGCCAAGGCAGAGGACCTGAGTTCAAGGCCCTCGACCCACATGGTGGAAAGAGAGCACTGACTCCTGTAGTTTGTCCTCTGACCTCCACACCAGTGCTAAAGCGTGTGTACCCCCCCCCCCGCACCCCCAAATAAATAAATGTACTTTTAGAAAATGTAAATGTTAGCCGGGCAGTGGTGGCGCACGCCTTTATTCCCAGCACTTGGGAGGCAGAGGCAGGTGGATCTCTGTGAGTTCAAGGCCAGCCTGGTCTACACAGCAAGTTCCAGGATAGCCAGAGCTACACAGAGAAACTCTGTCTCAAAAAACCAAAGGGGGGGAAAAAGTAAATGTTGGGGCTGAGAGATATCTTAACAGTTAAGAGCACTGGCTGCTTTTCCAAAGGACCCAGGTTCAAATCCCAGCACCCACATGGTAGTTCATTACTGTCTGTAATTCCAGTTCCAGAGGATCTGATACTTTCACCACAGATATATGTGGACATAGAACACCAATGTAGATCATGATGATGATGATGATGATGATAACATTTTCAAAAGGTAAATGTTATCTGGGCCTAGTGGCACATACCTTTAATCTCAGCTCTTAGGAGGCAGAGGCAGGTGGATTACTGTGAGTTCGAGGCCAGCCTGGTCTATGAAGTGAGTATAGGATAGCCAAGGCTACACAAAGAAACCCTGTCTCATAAAACCAAAAAAAAAAAAATAAATAAATAAATAAAAATAATGTAAATGTTACTATGGAATCCCTTCCCCCTTCGGTTTTTCTTTTTTTAAAAAAATATTTATTTATTTATTTATTATGAATACAGTGCTCTGTCTGCATGTACACCTGCAGGCCGGAAGAGGCCATCAGATCACATTATAGATGGTTGTGAGGTACCATGTGGTTGCTGGGAGTTGAACTCAGAACCTCTGGAAGAGCAGTCAGTGCTCTTAACCGCTGAGCCATCTTTCCAGCCTGCCCCCACTTCGGTTTTTCAAGACAGGTTTCTCTACGCAGCCCTGGCTGTCCTAGAACTCACTCTGTGGACCAGGCTGGCTTCGAACTCACAGAGACCCATCTGCCTCTGCCTCTGCCTCCCCGAGTGCTAGGATTAAAGAAGTGAGCCAGCACTGCCAGGCTGCTATGGAATCTTACTGAAGACCAAGAGTCTTAAGGCTGAAGCAGGAAGTTTCCAGGTGTTTAAAGCCAGTCTGGGCTACACAGTGAGTTCCCCTAACCTGGGCCACAGTGTAAGACTCTGTCTTAAAAAGCAAGCCAAATGCCGGGCGTGGTGGCGCAGGCCTTTAATCCCAGCACTCAGGAGGCAGAGGCAGCTGGATCTCTATGAGTTCGAGGACAGCCTGGTCTACAAAGCGAGTCCAGGACAGCCAAGACTACACAGAGAAACCCTGTCTCAAACAAAAACAGAAACAGCAACCCAAAGCTGGTGATCTGGTTCATTTGGTGAAGGGCCTTGCCACAAACGCCTGAAAACCTGAGTTTGATCCTTAGATCTCACGACAGGAAAGAACTGACTCTTGCAGTGGGCTCCTCTGACCTTCACGTCCCCATATGCACACTGTCACAGGTGTATATGCACTAAAAAACAGAGCTAGAGCTGGGCGTGGTGGCACAGGCCTATAAATCCTAGCACCCTGAGAGGCAGAGGCAAGCAGAGCCTCTGTGAGTTTGAGGCCAGCCTGGTCTACAAAGCGAGTCCAAGACAGCCAGGGCTACACAGAGAAACCCTGTCTGGAAAAAGCAAAAACCAAAAACCAAAAGAAAAGAGCTAAGGCCAGGCATGGTGGTGCATGCCTTTAATCCCAGCACTTGGGAGGCAGAGGCAGAGGCAGAGGCAGAGGCAGAGGCAGAGGCAGAGGCAGGCGTATTGCTGTGAGTTTGAGGCCAGCCTAGTCTACAAAGGGAGTCCAGGACAGCCAAGGTTACACAGAGAAACCCTGTCTAGAAGAAAAAAAAAACCAAAAACCAACCAAACAAACAAAACCAAAAAAAAGAACAGAGCCAGGCTTGGTTGTACTTCAGTCCGCCCAGCACTCAGGAGATGGAGGCAGGAAGAAACGACGCACAAGGTCATTCTAGGCTATCTGACACCTTGCTGCAAAACAAAACTGCTTAGAAAGTTCAGGTGACAGCCTTACTGTCTGAGAGGGAAAGCTGAGGGCTTTTAATCCTCCAGCGCTTGGCTCCCAGGCTAAAGCCCTTCTCTTGTGTCAGGGCCGCCCGTTCGGTATTTTGTTCCTTGCCACCATCTGGTAAGGCTGGCCACTTGCTGATTGGTTTCCTCCCGGTGTAAACTGAGATGAGTGTCAACCTAGAGAAAATAGAAATGCGGGCAGGAGACATGGTTCAGTGGGTAAAGGAGCCTGCTGCCAAGCCTGGTGACCTTAGGTCGAGCCCCTGGAACCCGCATGGCTGAAGGACAGAGCCAATTCTTGTAAGCTGTGCTCTGACCTCCACACGCGTGCCACATGGCATACACAGACACAATGGCATACAAGTGTACACGCACGCACGCACGCACGCACGCACTGGGCATGGTGGGGCACACCTTTAGTGGCATCACTCCGGAAGCAGAGGCAGGTGTATCTTTGTGAGTTCGAGGACAGCCTGATCTACAAAGTGAGTACCAGGACAGCCAAGGCTACACAGAGAAACCTTGTTTCAAAAAGAAAGAGAAGAAGAAAGGAAGGAAGGAAGGAAGGAAGGAAGGAAGGAAGGAAGGAAGAGGAAAAGAAGGAGAGAAAGGAAGGAAAAGGAAATAGCTTCGTGTGCGCATGCGTAGCATGGCATAAGTTTGTTGGTACGAGGTCTCCTTCTGAAATGTGAGTCCTATAGATCTGTGGGGATCAGGAATGGGGGTGGGGTGATGAACGGCGGCAGAACCCACGCAGAATCCCGGGAATCAGACTCGGGAGATGAGACTCAAGCTGCAGAGCTAACTTATTGTGCAGTGTACAAGCCTTTATAGTATCGAAGGGCCAATCAGACCATCCCATGCAAGCCTCAGGCACCAATAGCAATCAGTCACGTAAGGAAACGTGGGGGGTGAGGGGAAGTCACCTCAGGAGACCTGGTAAAGGCGGGGGAAGCAGTCACCGCCTTAGCCTCGGACCCGTTTTGAGACTTCACTAATGTCCTGGGAATCCCTAGGAGATCAACACTGTGAGCACTGGGTCAGGAAGGCTTGAGGAGCCGTCAGAGCTGCCGTTCCCTGTGGGCCTCGGTAAGGCTTGTGTGGACACTCCCCGTTTAGATCAGTTGATGCCGCCAGGTTTTGTGACAAGTACCTTGACCCACTGAACCATCTTTTAGGTTTTCCACCATGTGTTTTGATTTTGCATCTCTCGCTGAACGTGGAGTTCTCTAAGGCCGGCCGGCCGGCCAGTGAGTTCCTCTGAGGACTACAGGCAAGCACTACCATGCCCATGCTAAAAACAAACAAACAAACAACAACAAAACGTCAGACATATTTATATCATTTTATGTGTCTGAGTGTTTTGCCTGCGTGTATGTCTGTGCACCCTATGTTTTCCAAGTATGTTGGTCTAAGGAGGCCATCACATCTCCTGAAGTTGAAGCCGGGCCCAGTAGCACACAGGCTTGTGATCCCAGCAACTCTGGAGGCAGAGGCAGCGGGGGCACTCTGATTTCGAGGCCAGCCTGGTCTACAAAGTGAGTCCAGGACAGCCAAGGCTACACAGAGAAACCCTGTCTCGACAAACCAAAACCACAACAACAACAACAACCAAACCAAACCAAACCAAAAACCACAGAAGTGTTATAGGAATGTGTTTTTGTTTTAATCTCAGGTGTAGGGCTGTGGGGCTGCTTCAGACTGTCTGCAGCAGCTGGCCATGATTTGCCTCGTGCTCTAGCAGAAGCGTGGTTTGGCCAGCTGCTGATAATTTGATGTTTGGAATTCTGGGAAATTTTCTTTTTCTTCCTTTCTTTGTTTCATTCATATTCTCTCTCTCTCTCTCTCTCTCTCTCTCTCTCTCTCTCTCTCTCTCTCTCTCTCTCTCTCTCTCTCTCTCTCGACAGGGTTTCTCTGTGTATCCCTGGCTGTCCTGGACTCGCTTTGTAGACCAGGCTGTCCTCGAACTCACAGTGATCCACCTACCTCTGCCTCCTGAGTGCTGGGATTAAAGGCGTGTGCCACCATGCCGGATTTTTCTCTCTCTTTTTTTTAGATTTATTTATTTTTTACTTATACAGTTCTCTGCCTACATGTACACCTGCAGGCCAGAAGAGAGCATCAGATCTCATTATAGATGGTTGTGAGCCACCATGTGGTTGCTGGGAATTGAACTCAGACCCTCTGGAAGAGCAGCCGGTGCTATTAACCTCTGAGCCATCTCTCCAGCTCCCCTTTTCTTTCTTTCTTTCTTTTTTTTTTTTTTTTTTTTTTTTTTTTTTTTTTTTTTTGGTTTTTCGAGACAGGGTTTCCTCTGTGTAGCCTTGGCCATCCTGGACTCACTTTGTAGACCAGTCTGGCCTCGAACTCACAGCGATCTGCCTGCCTCTGCCTCCCGAGTGCTGGGATTAAAGGCGTGCGCCACCACGCCCGGCTTTTTTTTCTTTCTTGAGACAGGGTAACAGTCCTGGTTATCCTGAACTCACTTTTGTAGACCAGGCTGGCCTCCAACTCACAGAGATCCACTTGCCTCTGCCTCCAGAGTGCTAAGATTAAAGGCATGCGCCACCACACCCGGCTTTTTTTTGTTTGTTTGTTTTTGAGACAGAGTTTCTGTGTAGCCTTGGCTGTCTTGGACTCACGTTGTAGATCAGGCTGGTCTCCTAACTCACAGAGATTCACTGGCTTCTGCCTCCCAAAGCACTGGGATTACAGGCATGTGCCATCATGCCTGGCTCTGGGAAGTTTTCAGAGGGTGCTTAAATGTGAGAGCCCTGAGATGGAGGGTGTGGGGAGTGGTCAGTGGTTGGTGGTTTAGGGAGTTTGGTTGCTGTTTGTTAGTAGCTGTGGCCAAAGAAGAAACAAAAGGAAAGAAGTTAGATTCAGGGGTTTTCCTAATTCCTCTCTCCCCTCTATCCTTTTTTTCTCCTATCTAGTGTGGGCGGCAGGGGGATAAAGTGTGAGATAAACAAAATAAAAGTAGCAGAGACTGGGTGCAGGACCTGATGGGGTTTGTTTCATTTTCCTTTCTCAGGCTGGCTGCCCTGTTGGTTTTCTTTTTCTTTCTTTATAGATTTGTTTGTTTGCTTATTATATATACAATACTCTGCCTGCATGTGAGCCATCAGGCCAGAAGAGGGCACTGAGATGGTTGTGAGCCACCATGTGGTTGCTGGGAATTGAACTCAGGACCTTTGGAAGAACAGCCCGTGCCCTTAGCCTCTGAGCCATCTCTCCAGCCCTTGTTTTTCTTTTTAAAAATTTATTATTTAGCGTGTATATTGTTTGTGTGTGTACAGTTGGTTTGGTTTGGTTACTTGTTTGTTGCTGTTGTTTGTTTGTTTGTTTTGTTTGGCTTGGTTTTTCAAAACAGGGTTTCTCTGTGTAATAGCCCTGGCTGCCTGCACTAATTGTGGTGGTGCACTAGCTGGAGACAGAGGTAGGCAGGATTCTTCTAGTTTGAGGCCAGCACGGTCTACATGCTAAGTTCTAGGGCTACCAGGATTACACAGTGAGACCCTGTCAACAAACAAGCAAAGAAACAAATTCTTTCCTGTGTTCATGTGCTTGTGTGTATGTGTGTGTGTGTGTGTATACACCTGTGTGAGAGCCAGAGGCCAATGTCCCGTGTTAATCCATTCTTCTCCTCCTCTTCCTCCTTCTTTTTTTTGGTTTTTTGAGACAGGGTTTCTCTGTCTGGACTCGATTTGTAGACCCGGAGAGCCTTGAACTTACAAAGATCAGCCTGCCTCTGCCTCCCAAGTGCTGGGATTAAAGGCGTGCGCCACCACGCCTGGCTTCCATCTTCTTTTCAAACATCTATTTATGCATTTGAAGGGGCCGGGCCCAGGTGTGCAGAGGTGCAGATGTGGAGCTCAGAGGACCATGGGAGTTGGTTCTTTCCTTCCATTGTGTGGGTCCCAGAAATCTAACCCAGCCCACAAGGCCTTGTGGCAAGTGCCTTCATCTGCCTTGCCATCTGGATGGCCCACAAATATTGACTTCAGACACAGGATTTCGTGTATCCTTGGCCAGCCTTGAAACCTGAAGATGACTTTCATCTTTATGCTGGGATTACAGACGTCCATCACCATGCCTGGCCCAATTCCAATAGTTCTAGATTACAAATATTATTTCAAGGCAGGCAAAGTGGAAGTGCATAAAAACAGCCTTAGCTGGCAGGAAAAGGAATTAGAATTTCAAGCGAGATTGTTTTTTCCTATGTGTGTGAAGAATTGCTGCCCTCTCATGGAGATTCTGTATAAACTCCCACTTTGGGCACATGAGCTTTCCTAGGAACACCTCTGATTGAAAGCATCACAGAAGACCACTCAGTTATTAGATACTCTCCCAGAAAAGAGCATCAGGGGCTGGAGAGGTGGCTGAGAGGTTAAGAGCTCTGCTTGTTCTTCCAGAGGTCTTCAGTTCAATTCCCAGCAACCACATGGTGGCTAACAACCATCTATAATGTGATCTGATGCCATCTTCTGCAGACAAAGCACTAATATACAATAAACAAAATTAATTTAAATTTAAATTTAAATTTGAAGAAGAAGAAGAAGAAGAAGAAGAAGAAGAAGAAGAAGAAGAAGAAGAAGGAGAAGAAGAAGAAGGCGGCATCAGACTCCCTGGAAGTGAAGAGATGAGAGACTACGTAGATGCTGGGAACCAAATCTGGGTCTTTAGTAAGAGCAGTAAGTGCTCTTAACTGTTGAGCCCTCTCTCCAGCTCCACAAATGTCTGTCTGTCTATCTATCTATCTATCTATCTATCTATTATTTTTGAGACCAGTTTCTTTATGTAGCATTGGCTGTCCTGGATTCACTTTGTAGGCCAGGCTGACCTCCAACTCAGAGACCCACAGAGAAACCCTGTCTCAAAAAAACCCAAAAAACAAAATAGCCAGATGTGGTGGCACACTCCTTTAATCCCAGCACTCAGGAGGCAGAGGCAGGTTGATCTCTGTGAGTTCTGGGGCAGCTAGAACTGCACAGAGAAACTCTGCCTCAAAAACCCCAACAAAACGGGTTGGACAGATGGCTCAGAGGTTAAGAGCATTGACTGCCCTTCCAGAGGACCTGAGTTCAATTCCCAGCAACCGCATGGTGCCTCACAACCATCTATAATGTGATCTGATGCCCTTATCTGGCCTGCAGGTGTACATGCAGGCAGAGCACTGTATATATAATAAATAAATCTTTAAAAAAAAATCTGAACACAAAACCTAACAAGATAGATGGCGCCGGGCATAGTGGTGCACGCCTTTAATCCCAGTACTCAGGAGGCAGAGGCAGGCGGATTGCCCTGAGTTCAAGGCCAGCCTGGTCTACAAAGCAAGTCCAGGACAGCCAAGGCTACACAGAGAAACCCAAAATAGCCCCCCCCAAACCCAACAAGATAGATGGCTGCTGAAAAGACGTAAAGGATGACCTTTGACCTCCACATCCACATACGTTTAGGCATGAACACAACACCACATGCACATATATGCACACATTCTTATGGCACCCACGGCGTAGCTGACACTGCACTTTGTTCTGTCTTCCTTCAGCAGATCTTAGCTCCTCAGAGCCGTCTTGGTACCACCTCCTCTGTGTGGGCTGCTTTGCAGCCTGGGACTGTGGTGGTGATGTCCTCTCACATTACAGCTTCCCAGTTTCTATTTCCTCTTCTGCAGCCAGGGCTTTCCTGTCTTCTGACCACCACTCAGCATCGCGCTTAGGGAGGGGGCTTCTGATTTGGGTCACCTTGGCTGGGGCAGGGCACAGGGCAAGGCACTCCGAGGGTTCAAAGACAAGGTAATCAGGAAGTCTTTGTTTTTAAAGATCTCTTTGTGTTTTGCCTGCATGTACACCTGCAGGCCAGCGGAGGGTGCCAGATCGTATTATAGATGGTTGTGAACCATCTTGTGGTTGCTGGGAATTGAACTCAGGACCTCTGGAAGAGCAGCCAGTGCTCTTAACCTCTGAGCCATCTCTCCAGCGCCCCCTGCTTTTATTTATTAAATGTTCCTTTTATTTATATTGTTCTCTCTGTGTGTGTGGTATCTTTTGTAAGTATGTATGTGGGTATGGTGCACTTATGGAGGTCACGGGACCACTTGCAGGTGTTGGTATTCTTTTCGACCAGGTGGGTCCAGGGGATTCAGCGCACGTCATGGGGCTTGATGGCAAGCATCTGCACCTGCTGGACCATCTAACCAGGCCCGAAAACCGTTACTATTTTTTTTTTTCCACTTTTGTTTTATTTCGCTTTTGAGACAGGGTCATACTACAAAGTCTTGGCTGGCCTTAAACTCACAGAGATCTACCTGCTACCTGCTTCTACCTCCATAATCCTGGAATCTTTCTTTCTTTTTCCAGACAGGGTTTCTCTGTGTAGCCTTGGCTGTCCTGGACTCGCTCTGTAGACTAGGCTGGCCTCGAACTCACAGAGATCCACCTGCTTCTGCCTCTCCGAGTGCTGGGATTACTGGTAAGCACCACCACACCTGGCTCAAGTCCTAGAATCTTATGCCACCGTGCCCAGCCCAAATCATTATGTCCCAGATATTTTGCATGGATCATAATTCCTGCCCAGAATGATTTATTTGCCAGGGCTGGCGACACATGCCCATATTTGACGTCCCTGCTTTTTGTATTTATGTTTTTCTGAAATAAGTCTCAGGTAGCCCAGGCTGGCCTCAAATTCCTTATGTACCCAAGGCTGGCCTTTCTAGTGCTGGGATGACAGTCACATGTTGCAGGATGTTTGATCCCGTTGTGCACCCCAAGATTGTGAACTGTAAAGACTTTGGTGTGGTTCAGCCCTAACACACACCTTTCATCCAAGAGCTTTCTGTACACAGGATTTAATAAAGTTAACCCTAGGTCAAGAGGCAGAGCAAGAAACCAGCTGAAAGGGATTAAAGAGTAGGAGAGGCTTTCAGTTGAAGGGTATTTAAGGCAGCGTGGAGAAGAAGGGGTTTTAAGCTTTGCCTTAACAAGCTCTTTGGATTTTAGTTTTTTGGCTTTTCCTCCTGGGCTGTCAGCTGAGCTAGCAAGCTTTCAGCTTTGTGCTTTTTGGTTTTTTCTCTGGGACGTGAGCTGAATAGGAAGGTCAGCTGGGTGCTCTCTCTGCCTCTCTGAGCCAGCAAGTTTTCGCCCCAGCATCTGGCTTCTGAGTCTTCTTTAGTAAAATCGAACGGTTGGGATTTTACTTTCTTTGTAACAACAGTCCTGTGCCACTGCTCCAAGCTCTATCAACTCCAAAGGGTTACGTGGGCCAAGCCCTGGGAGGGCATGAGGACCGCTTCACTTCATCCCTGAGCTGGTAAGCAGCAGGCTTGTGGGAGGCATCCGGCTGTTAGCAGGGCTCCCCACCTTCCAGAGGGACAGCTTTGCCTCCACTTTCTTTTCTTTTCTTTTTTTTATTATTTTTATTCATGTGTACATATCGGCATGTATATGTGGACATGTGTGTGGGTGCTGGGAAGAGGCCAGAAGAAGGTCTTGGGTCCCCTGGAGATGGTATTTGTGAATCATCTGATGTGGGGGCTGAGAATCAAACCCAGGCCCCTTACAAGAACATCAAATGCTCCAGGCATCGGTCCTGTGCCAGCTGTTGCTCAGTGACCTGCACAGGCTCCCGACAGGTGGCGCTGCTGTCACCCTTGTCTGCCAAGTGGTGGGAGGTACTGTCATTAGAAACAGTTGAGCCCTCTAAATGTCCTTTGCTTGGCCCGCGCGCATGCGCACACTCTATCGCGGTGGTATGTATTTCCATACGTATTTTGTTGTTTGTTTGTTTGTTTTTTTGAGACAAGGTTTCTCTGTGTAGCCTTGGCTATCCTAGGCTCGCTTTGTAGACCAGGCTGGCCTCGAACTCACAATGATCCGCCTGCCTCTGACTCCCGAGTGCTGGGATTAAAGGCGTGAGCCACCACGCCCGGCTACATACGTGTTTTTTGAAGGCCTGAAGTTGATGCCTGGTGTCTTCATCTCTCCTTACTTTATTTACTGAGGCAAAGGCTATTGCTCAACCCAGAGTTTGCCAATTCCGGTTAACCTAGCTAGCTAGCTTGCCCCAGGGATGACCTCTGCCTCCCAATGCTGGGATTACAGGCCGGCTGCCTTGCCCACCCTACTTTTACATGGATGCTGGGGACCCGAACGCAGGTTCTCAGGCTTGCATTCCAAGCATTTCCAGTTTCTCTGTGTACAGCCTTGGCCAATTTGCCTCCCTACGAGCATGGGCCACCTTTTCTTACTTGTTTTGTTTGTTTGTTTGTTTGTTTTGAGTAAGTATCTCACTGAATAGCTGTCTGGACTGGAACGTACAAAGCCTTGTATTCATCTTCCTGGCTTCTGCCTCTTGATTTTGCTTTCTTTCTTTCTTTCTTTTTTTTTTTTTAAATCTCTTTACTTTTGTTTTTTGTATTTTTAAAGATTTATTTATTATACAGAGGGCACCAGTCTCATTGTAGATGGTTGTGAGCCACCATGTGGTTGCCAGGAATTGAACTCAGGACCTTCGGAAGAACAGCCCGTGCTCTTAACCTCTGAGCCATCTCTCCAACACCTTGTTTTGCTTTTTTGAGGCAGGGTTTCTCTGTAGCCCTGGCTGTCATGGAGCTTTCTTTGTAGAACAGTGTGACCTTGAACTCAGGGATCTGCCTACCTCTTGAGTGCTGGGGTTAAAGGCATCATGCTCCGCTACTGCCCAGCCCTTTTTTTTTTTTTTTTTTTTTTTTTGGTTTTTCGAGACAGGGTCTCTCTGTGTAGCCTTGGCCATCCTGGACTCACTTTGTAGACCAGGCTGGCCTCGAACTCACAGCGATTCGCCTGCCTCTGCCTCCCGAGTGCTGGGATTAAAGGCGTGCGCCACCACGCCCGGCTGCCCAGCTCTTTTTAAGGCAGTGTCTTTGCTGGGTGGTGGTGGCACACGTCTTTAGTTGCAGCACTTGGGGGGCAGGGAGTTTGAGGCCCGCCTGGTCTACAAACTGAGTTCTAGGACAGGCAAGCTTACATACTCTGAGAAACCCTATCTCTGGGAGGTGGAGGAGACGGTGTTGTCTCACGTAGCCTAGGCTAGCCTCGAATTCAAACTTGTGGTGATCCCCCTGCCTCAGGCTCCCAAGTGCTGGGATTATAGGCAATCACGAAGTGTCTAGTTTTGGTTCTTGTTTTCATCCCCCCCTTTCCTTTCTTCCTTTTTTTTTTCTTTTTCCTTATTTATTTTTTATTATGTATACAGTGCTCTGCCTGCATGTACACCTGCAGGCCAGAGGAGGGCGCCAGATCACATTACAGCCGGTTGTGAGCCACCATGTGGTTGCTGGAAATTGAATTGATGACCTCTGGAAGAGCAGTCAGTGCTCTTAACCACTGAGCCATCTCTCCAGCTCGCCTTTTTTTTCTTCTTTGTACTGGAGAATAAGCCCAGGGACTTTCTAGTGTACGTGCACAGCACCTGGAGTCTAGGATCCACACTTGAACTTCCATGGGATCAGTGAGTCCCAAGGGACACCTATCCTGTCCTTGTGTCCCCTGCAGCCCAGCTTCTCTCCTGACCCTTGTGCAACTCTCAGCCACAGATCCTCTTTTTTTTCAGTCAGTGAGCAACCCAAGAGCATTATTTTTCCTGGGGTCCATCCTCTCCCCATGTAGTCAGTGCCATGGGTACGTTAAAAAGGGGGTTCCCGAGTGAGTGTAAGGAACACCCAATGCTCCTTCGGAGGCCCCAGTTTTGGTACTCAGGTACTCACAAACATCTGTAACTCCAGTTCCTGGGCATTAAACATCTTCTTCTGGCGTCTGAGGGCACCAGGGCACCACCACCTATGTAGGTGGACTTTGCTACTTTGTGGATTCTTTCTTTTTGGTGTTTTGTTTTGGTTTTGGTTTTTTGAGACAGGGTTTCTCTGTGTAGCTTTGGCTGTCCTGGACTTGCTCTGTAGACCAGGCTGGCCTCGAACTCACAGCGATCCACCTGCCTCTGCCTCCCAAGTGCTGGGATTAAAGGCGTGCACCACCACGCTCGGCTTACTTTGTGGATTCTTCCACCCTCATCCCCTTTTGTTTGTTTGTTTTACTTTGTTTTTCAAGACAGGATTTCTCTGTGTAGCCTTGGCTGTCCTAGACTCCCTTTGTAGACCAGGCTGGCCTTGAACTCACAGAGATCCGCCTGCCTCTGCCTCCCAAGTGCTGGGATCAAAGGCGTGCGCCGCCGCCACCCTGCTCTCACTCTCAGCCCCTTTTATCCCACCATTTTCTTTTTTTTTTAAATAAGATTTATTTATTGCATATGAGTGCTTTATGTGCAGAAGAGGGCATCAGATAACATTATAGATGGTTGTGAGCCACCATGTGGTTGCTGGGAATTGAACTCAGGACCTCTGGAAGAGCAGGTGGTGCCCTGAACTACTGAGCTATTTCTCCAGCCCTATCCCACCATTTTCATCCCTTATCAGTAGATAAGGAAGAAGGATGGAGGGGAAAGAAATAGAGAGGGAGCCTTGAATCTAATTTCTTCTTGTTTCTTCTTTGAGTACAACTACAACAAACTGCAAACCAACCCTTCTCCCCAACCACCACCAACCCCCGCCCCCCCGCCGCCACTTGGGGACCCTCACATGTATATATCCTTTGAAAAGTTCCCAGAATTTCAAATGTCACACAGCTGCAGAAACTCTTTGCAGCTGGCAAAACCACACTTCTGCTAGAGCACGAGGTAAATCCTAGCCAGCTGCTTTGGACAGTCTGAAGCAGCCCCCCACATCCCTATGCCCGGGATTAAGATGAAAGAACATTTTCTTATACTATTTCTGTGTTTTAAAGTGTACTTTTATAGTTGGGTGTGGTGGTGCATGCCTTTAATCCCAGCACTCTGGAGGCAGAGGCAAGCAGATTGCTGTGAGTTCGAGGTCAGCCTGGTCTACAAAGGGAGCCCAGGACAGCCAGGGCTACATAGAGAGACCCTATCTCAAAAAAAATTTATTTTAAATTTACACACACACACACACACACACACACACACACACACACACACACACACACGTGCTCTATCTGCATATATACCTGCATGCCAGAAGAGGGCATCAGATCCCAGTATAGATAATTGTGAGCCACCATGTGGTTACTGGGAATTGAACTCAGGACTTCTGGAAGAGCAAACAGTGCTCTTAATCACTGAGCCATTGCTCCAGCCCCTACTTCTGAGTTTCTTTCTTTCTTTTTATTTATTATTATGTATACAGTGCTGTGCTTGCACATACACTTGCAGGCCAGAAGAGGGCATCGGATCAGATCACATTATAGATGGTTGTGAGCCACCATGTGGTTGTTGGGAATTGAACTCAGGACCTCTGGAGGAACAGTCAGTGCTCTTAACCTTTCTTTTTTTCTTTTTCTTTTCTTTTTGTTTGTTTTTCTCGAGACAGGGTTTCTCTGTGTTAGCTTTGGCTGTCCTAGACTCGCTTTGTAGACCAGGCTGGCCTCAAACTCATAGCAATCTACCTGCCTCTGCCTTCAGAGTGTTGGGATTAAAGGCGTGTCCCACCACCGTTCCTGGCTGTGTTTCTTAAAAAAAAAAAAAAAAAAAAAAAATTGCAGAATTCTTAGTACAAACATATGTGTAGGCAAAGCACATATACACATAAGTAAAAAGAAATCTTTTTAAAAAGAGGGAGCCTGTGGGGCTGGAGAGAGACCTCCGCAGTTAAAAGCCCTGTGTGCTTTCACAGAGGACCATGGTTCAGTTCCCAGACTGCCCATGGCAGCTCACAACCTTCTGTAACACCAGTTGTAGGGGATCTGACACTTTCTTCTGGCCCCTGCAGGTCTGAGACAAACATGAGGTGCACAAACATACACGCAGGTACACACACAGCCGAGCATGGGGGCTGGAGAGATGGCATGGGGGCTGGAGAGATGGCTCAGAGGTTAACAGCACTGGCTGCTCTTCCAAAGGTCCTGAGTTCAGTTCCCAGCAACCACATGGTGGCTCACAACCATCTATAATGAGATCTGGTGCCCTCTGCTGGCCTGCAGGTGTACATGCAGGCAAAACACAAATAGATCTTTAAAAACAAAAAGGATGTTGGGAGGGCAGCATTTTACAACACTGGGCTAGTGAATGAGTGGGTGCGTGTGCGTGTGTTTACAGAGTTGTAAACGTTGGGAAGCTCCCGCTCCCGAGAACACCGCATCCTGCCCAGTACCCAGGGTGCACCTGGTCAGAAAGGGAGTCCACCCCAGAGAAGCAGGTGTGGTGTGAGGAGCAGGTGTGGGCAGCACCACCCACTTCTTCCCTCCTGCCTCCTGCTGGCCTCATTTCTGGCTGATGATTGCTTTATTACTGTTTTCAGTGGGATATAATTCTAGCATTTTCTATAATCTCGATCTTTTCATTGATACTAGATCTTTATACAAAGACTGTGTATATAGGATGATTAGATGCCCACCAGCACACATCCCCAGGCAATTAGGAGCGTTTGAAATGCAGCACAGCAATTCACATCCCTCATTTATTACTTTGGAAAGTGTTTTGTGATTTTTCTTTGGGGGTGGGGGATGTGTTTACAAACCCCACAACAATTCTCATTTCGAGTTGCAAAACACGAAGCCATTTTGAACGGAGACAGATGGCGGTTCAATGAAGTTTAATTAAAGAACGAGCACTTGGAAGCAAATTGCTTTACAAAGTGCAGCACACTCGCATTCTTGAATGCTTGCATAAATAGCATCTGGAAGCTTCTGTAGACAAATAGCCAGGAAGGTGCTGGGGGTGGGGGTGGGGTGGGGTGTGGGTGCAGGTCTGTGGGGCTGACTTCTGATGGGCCGCAGCTCCTTAAATTCAGGAACCAGGAGCCCTATGTGGTGGCGCACGCCTTTAATCCCAGCCCTCGGGAAGCAGAGGCAGGCGGATCTCTGTGAGTTCGAGGCCAGCCTGGTCTACACAGTGAGTTCCAGGACAGCGAGGCTACACAGTGAAACCCTGTCCCGGGGGAAAAAAAATGTTTTTCAAGGCCATCTCCAGCAACATAGTGATTTTTGAGGCCAGCCTGGGTAAGCCAGGACCCAGTCTCAACAACAAAAGGCTTTTCTTTGGAGGGGCTTTGCTTTTAAACTTTTTTTTGAGTGTAGGGTTGTGTTTATTATTTGTTTTTTGGTTGTGAGGCCAGCCTTTAATGGCTGAGCCATCTCTCCAGCCCAAATGTGGGTATTCCCCCCCTCCTTTTTTCTTTTTAATTGGTGTTTTGGGGACAAGGTTTCTCTGTGTAGCTTTAGCTGCCCTGGAATTTACTCGGTACAATAGGCTTGCCTTGAACTCAAAAAGAACCGCCTGCCTGCCAAGCCCTGTTGAGTTTTTGTTCTGAGACAGGGTCTCATGTAGCCCAAGCTGGTCCCCCATTCCTGATTCCCCCTTCTCCAGTGTTGGGATTATAGGCACATCCCACCCACTGGGTTCACTCGCCCTCCCCCACCCCCTCTGAGACAGGGTTTCTCTGTGTAGTCTTGGTTGTCCTAGACTCACTTTGTAGACCAGGCTGGCCAGCGATCTGCCTGCCTCTGGCTCCAGAGTGCTGGGATTAAAGGCGTGCAACACCACCACCTGGCCAACACTGAGCTCACTTTTATGCTGTGCTGGGGTAGAATCCGGGGTTTGCTGCATGCTAGGCAAACACTCCACCACCTGAGTTACATTCTTCCAGGCCCTGTTTTGTTTTGAGACAAGGTCTCCACAGCCCCACGGACCGGCAGGGGTCTGATGTACTGCTTTGTACTGCGGGTTTCCCAGCGACAGCTCCACCCACAGGCTATGGTCTAGTTGCCTTGGGTCATGGAGGGGGTGAGTCAAGATCACGGACCCACGGGCGCTGGTGGCTGCTCCCAGTATAAGGGTGCCTGGTACCCAAGGCTCTATCTAGACCAAAAGGACAGGTTGCAGTCATGGATAAAGAGTGGCTGAGAAGCTCAGCGCCAAGACTGACTAGGGCAAGGGGCACTGGAATATCGTACCAAGAAGGTAGTTCTTCGTATAATAGGTTGAAAACTCCTGGGAACTGTTTCCTCCCCGACCCCCACCTCTGTTTTGTGTTTTTGTTTTTTGAGACAGTTTCTTTGTGTAGGCTTGGCTGTCCTGGACTAGCTTTGTGGACCTGGCTGGCCTCAAACTCCTGCCTCTGCCTCCCGAGTGCTGGGATTAAAGGTGTGTGCCCCCCACCCACCCCCCGTTTTGAAAAGTGGGGGATGAAACCCAGGCTTTGGTTATATAGGTTTTGTATAGATGCCCTACCAGAGAGCTACGCCCCCTGGCCCCTCACAGAGGTGGGGCGGGGTTGTGGAGTGGGTGGGGTCTCACCATGTAGTTTTGGCTGGCCTCAAACTTACTATGTAGATCAACCTGCCCTCAGACAGAGATTTTGCCTGAAGCTACCTCTGGGGTCGATCTAAAGGTTTTTAAAAAAAAAAATTTTTTTATTACCCTAAATTATGTATATGTGCAGAGACATGTACAGGGCATTCACCTCGGGGGCTGAAATTACAGGCGGCCGTGAGCCACCCTACCCGGGTCCTGGGATTTAGCTTGGCACCTCTGTAAAAGTGGGGCACACGCCTAATGGCTGGGCCATCTTGCCAGTCCTATAGTTTTGTTTTCCCAATAGAGGGTTTCTCTGTGTAGCTCTGGCTGCCCAGGCACTCCCTCTGTAGACCAGGCTGGCTTTAAACTCAAGAGATTCACCAACTCCCAGACTGTTTTCATTGCTGTTCTCCGTTCAGCCTTAGCTGTCCTGGAACTCCCTCTGTACATCAGGGTGTAACCCCCAGCCCCAAAGGGGGGACTCCGGATCCTTCAGTCTCTATTCCCAGCGTGCTGGCATTACAGGTATGTACCACCACACCACAGCTGGGTTGGGTTTTGTGCATGCTAGGCGAGCGCTCTGGGGCACCACCTGGGGCCGCAGTTCCTTGGTCCCTGGACACCATATCCCATCCCTCAGGAATGAATGGCGGGTGGGGTGGGGTCACCTGAGCTGGTGTCTTGCAGGCTCAGCCCCTGGGTGGGGGCCACACCATGAAAAGCGTACATACCATCAGTAAATAAATGTGACACTTTTTTCTTTTTTTCTTTTACTTATTTAAAAAGGCCTTGGTGGCAGGAATATAGTGTAAAAATCATTGGAAAAACTAAAAGGCATCGATACATATCCGAATATACTTTGTACATAAATTACATTTCCTTTAAGTCTTTCTGAGTTGAGGTCCTGATTCGGCTCTGAGGTCTAATAATCAAGGGGGCCTGGAAGCTGCACGTTTAATCCCGAATAGTCCACCATGTACACTGGCCACTGCTAGAGAGAGGGGGACAGAGGGACCAGGTTAGGACTCCAGATGTCACAGAAGAACTCCTACAAGAATTAGCACGCTTTCTTTGAGGGGCGGATTCACATGTTACTCATTATGCAGCTACGGAGGCCCAGAGAGGGCGAGAGACCTTTCTGGGATCACACAGGTGGAGACTGGTGACTGTCCCCACCCGTGTTCCAGGGCCTCAACGTGGGGTTGGACACCAGCGAGGGCTGAGTCAGCAGGCGCGGTAAACACCAGAGACCAGACACTGCCCCACCTCTTCCGGCCAGAAAAATGAAGGTAGGGGGAAAGTGAAAATCCTGGGCTTTTGGGAATATCCAGAAAGGGGGCTGAAGGGACAACCGAAGGATCTAGAAACTCCTAAAATCAGTCTACCTTTCCCTTTTTTCTTCCGTTCCTTTTTGTTGATACAGTCTCAGGTAACCCCAGGCTAGCCTCAGACTTCCATGTAGCTGAGGTTGGCCTTGAACTTCTGGGCCTCCTGCCTTAACCTCTCCAGTGGCTAGTGTGACACCAGGTCCGATTTATGCTTTGCGGGGAATTATAACCCAGGGCTTCTTGCATGCAAGGCAAGCGCCCTGTTGACTGAGCCACATCCCCAGATCCCTACTTAGCAGTTCTCTTTGAGACACGAATGTCACAGCCCCAGCTGGCCTTGGATGTCTGATCTTTCCCCTCTTCACTACCGGGACTAAAGGAATAAGCCGCCATACAGAGTTCTTTACAGGAGTTTGAATCAGCAAAGGGCCAAACTCAGCAAAGGGCCCGAGAGGCCGAGTTCTGTCATGTTGACCATCTACCCTCTAGCTCCTGCTGACCTCATTTCCACAGATCCCTGGTGACACCCACACTTCAAGCACTACGCTGATTTGCACAGACCCTCAAGTCTTTATCTTGTGGGTAAACCAGGCGGATGCGCCTGAGCCTGAGCCTGCGCCTGCGCGGTTGGCTGAGTCCCTCTCAGAGCCCAGTGCCTCCCAGTTGCTGGAGCTGCAGGTGGCCCTGCCTGAGGGAGGGTCAAAGGCCACACAGAATTAGGGTGAAGTTCGGATCTGCGTGACTTTACCACGAGGGAGATCTGGTTGGTGGATGTCACAGACTCTGGGTTAGAGGATGAGGATGAAGAGGAGGAGGAGGAAGAGGAGACGGAGTTGCCTTCAGAGACCCGCTTTCTCTTGCGCTTGGGAATGTTGTCTTTGGCTGGTGGAAGAAACAGTTGCTGAGGCCGGATAGCGGGGGCCGTCCTGTGTCGGCCTCCTGAACTCCCTGGAGAAAGCCCTTGTTTTTAGATTCTTAGCGTTTTACACGTTTTGATGTCCTGGGAATAGAACCCAGGTGTTTTGTGTTGAGCCACACCCCCAGCCCCTCATTGGAGGATTCTAGGTAGGCGCTCTATCACTGAATAAACCGCCCCCACCCCACCTCCGCTGTGCCCCAACTGGGGGATTCTAGGCAGGTGCTCTACCACTGAGCCACACCCCAGCCCCTCACTGGGGGAGTCTAGGCAGGTGCTCTACCACTGAGCCACACCCCAGCCCCCCACTGGGGGAGTCTAGGCAGGTGCTCTACCACTGAGCCACACCCCAGCCCCTCACTGGGTGAGTCTAGGCAGGTGCTCTACCACTGAGCCACACCCCAGCCTCTCACTGGGGGATTCTAGGCAGGTGCCCTATCTACCTCTGTCCTAGCTAGGCATCCTAGGCTCAGTGACTTGCTGCCCACCAGGTGGCTAGTCTAGCCTTATTCCCTAAGCAGGTCTAACTAAGGACGAGTTGCCCCACTTCTGGCTTCCAGTCACTGACCTGTCTTGCTGACAGGATTCCCCCTCACCCACCTCACCAGGCTCAGTACATGGCTCTAGCTTAGCCTATTCTTCAGTATGGCTGCCTACCCCAGACGTTTAAAAGCCCCCAATCTCTGCTCCTCCATCCACTTCCTACCAAAGCATTTTGATTTGGTTTGCTGAGACAGGGTCTCATGTAGCTGGCTGGCCTCCAAGTCACTGTGTAGCTGAAGCTGGCCTGGGCCTCCTGATCCTCCCTCTCCATCTCCCGAGTACTGGGACTAAAGGTGTGTGCCGCTATACCTGATGTACACGGGACTGAGGAATTATAATAAGACTTTGTAGATTTTTCTCCCAACTGATCTGCACCCCAACTTTACCTTTTTTTTTTTCCTGCCTGAGACAGGGTCTCTCTGTGTTAGCCTTGGTTGTCCTGGACTCACTTTGTAGACCAGGCTGGCCTCGAACTTAGAGATCCATCCGCCTCTGCCTCCCAGGTGCTGAGATTAAAGGCGTGCCATCACGCCCAACTTCTTTCTTTTTTTTTATTTTTCTTTCTTTCTTTTTTTAAATTTATTTTATATTTTATATACAGACAGGTGTGAGCTGCCATGTGGGTGCTGGGACTTGAACCCAGGTCCTCTGGAAGAGCAGTCAGTGCTCTTAACCACTACGCCATCTCTCTAGCCCCTTATTATTTTTTTTCTTTAAAGAAATATTTATTTATGTACATGTATGTGGCACATGGAGGTCAGAGGACCACTTGCAGGAGGAGATGGCTCTCTCTCCATCATGTGGGTCCTGGGGATTGAACTCAGGTCATCAGGTTTAGCAGCAAGCACCTTTATCCACTGCGCAACCCCAAGGTCATGCCTGCCTGTGCTTTTGGGTTTTTGTTTTTTGAAGGCAAGAGACTAGTCCCCATGAGGCAGAGGGCTGGCCTCTCCTGCCTCTGACTCACCTGGCACCTTGGCATCATTGCAGACTTCTGAAAAAGGTCTGAAAAAGATAGAAGCAAAGCCTCAGTTAAAAGATTTCCCCTTCTCACCTGTTCCTTGGGATATGGACGCTGACTCTCCGTGCCTGAGATGCACCTGCTGTGGCTCCAGCCAGGTCAGTTAAAGCCATACTTTTATAACCCTAAGTTCAGCTCAATGGTCCATGTGCTAAATGTGTTGTCCCCAACCCGGCACAGTATTGCAGGTGGTAGACCTTTAGGAGGTGGGGCCTAGTGGGAGGGCCAGGTCATTGTGGCATGTTCTCAGTGGGGATGCTGGCACCATTGCCTCCTCCAGTCTCTCTCTCTCTGTTCTCTGGCTCTCATGAGGTGAGCAGTCCCTTCCACCATGCATATATATATGCTCCCACCAAAACCAGGCCCAAGTGACCAGGGCACGAGAACCCTGCAACACTTTTTTTCCTTTTGAGACAGGGTCTTGCTATGTAGCCGAGGCTGGACCACGCTCCTGCTTCTCCCTCTCCATTACTGGGGTTATAGGCATACATTAGCTCATGCCTATAAGTCCAGCACTTAGGAGGTAGAGGCAGGAATATTAGGAGTTCAAGGTCAGTCTCAGTTACACAGTGTATATGTTCCAGGCCAGCCTGGGCTACATGAGACTCCAGGTTGAAACAACAACAAAATCTGGTGTTGCCTTTCTGACTCAGGATCCTCTCTCTTTTTGACAGACTCTGGCTGAACGCGATGATTTGCGTCCCAGGCCAGAGTGGTACCCCCTCCCACAGCTCGGCTCTTGCCCTGTTGTCCACTCTGGAGCACTCACTGAAGCCGGTTGATAATAACCATCCGCACGTGTTCCCTGGCCTTCAGGATCTTCTCCAGCCGGTGGATGTCATAGGTGTTGGGGTTCCGGAAGGGGATGTCATCTGGGAGGCCTTTCACCTCCACGGCATCCGGGCTGTCCCGGATCAGTTTGTAAGGGACCAACACAGGCCGATTCAGTCCCAGGGCCTCGCCTGGAGAAGACAGGTCAGTCAGATCCAGAGAAAGATGTCAAAAGGTGAAACACTCCAGAGAAAAGATCGGGACTCTGATGGCCCAACCCATGGACAGCAACGTCATCCATGTATATTATGTTAGGTAATACCGATCAACAGATTCTAGAATTACCTAGAAGACATACATCTGGGCATACGTGTGAGGAAGTATCTAGATCGAGTTAATTGACGTGAACCTACTTTCTTTTTTTTCTTTTTAAAGATTTATTTTTTATTTTATATATATATATAGTGCTCTGCCTGCATGTACACCTGCGTGCCAGAAGAGAGCATCAGATGGTTGTGAGCCACCACATGATTGCTGGGAATTGAACTTAGAACCTCTGGAAGAGCAAGGGGCACTCTTAACCACTGAGCCACCTCTCCTGTGCCACCCCTCCCCCCCCTTTTAGATTTATCTATTAAGTATACAGCTTTTTGCCTGCATGTACACCTGCCAGCCAGAAGAGGGCATCAAATCTCATTAGAGATGGTTGACCTCTGGAAGAGCAGCCAGTGCTCTTAACCTCTGAGCCATCTCTCCAGCCCATGGACCCACTGTAAATGTGAGTGGTACCATCTCACAGGCTGGGGTCCAGAACTGAATAAGATGGACAAAAGGAGCTGGGTACCAGCATTCATTTTTCTGCTTACCGCCGTCCCACCCTCTGCAGACTGGGTTTCAGCTGTCCTGGACTCTCTTTGTGGACCAGGCTGGCCTAGAGTTCACAGCGATCCACCTGACTCTGCCTTCCCTCGAGTGCTGGGGTTACAGGCGTGCGCCACCATGCCGGGCTCACCGTCCTGCTTAGTGCCTTCAGATGTGATGTGACCAGCCACCTCACGCTGCTGCACTATGGTCTATAGCTTTAATCTGTGACTCCCAAACAAATCCTTCCTTCCTTAAGTTAGGTACTTTGTCACAGGGATTAGAAAAAAAAGAACCCAATGCACAGGCCACCAGCCACTGTGGTCATGCAAGCTGTCCTGTAGGCCTCCCTTCCCCACTCCCCCACCCCCACCACTTGGGAGCACTGAGAACTGACCGTATTTTTCGTTGAAGAGCTCCTTCACTTGCTCTCGGAGGATCACCTTCTCCCCGAGCCTGTTGGCATCATCCTCATCTGCAGGGAGAGACAACCGACGACAGAGCTGGCACACACTTCCCCATGTGGTCCTGGATTGCTGGGTAGCCTCTCCAGAAAATGCTTTCTTCACCTAAGCTGCTCTGGTGTCATAAGTATACTCATCTACACGGCCACTTGCCTCCCACACATCCCTCTACCCACCCACTCGTGTTTCCACCCACCTGAATTCTCCAAACAGAACTCCCACCACAGACCAGGCATAGAGTACCCCAAGAGGAACTCACAGAGATCCATCTATTCTACTGCCTGGGTGCTGAATGCAATGTGTGCCACCATGCTTGGCTCCAAATACAACAGTGTGTGGGAGTCTGTTCCCTCTTATGTACCATGTGGTTCCAGGCATTGGACTCAGGCTGTCAGGCTTGGTGTCCTGGGCCTTTAGCAGAGCTAAGGCCAGGGTGCTATTTTTCTTTTTCTTTTTGGTTTTTCAAGACAGGGTTTCTCTGTGTAGCCTTGGCTGTCCTGGACTCACTTTGTAGACCAGGCTGGCCTCGAACTCACAGAGACCTACCTGCCTCTGCCTTCCAAGTGCTGGGATTAAAGGCATCCCGCCACCTGCCCGGCTGTTATTTTTCATTTTTCCATTACTTCTCTCTCCTTTTCCTTGTTCTTTCTTTTCTTCCTTCTATTCTGTTAGCTTTAAGCCAGGGCTTCAAATAGCTCACTACACAAAAGCCTCAACTTCAGTATATAACTAAAGATGACTGTGGAAGATGGCTTGGTCTTCTTGCCTGGACTCTGAAGATCCGGGGAATGCAGACCCAGGCCACTATGCTTAGCCTGTAATTTGTTCAAACAGTGGCACTGATAGAGAACCCTGCATCTCTGCCTCTGGGACCCTTCTGACCTGGCTGCCAGCTGGCTGCCTTGTTCCGGTCTCCCTGATCTGGTGGCTTTTCCAGCTGCCTGTCCCCATCCCCACCTCCCAGTTATTTTCCCAACCCACCGCAAAGACCTGAGTAACCATCCAGTAAAGCACAGAGCTGACTCCCACCTGCGCCCCACCCTTACAGCTCTAACATGGCTCAAAGACAAGTAATGTGGCTGGTGGCTGATGTCACATCAACTCAAATGAAGGTGTTGGGTTGTTCTGATCAACTTGGGTGGGCTTCAGAAGTTTGTGTGTGTGTGTGTGTGTCCGTGCCTTTACACCAGCTTCCTCAGGAAGCTTGTTTTTTTTGAGAGTCACTCATTTGGAACTGGTCAATCAGGCTTGGCTAGCAAGCACCAGGGATCCACTTGTTTTCCTCCGCTACCAGCAGAGCTGGGATTAATAAATGGATGCCACTATACCTGGCCTTTTCTCTGTGGGTTTCCTGATTTGCTGAATGTGTCATACCCCAAGCTCCTCTGCTTCCTGTGTTTACACAAGGGTTTCTGGGATCTGTCTGAGGCTCCCTCAGCCCCATCGGGTGGCAGGACCCCTTATTCACGAGCCCGAGGAAAGTTCCTTTCCAACCACATGTGGGGTGCAGTGGCTCTGGCTGAGTTTCCATAGACCAGGAAATGGCCAGGGTCTCCCACACAGCCCCATGCCTTCTTGACTCCTTTTGGAATCAGGGAGGAAGCATAGGGCCAGATGTGGGCCCTGCTAAGGGGCGTCTGCCCACAGAGGCCTCCCTGCCCCACCCTGGCAGAGGCCAGCGCTTCCTAGGAGACAGAAAGGCGGTCATTACTGGAGCCCTATCAATAGAGAGCAGCGAAGGTAATGACACGGAGGAAGCTCGGCTGGCGCTGAAATTGTGGCATACTACAGATACCGAGAAAGGACAGTATTATTTTGAGCTCTCAAGACCAAGACAGAGCCGGAAGGGTGGAGAGGGAGGAAGGCAGGCACTAGAGGACTGGAGCCAGGAAAATATCCCTCAGGCCGTGGGGAATGAAAAGCAGAAAGGGAAAAAGTTCCTGAGGAAAAGAAGGCCTAGAGATAGCATGTCAACCCACCTAAAATTAGATTGTAAGGTGGCTTATCCAAGACTAGAGACAGGAACTTATCCCTTATCCAACATCACACAGAGTGAGCTAACTTGGCCAACATCACACAGAGTGAGCTAACTTGGCCAACATCACACAGAGTGAGCTAACTTGGCCAAGATCACACACAGTGAGCTAACTTAGCCAAGATCACACACAGTGAGCTAACTTGGCCAAGATCACACACTGTGAGCTAACTTGGCCAAGATCACACACAGTGAGCTAACTTGGCCAAGATCACACACAGTGAGCTAACTTGGCCAAGATCACACACAGTGAGCTAACTTGGCCAAGATCACACACAGTGAGCTAACTTGGCCAAGATCACACACTGTGAGCTAACTTGGCCAACATCACACACAGTGAGCTAACTTGGCCAAGATCACACACAGTGAGCTAACTTGGCCAACATCACACACAGTGAGCTAACTTGGCCAACATCACACACAGTGAGCTAACTTGGCCAACATCACACACAGTGAGCTAACTTAGCCAAGATCACACACAGTGAGCTAACTTGGCCAAGATCACACACAGTGAGCTAACTTGGCCAAGATCACACACAGTGAGCTAACTTGGCCAAGATCACACACAGTGAGCTAACTTGGCCAAGATCACACACAGTGAGCTAACTTGGCCAAGATCACACACAGTGAGCTAACTTGGCCAAGATCACACACAGTGAGCTAACTTGGCCAAGATCACACACAGTGAGCTAACTTGGCCAAGATCACACACAGTGAGCTAACTTAGCCAAGATCACACACAGTGAGCTAATTTAGCAAACATCACACACAGTGAGCTAATTTAGCAAACATCACACACAGTGAGCTAACTTGGCCAAGATCACACACTGTGAGCTAACTTGGCCAAGATCACACACTGTGAGCTAACTTAGCCAAGATCACACACAGTGAGCTAACTTGGCCAAGATCACACACAGTGAGCTAACTTAGCAAACATCACACACAGTGAGCTAACTTAGCCAAGATCACACACAGTGAGCTAACTTAGCCAAGATCACACACAGTGAGCTAACTTAGCCAAGATCACACACAGTGAGCTAACTTAGCCAAGATCACACACAGTGAGCTAACTTAGCCAACATCACACACAGTGAGCTAACTTAGCCAACATCACACACAGTGAGCTAACTTAGCAAACATCAGAGCACCAATTATCTAAGACTCCAGACAGTGATTAACTCGTCCAAAAGTGGAAGATCGTAGTTAACTTATCTAACATCACAGCTCAGAAATGGCAAACTTAGTTCATAAAGGGACAAAAGAGATGGGGTCCTGCTCCGGTAGTGTCCCCTTCCTGGCTCCCAGAACCATGTCAGATTTCCTTCTCCAGGGAGCCCTCCTGACTTTTGAGGTGACAGTAGACTGCACTGAGAGGGATTTCCCCGCTATCAGCAGGGCCTTTTGCTACCTGTAGGTGGCAGGCCCTCGTCTCAGCTGAGCATTTCAAACTGGGCCTCAGACAATTTGAGAGAAATGGGACATCTACTTTCCTCAGTGGTAAATCGATGTTATAAAAGATTTACCAGGGGCTGGAGAGATGGCTCAGAGGTTAAGAGCACTGGCTGCTCTTCCAAAGGTCCTGAGTTCAACTCCCAGCAACCACATGGTAGCTCACAACCACCTGTAATGAGATCTGGTGCCCTCTTCTGGCCGGCAGGTGTACATGCAGGCAAAACACTATACATAATAAATAAACACATCTTAAAAAAGAGAAAATATATACAAAAGGAAAATTCAGTAAAGGAGCTTGTCTCTGCCAGGCAGCTCAGAGAAGACCCTGGCTGGCAGCCGTGTTGATAAAGCCACGTGCCTTTCACCAAGAAAAGCATTAATTCTGCCAGGCAGGTGGGGTGACCTTGGTTAAGAGTTACCTCAGTCTGCCTTGAGACAAGTGTGACAGCATTTTTACACTGTAAACCTCCCCGTTTGTTCAAAAGGCGACTAAAGCTTGCGGTTTCTGTCTCTATAAAAAGGACGTTTAATTGCTCAAAGTGTAACTTGGGGGTTGGGAAGCCAAAAGCAATTTGCAGATGAAAGCGACTATAAGAACGCAAGCCCCGTGATAACTTAAACCTACTGAGGAGCCACGAGAGATTTCTGTTCTGGGCTCCTTTCTCTTTGGGAACATGGTATTATTATTATTAAAGAGTTTTAGTTGTTACGCCCTTATTCTCTGAGTGCTTGGAATAAATACCCACCGGGGTGGGGCTCAATCTGCCATAATAATTTCTTGTTAATTGAACCTGGGCTGGGAAGTCAAATATGGGGTGTCCTAGATTAATCTGGGACTGGCTGGGAATTTGAATCTCACTCCCCGGGGTGCTGAGGTTTCTGGGCAGCAAGGACCCAGCACTAAGGTTTGCTAAGCCTACATCTGTAAGGTCTAATCCAGGGCTCCAGAGTAGAGAGAAGGCACCCCCCAAACCCCCACCCCCCCGTTTCCGTTTTACAGATAAGGGCACCCACCCGTACTCAAAAGAGCTGAACCTGGCTTGTTGGAGTCACACAGGAAGCTGGCAGCTCTGCTTTGCCTGTGGGGACCCCAGTGCACCCCACCTTCCCCCAGCAGTGCACCCTGGGGTCAGAGGAAACCATGATGCTGACGATGTGTGTACACTTGTGTGCCAAGTGTCTTCGGGTGCCTGTGGTGGCTAGAAGTGAACACTGGATTCTGAGGCGTTGGAATTACGGGCAACTGTGAGCCATCTGATATGGTTGCTAATAGTCCTTCCCGCCAGGGACCTGACCCCCCCCCCCCACGCTGGGGGGACTGGTCCTGACACAGAATGGACTACACCTGCCCCAGCACTTTTCCTTGACACAAGCGGAAGTCAAATGAGACAACGCCTCCATCAGATTGCCCGTAGGCAGGCCTATAGAGCATTTTCTTAGTGATTGATGGGGGAGGACCCAGGCCTACTTTAGGTGGTACCATCCCTGGGCAGGCAGTCATGGGGTATATAAGAAAACAGGCTGAGCAAGTCAGGGAGAGTGAGCCAGCAAGCGGCTTCCCTCCAGGTTCCTTCCTGTCTTCCCTCAGTGATGGAGTGTGACCCTGGGAATTAAAAGCTGAAAGTAACCCTTTCTGCCTGAAGTGTTTTTGATTATGGCGTTAATGACAGAGGCAGAAAGACCTCAGACAGGAGTGGACTAGTCTGATGGTGAGATATGTCTGCAATCCCAGCCTCAGGAAGTGGAGGCAGGAGGATCCTGCGTTTACGATGATTCTCAGCTAAACATAAAGTTCCAGGTCATCAGCCTGCTTGCCTTAAAAACAGAAACAGAAATCAACACCAGCCAGGTGTGGTGGCACATGCCTTTAATCCCAGCACTCAGGAGGCAGAGGCAGGTGGATCGCTGTGAGTTCGAGGCCAACCTGGTCTACAAAGTGAGTCCAGAACAGCTAAGACTACACAGAGAAACCCTGTCTCGAAAAACAACAAAAACACAAAACCAAAAATCAACAACAACAGCAACACTGGGAGTGGCTAGAGAGATGGCTCAGGGGTTGAGAGTGACCTCTGCTCTTGCAGAGGACCACGGCTCAATTCTCAGCAACCACATAGTGGTTCACAAACACCTGTAACTCCAGTTCCCCTACCTCCACAGACACTAGGCACACACTGGTGTGTGGTACACAAAAACACCTGCAGGTAAAAACATTAAAACATAAAATAAACCTAATATAGATCAGCAATAACAACAACAAACAAAGGCCAGAGCTGGGGAGACAGCTCAGTGGGCAAAGTGCTTATCCTGAAAACATAAAGGTCCGAATCTGAGCCGCACAGCCTTTATAAAAGCAGGCTCCGGGCTGGAGATGTGGCTCAGTGGTTTAGAATGCTTACTGCTCTTCCAGAGGTCCTGAGTTCAGTTCCCCTGGGCCCATGTCAGGCAGCTGGCAACCGTAACTCCAGGTCAGTGTATCTGATAACATTTTCTGGCCTCTGGAGGCATTGCACTCATGCACTCACAAACACTGTTTTTTCCTTAAAAACTAGGTGTGGTAGTATATGAAATTGTAATCCCATCACCGGAGAGGAAGAGACAGGAGGATGCCTGGGACTATGTTTTTTTATTTTTTTGAGATTTGGTTTCTCTGTGTAGCCCTGGCTGTCCTGGACCCACTTTGTAGACCAGGCTGGTCTCAAACTCACAGAGATCCGCCTACCTCTGCCTCCCCAGTGCTGGATTACAGCCATGTGTGTGAACCACTGTGACTGGCTGAGAGATATCTTAAAAAAAAAAAAAAAAAAAAAAAAAAAAAAAAAAAGGAAAAAAAAAAAAAAAAAAGGCAGCTTCAGCGGACTAACCCTGTCTCAAAAAACAAAACAAATCCTAAAATCAAAGAATAAAACCTATCAGTGAAGTAAATAACCAGTTTCAAACTGGCAGTTTAAAAGATTGTAGACAGGGCTGGAGAGATGGCTCTGAGGTTAAGAGCTCTGACTGCTCTTCCAAAGGTCCTGAGTTCAATTCCCAGCAACCACATGGTGGCTAACAACCATCTATAATGAGAAACCTGGTGCCCTCTTCTGGTGTGTAGGTGTACATGCAAGCACAGCACTGTATACATAAGTAAATCTTTAAAAAAAGATTGTAGACAGGACCATGTTATTGCACCTAGTGGTCATGAGGGGGCGACAGAGAGACACCCAGCAGGATCAGCGCTTTAGCACAGTAAAGGGAGGCAGGGATGGGATTAGCGAGAGGGCTGGTCACAAGGTCCAACCAGGCTCTTGTAAAAAGTGGGGAGGATCTATTTTCAAATCTCAGCCAGATTAGTCAAATGCTGTGACTTTCAGAAATTTTCTTTTTGGTTTCTCAAAACAGGGTTTCTCTGTGTAGCCTTGGCTGTCCCTGGAACTCACTCTGTAGACTAGGCTGCCTCTGCTTTCTAAGTGCTGGGATGAAAGGCGAGTGCCACCACCACCTGTCGAGAAATTATCTTAAACTCTGTTTTCTCCTGTGAGTGGCACACAACCACTGTAGTCTCAAGACTCTGCAGGCTGAGGCAGGAGGATCACTAACTTGAGGCCAGTCTGGGAATACATATAAAGAATCTGTCCTCAAAACAAGTGGGCTACAGAGGGCAAGGAGAGAGGTGAGGCTGCAGGGGATTGGCTGACTTATACTCACTGGGTTTCTATGGAGGCTGGAGATCCAGCCGCACCTCCTGGACCCTCGAGGGACAGGAGCAGCACCACACAAATGACATCATTTTCAGGCAGTCACTTGTATTATGGTAGGCCACTGGCTACTCTCTGACTTTAGGCTGGCTGAATAGACCAGGCAGGCAGGTCATAGAGCCTCAAGAGTTTTCCTCTCTCCACCTCCCTGGCAGCAAAGGGATTGATTACAAGTGTGTGCCACTACATGCAGCTCGCTCCCTCCCCCCCCCCCCCTCTCTCTCTCTGAGACAGAGTTTCTCTGTGTAGCCCTGGCTGTCCTAGACTTGCTTTGTAGACCAGGCTGGCCTCGAACTCACAGAGATCCGCCTGCCTCTGCCTCCTGGAGTGCTGGGATTAAAGGCGTGTGCCACCACCGCCCGGGCCCACATGCAGCTTTCTATGTGAGCTCCTGGATTCAAACTCATGTCCTCATCTTTGGACAATCAGTACTTTATAGATTATTCATCTTTCTTCCCTGATCCCCAACCCCTCACGCCTTACCACCAAGCCCCCTGCACCCTGTAACAACATTCACAGACATTTGTCACCAATTTCCTCCATTCCCCGAGTTAACCAGGACCCCTGGAGGTCGTGGGGACCCTGACACAGCCGCAATCTCCGACTGCGTGAAGTCTGTGGCTTCAGTGCTATCTTGACGGTCTCTCTCGGCTCCCAGGTCCCAAGCAACTGCAGCTTCCCCTCCCCCCCACCCCCCATCAACCTGGGGCAGACGCACAGGGAGTTGTGGGCACAGCAGAACAGCACCCCAGCTCCCGCTCTTGAGCTAGGCAGTTGTGACTTTGAGCTCTCAGAACTGAGCACGGACCCCACCCCCCAACACCAAGGACCTCCCAAGCCCACAGAAGTACCACTTACCAGGCTTTGGGATGAGTCCTTGGAATGGCCTGGAAAGGAAACGGAAGCGGGCCTTCAGGGGAAAGGCACAGACAACAAGACTAGCACCACCAGGTTAAATGGTGAGAGCAGCTCGCCAAAGAATTGGTAACAAACACCTTTCGGACATTAGCGTTTAACGCTTGACTCTTTGAGAGAGGGGTTCGAGTAGCCTCTAACTCCCTATGTTGTAGCCAGGGCTGACCCTGAACTTCTGATCCTCCTGTCCCTTATCTCCTGAGTGCTGAGATCACAGGTGTGCACCGCCATGCCTGGTTTATGAGGCGCAGGGGATGGAACTCAGGGCTCGCTGTGTGCTGGACGCACCTGAAACCAACCTAGCCACACCTTTTTCCCCCTATGGAGAAAGGGTCTCATTATGTATCCTGGGTTTATTTCAACTTATAACTATCCTGCCTCTGCTTCCTCAGTGCTGGGACGAGAGGCAAGTTTTGGGGTGTGTGTGGGTGTATGGGGGGGTGGGGAGTGAGGCACGGTGGCAGGTACTCTTGCCTGTGTGTGTGCATGCCAGCGATCGACTTAAATATCTTCCTCAGTCATTCTCTTTTTGTTTTGTTTTTTGAGACAGGGTCTCTCTGCGTAGCTCTGGCTGTCCTGGAACTCACTCTGTAGACCAGGCTGGCCTTGAACTCAGATCCGCCTGCCTCTGCCTGCAGAGTCTTGAGACTACAGTGGTTGTGTGCCACTACTCTAGTTGGGATTAAAGGTGTGCCCCAGCACTGCCTGGCTGGCTTCCTCCCTCCCTCCCTCTCTCCCTCCCTCTTCCTTCCTTCCTTTCCCACCAAACAGGCTCTCGAGCCCCCAAAATCTACATTCCAACAAGATGCCCAGGCCATGTGTGCAAAAGATTTTTGCTTTCTCGGGGGTAGTGGGGTGGGGGTGGGGGTGAGGGGACGGGACCTGGGTATGCCTAAGGAGCTGCCTGCCGGTTAGAAGGATGGGCAGTCAATGTGTGAGATCCCCCCTGCACCCTGTCTGGTCTGCAGTCCCTCTCCAACACCCCCGCTGCATGAATTTTTGGAGCCAGCTCCCGATCCCAGCCAGTCTAATCTCAGCTCCTCCCCTTCCTCAAGTACCTGGTGACCGTGAACTTAATCTTGTCAGCCACAGAGAGGATCCTTTCCAGGTTCTGGGAGCCGAAGGTGCAGGGTTTGCGGAATGGGATCCCTGGAGGCAGGCCCTCTATGATTACCGACCCTGGATTGCTTTTGATTCGCTTGTAGGGTACCTGCACCGGGTATTTGATGCCCAAAGCTTCACCTGGTTACGAGAAGGACAGTTGTGCCAATCAAGAACAGGCTGTGCAGTCTTAAGTATGGCGGTTTCTCTCCCAGCAGGCACAGGGCCCTTTGTGAGACACATGGATAGGACAGCCCTTAATGTTTCTCAGACTCTAGGCTGGACCACTGGGTGCCTCCCTCCCAAATGGGAACCCTGAGACTTATTATGTAGCCTCAGCTAGGCCTGGGCCTCCCTATGTAGACCAGGCTAGCCTCAAACAAACAGATCCACCAGCCTCTGCCTCCCAAGTGCTCTGGGATTAAAGGTGTGTTCTGCCACACCTCTCTTGATTCCTCTCTATGGAACATCTTTTAAATTGTTTTTTTTTCTGTGTATGTGTGTTTTGTCTGTATGTATGTCTGTGCACCATGTACATGCCTGGTGCCTTCAGAATCCAGAAATGGGGTGTCGGATCCCCTGAGACTAGAGTTATAGGTGGCTGTGAGCCGCCATGTGGAAGATGAAAATTAAACCCAGGTCCTCTGGAAGAGCAGTTGGTGCTTGTAGTGGCTGAGCCATCTTCTCCACTCTCACCAGCAATTCTTTCTTTCTTCCTTTTTCCTTTGAGACAGGGTCTCTCTGTGTAGCCTTGGCTGTCCTGGACTGGCTCTGTAGACCAGGCTAGCCTCGAACTCAAGAGATCCGCCTGCCTCTGCCTCCCGACCGCTAGAACTAAAGGTGTGTGCCACTACACCTGGCTCACCAGGAATTCTTAAAGTGATTCTTTTGTTTGTTTGTCTCATGTAGCTCAGGCTGACTTCCAACATGCTATGTGGCCAAGGATGGCCTTGAATTTCTTTCTTTTCTCCCCAAGAAAGGGCTGCTCTATGTAGCCCTAGCTGTCCTAGGATTTACCCTGTAGACCAGACTGCCTTTGAACTCAGAAATCTGCCTGCCTCTGGCCCCAGCTCTTGAGTGCCGGGATGACAGGTGTCTGCCATCATACTTAGCTCATGTGATGTCATAGGTTGAACACAGGACTTTACACACGCTCAGAAAATAGTCTACCAACTGAGCCACACCTTGGCCTCCATTAAATTTTTTTCTTAAAATTCCACTTTATTGGGGGCTGGAGAGATGGCTCAGAGGTTAAGAGCACTGGATGATCTTCCAGAGTTCAATTCCCAGCAACTACATGGTGGCTCACAGCCATCAATAATGAGATCTGGTGCCCTCTTGTGGACGGCAGGTGTACATGCAGGCAGAGCACTGTGTACATGATAAACAGATCTTTTTTTTATAAAAACTACACTTTATTTGTGTGTGTGTGTGTGTGTGCGCGCGCGCGCGCGCACGTGCTTGTGAACAGCTGTGTGCACATCCCATGGTGCACATGGTGGAGGCAAGAGGGCAACTTGCAGTGGCTGGTTCTCTTCCTTTACCACGTGGGTTCCAGGAATCAAACTTGGAGCAGGCTTGGCAGCAAACACCTTGCAAGTGACCTCATCAGCGGGCAGCCCCCCGCCCCCCCCCCCCGGCTCTCTCCCTCCCTCTCTGTATCTCTCCCTCTCTCTCAAATCGTACTCCTTAGAGCAATCCTCCTGGGATGACGTTACAGGCGTGCCCCGCCAACCACATCCCACACTATGTCCCCAGTGCTCGGCACAGTCGATGCTCAACGAAATAAAAAAAGGAACAGAGGGATGACCCAGTGAACAAAGGTGGTTGCCACCAAACCTTGCAAATTGAATTTGATCCCCAGGACACGCAATGGTGGAAGAAAAGAACCAAATCCCACAAGTCTGGTCACCACATTTATGGTGGGGTATGTGCATATTCACCAAACATGCCCATATACATAATAAATAAATTAAAATTTAAAAAAAGAAGCAAAGAAATACCTAAAATATAGATCAACCTTTCTGCCCCCTGCCCCCTGTCCGCGACTTACCATATTTCTTGTTAAACAGGTCCTGGACTTGTTCCCTAAGTGTGTTGGCGATGTCGATCCGCGAGAGTCTGGTATCGTAATTTTCTGTAAAGTGAATACAATTACGGACAGACGCTGTTACATTAAAAGGCACTTGGTGACTTTTACAGGAAAATTATTTCCTAATTACAGGGAACTCCTTCTCTGGCAATTAGCAGATCTTTGAAGTGGGCCCCTCAGAGCCCTTCAGACCCAGTCTCTGTGAGACTCGTCTCTGTGTGTGTATGTTTTCCTGGAAGGACTCACACTGTTGCAACACCAGCAGTGAGATGAAATTAAGCTAATTGTTGACATTTGAAAACCAACAAACTAATAAATAAGCCTGGAGGTGAGACACCAGAAGGAGGGTGTTTCTGTGTCCTCTGGCTGAGCGGGAGTTGGAGTAAGTGCTTCAAAAAGCTCAAAGGGAAGGCTGGAGAGATGGCTCAGAGGTTAAGAGCACTGGATGTTCTACCAAAGGTCCTGAGTTCAGTTCCCAGCAACCACATGGTGGTTCCCAACCATCTGTAATGAGATCTAATGCCCTCTTCTGGCAGGTAAGCATACATACAGGCAGAACACTGTGTACATGATAAATAAATAAATCTTAAAATAAATAAAAAGCACACAGGAGACAGAGGGACAGAATGGACATGTCCACCTCACCAGGGGATAGAGCCCAAACCTTGCAGATGGCACAGAAATACACTACCACTGAGGCACACCCCAGCCCCTCACTGGGGGATTCTAGGCAGGTGCTCTGCCACTGAGCCACACCCCCCCAGCCCCTCACTGGGGGATTCTAGGCAGGAGCTCTACCACTGAGACACACCCTCAGCCCTTCACTCGGGGCATCTAGGCAGGTGCTTTACCATTCTGAGGTAGTGTTTGTTGATTAAGGACCGCCATGTACCAGCATGTCACAATTGTACCTTTGGCCTCAGGGAGGTTACATCCCTGTCCTGGCCTTAGGAGAGAAAGGGTATAGATGGCAAGGGAAGGAGGAAATGACCTGTGGTGCTTCACATGCTTTCCTGGTGACATTGTCAGACTATTTAGGGTTTGGCTATTGGGGTAAACATAGAGCGAGTTAAGATACACAAACTCCCCTCACTGTAGACTGTTCCATCAGCCTGGGAGGAGCGAGGTACTGAGGTGACTGGCAGCCAGTCCTAGGATTTGGCTCCTCCTCCCTCTGTGAGATCTAATCCCATCACTAGCCATTGCTGCCTCTCTGAACTCATCAAAAGTATGGTGACCTGGGCTGGAGAGATGGCTCAGAGGTTAAGAGCACTGGCTGCTCTTCCAAAGGTCCTGAGTTCAATCCCCAGCAACCACATGGTAGCTCATAACTATCTAAATGAGATCTGGTGCCCTCTTCTGGTGTGCATGCAGGCAAAACACTGTATATATGATAAATAAATAAATCTTTAAACAAACAAAAAAAAAGTATGGTGACCACAAAGGGATGACCTGGTGACAGTCATCCCGGGCCTCACACCAGCCTTACCCACCAGTTTTCTAAGCTTCACACAGACAGCAGCACATGGTAGGTTCTCAGCTACATGCCTACTGACAGCAGGAATGTTGGCTGGCCTCTCATGCTAAGGGGCACCAGGAGTCTCCTCTGTGGTCCAGCTGTAAGCCCACCTTGTTTTGTTTTGTTTCGAGACAGGGTCTCTCTGTGTAGCCTTGACTGTCCTGGACTCGCTTTTGTAGACCAGGCTGGCCTCGAACTCACAGCGATCCGCCTGTCTCTGCCTCCCGAGTGCTGGGATTTAAAGGCGTGCGCCACCACCAGCTGGCTGTAAGGCCACCTTTAACATTTTCCCATGTCCCACCGCTTGCCTTCCTCTCTGCCTTTCTGGTTCTCCGTGGCCACCGTCCGCACCTCCAATTTCAAAGTAATAAGAGCCTGGCTGATGAATGACTATAGAAAGGTAGATGGTGGGGCTGAGGTGATGGCTCAGTGGTTAAGAGCACTGGCTGCTCTTCCAAAGGTCCTGAGTTCAATTCCCAGCAACCACATGGTGGCTTACAAGCATCTATGATGAGATCTGGTGCCCTCTTCTGGTGTACTGGCGCACATGCAGGCAGAGCACTGTATATGTAATAAATAAATAAATCTTAGCCGGGCTTGGTGGCGCACACCTTTAATTCCAGCACTCCTGAGGCAGAGGCAAGCGGATCTCTGTGATTTCAAGGCCAGCCTGGTATACAAAGCAAGTCAAGGAAAGCCAGGGTTACAAAGAAACCCTGTCTCAAAAAACAAAAACAAAACAAATCTTTAAAAAAAAGAAAGAAAAGAAAAGAAAAAAAAAAAAACAAAAAAACGGTAGATAGCTACTACCCAGATAGAACAGACAGCTCTGGAGTCTGACACCCAGTCGGGTACCCTACAACCCAAGCCCCTCAAGGTCATGACCCTGGAATGCCTAAACACATACAGGCCTAAACTTACCTTGAAGGCCCTGTCTCTTCGGCGTCTCGTCTACCAGACGGTCCCAGGAGTCCCTCTCTGGGGGTGGGGTGGGGAGAGAAGGCAGGTGAGGAGAGAGAGCACCTGGGATCTCAGGTAGCATCGAGGGGGCAAACCCGACAGGGGCAGTGGGGAAATGCCTAGGGTAGGGGATAGGACAGGGGCATCAGGAGGTGGGGGTATGGCAGAGACCGGTGCCCTCCCACACCCACCTGGGTCTCGCCCACGCCCAGGTACCTTGGGTGTCCATAACAGGTTCTTTGACACCGTCAGTGAGCAGTTCAGGTCTAGAAAACATAATCAGAGCTGTTAGTGAGGTCTGTCCAAACGTTCTAGGGATGTTCAGCTGGCACCTCTGGGCCTCAATCTACAGATCTGTGCAATGAGCTTTCGTAGGCCTGGCCAACGTAGAACTAAGGCCCTTGTGACACAGGGCCAGCCATCCTGTTGATGGGAGAATCAACAACTCCCAAGTCCTGGGCTGGCTGATACGCTCTGCTTTCACTATTATCCGATCCCTGGGGCCTAGCATTGAAACATGCAGCCTCCGTGAGTGGGTGAGTGACTACCAGGGAAACAGAGGTGCAAGTATAGGCCAGGGGTCAGCGCAGGGGACCTTCCTTAATTACTCTCTGTGTTAATTTTTGGTAAGGTCTTATTTTTTAAAATTATGTGTATGTGTGTGTGTGTGTGAGAGAGATAGAGAAAGAGAGTGTGTAGTGAAAGAGAGACAGAGTTTGGGGACAGAGTGGAGGTGGAGAGAGGGAGGGAGAGGGGAGGGAGGGAGGGAGAGAGAAGGAGAAAGAGAAATAGTGAGAGTGTCGTGCCTGAAGAAGCCAGAAGAGGGCGCTGGAGCCAATGGAGCTGGAGTTATAGGTGTTTATGACTGGAAACCAAACCCAGGTCCTGGGCAAGAACAGAGAGAGTTCTTAACTGCTGAGGCATCTCCAGCCCCTTCACTGTATGTGGACGGTCTCTCCTGAAACCTGTGGCCCACATATTTGCCCATACTGGCTGGCCAGCAAATGGAAAGATTCTCTCATCTCTACTTAATGGGCACTGCGGGTTACTGGTTCACCATGCCTTTCCTGCTCTTCCCCCCCCCCCCCTTCTTCCTGGTTCTATTTGGGTATGAGGGTTTAAACTCAGGTCTTCAGGCTTGCACGGTAACCACTTTACTGACTGAGCCACTTTTAAAGAATCTCTCTTATTTTGTTTTTCTTGTTGAGACAAAAGATCATAACATGGCACAAAGGCAACATTAAGGGTTCTCAACCTGTGAGTCATGATCCCCTTTGGGTGTGGGGTGGTGGGGAGTTGAAGGGGGGGGCTGGGTGGGTGTCCAATGACCCATTCACAGAGTCCCCTAAGACCATTGGAAAACACTGATATTTAGATTATAATTCATCATAACAGCAGCAAAATCAGTTATGAAGTAGCAACAAAAATAATTTTATGGTTGGGGGGGATCACCACAGCACAAGGAAGTATAGTACTAAGGGTCGCAGCAGTAGGAATCTTGAGAACCACGGCCCTACACGTTCCTGCCTCAGCTCCCCCAATCCCTGCTGTACAGCTAGCTATAAACCAGCACCCAGTTCCAATTAAGTTTAGATTGTGTCTTGAATCGCAGAGCACTTGGGAGGCTGACACAGGAAGATAACTGGGGTTAGCCTGGGCTAAACAGTGAATTCCAGAGTAGCCTGAACTGGAAAGTAAGATTCTGTCTGAAAAACAAAAACCCTCAAGGCAGGCGTGGTGGTGTACGCCTGTAATCCCCCCACTAGGGGAGGCAGAGGCAGGTGGATCTCTGGGAGTTCCAGGCCAGCCTGGTCTACAGAGTGAGTCCACGACGGCCAAGGCTACACAGAGAAACCCTGTCTCGAAAAACAAACAAATTGAAACAAAGCAAATAAAAGGGAAAAGGAGAAAAGTTTCCAAAGTCTGAACAACAGGAAAGTTCTGGTGCCAGGACGCTATCACGGTGTCCCTCGTGTGTCTCACCAGCCCTTAGTTCTATTTTTTAACTTAGTTAAAAAAAAAAAAAAAAAAAAAACACACTATTGTGTATGCGTGCATGGACGTGCAGGCTATGGATGCACACGTGGCGATCAGAGAATTTTTGTGTTTGGGTGTAAGGCAGTGGTTCTCAACCTTTCTAATGCTTTGACCCTTTACTACAGTTCCTCATGGAGTGCTGACACCCTCCACCCGCAAGCCATAAAGTTATATTCATGGGGACTTAATTAAAAAAAAAAAAATTATTTATTTATTTATTATGTACACAGAGCTCTGCCTACATGTACACCTGCAGGCCAGAGGAGGGTATGAGATCACATTATAGATGGTTGTGAGCCACCACGTGGTTGCTGGGAACTGAACTCATGACCTCTGGAAGAATAGTCAGTGCTCTTAACTGCTGAGCCATCTCTCCAGCCCCCAGTGACTTATTTTTTTTATTTGTATTTTTTTAGTTCTTTCAAGACAGGGTTTCTCTGTGTATCCTTGGCTGTCTTGGACTCCCTTTGTAGATCAGGCTGGCTTCGAACTCACAGTGACCCGCCTGCCTCTGCCTCCCTGAGTGCTGGGATTAAAAGCATGTGCCACTGGGCCCTGCTCATTGTGACTTCATAATTGTAATTTTGCTACTGTTATGAATCGTAATATCAATATCTATGGGCTCCCATGGTCTTAGGTGACCCCTGTGAAAGGGAGGCTTGACCCCCGAAGGTGTCTGGACCCACAGATTATAAGCCACTGGTCCAACGGCTGAATTCAGGTCTAGCATGCTTGACAACAAACATTTTTTATTGGCTAAGTTAAGACTCGGGCCCCACCCTCAAACATGTGTTTGTTTCCTTGTTTGTTTTATTTAATTTTATTTTATTTTGAGACAGGCCCTCACCCGGGAACACCCAGCCCAGACCTTACCTCTTGATGACAAACTGGATGCTGTTGCTAGCTTCCAGAATCTTCCGCAGTTTGGCAATCCCGAAGCAGTTGGGTCTTCGGAGAGAGATGCCTTCGGGCAGTCCCAGTACGAAGAGCTCCTCAGGGTGCATCAGAAACTTGGAGTAGGGCACCTTGACTGGTTCTGAGGTACCAATGGCTTTGGCTGCAAAGACATGGCTGCTGTCAGGCAACCTGGGATCCCAACCCCTGCCCCCCAACTCTCTGTGGGGGCTGCAGGTGGTAGGGCTTTAGAGCTATCACTCACTTGAACCCCATAAACTTGCCAGAGGGGAGAAAAGCACACCTGGCTGTAGCTGAGGCTCTCGTCCGCCTGGTGCCTTGAGCAAGCCTCGCTACAGCTGCAGTGGGCATCGCAGCTCCTTATTTGTAAAACAGGGTTAGGATACAAGGAATAAGTGAGGAAGGGAGGAGAGAGCGTGGAAGAAGTCAGCACCTGGCAAACTCAAGGAGCTAGAGAAAACAGGCCTCTTTTTTTTTTTTGGTTTTTTGAAACAGGGTTTTTGTGTAGCCTTGACTGTCCTGGACTCACTCTGTTGACCAGACAAGCCTTGAACTCACATTGATTCACCTGCGTCTGCCTCCCAAATACTGGGATTACAGGTGTGCGCCACCACACCGGGCTTGAAAACAGGCTTCTTTAGTCTCTTCTAATTTTCTGGACTCTTTGGTGTTTTATTGTAGGGCTGGGGATGAAACCCAGGGCCTCATATATACTAAATAATCGCTTCCATACTGACCACACCCCAGCCCCTCACTGGGGGATTCTAGGCAGGTGCTCTACCACTGAGCCACACCCCAGGGGGATTCTAGGCAGGTGCTCTACCACTGAGCCATACACCCAGCCCCTTACTGGGGGATTCTAGGCAGGTGCTCTACCACTGAGCCACACCCCGGCCCCTCACTGGGGGATTCTAGGCAGGTGCTCTACCACTGAGCCACACCCCAGCCCCTCACTGGGGGATTCTAGGCAGGTGCTCTACCACTGAGCCACACCCCAGCCCCTCACTGGGGGATTCTAGGCAGGTGCTCTACCACTGAGCCACACCCTAGCCCCTCACTGGGGGATTCTGATTCAACAGTGCATCACTGAGAGCAACATTCCCCACCCCTACTTTTCTGGATTCCAGAGAAAGTCATTTCTTGCTATGAGTTCCCAGGCTGTCCATGAGGCCTGTGGCTAAGGCTGCCTAAAAGCACAGGAGCCGAGGAATGATCTGGAGGAAGAGCGATGGGAACCCCTGCCAAAGGGTGAGCTACGTGGACCAATCACTCGAGTGGTCCCATCCTGAAGGTGGCTCCCGGCTCCGTCTTTGTCCTGACTCACCATATTTTGTGTTGAACAGCAGCTCCACCTGCTTCCGCAGGGGCCGGATCACGTCACCAGGGCTCTCTGGAAGGCAAGGGCAGTGTGCTGAGTTTCCTGGGTGCTTAACTCACACCCCAGCTCTGAAGGCATCAGGGATAACCTTGTGGTGAGTCATTGGGACGGAACAAGGAAAATGGCAGCTCTAGACAAGCCCGTAATTCCTGGATTTTGCAAACCTGGTTGTGGAATGTGCCATAGTAGAAATCTAGAAGGCTTTGTGGTTGTTCTCAGACAGCTAGTTAGAGGGTGTAAAGTAAGCCTGTAATTTGCATACACTGCCACCAGGGGGCAGGAAACATTTCCCAATACTTTACAGGTATCCTACCTACCGTATTTTTCGAACCATAAGAAGCACTACCTCCTCCCTACCCTGAAAAGTGGTGGTGGTGGTGTGTGCGTTATGGTCCGGTTGCTGTTTTTATTCTTTTACTGCTCTAAGAACTGGGTGTGTCTCATTGTCAGGTGGGTCTATGGTCCAAAAAATACAATACATCAAGCTGGGTTTTACAAAGTGGCATTCATCTTCTTTGACACCATTTTATTTTAGAGGCAGATATGCTAGTGATACAGAGGATTACGCTCTCACTTTGACCTTTCCACCTACCCTGCCTTGTTCTCAGCAGAGAGAGAGAAAAAACAATTTTTCTTACAGAATCTTCTACACAGAAGGCTGGTTTTATATGTTCAAGCCTAAAAATCTAGCTCAGGAAAAGGAGGGGGCACCACTCAGCTTAGAAGCCTTCATGGAAGGCAGCTAGATGTGCCTAAGCCGAAGCTAAAACTTGATTCTAACACAGTCTAGAACTTTCTCCCGCCTGGTGCAGCTCACACTGGACTCCCAGCCCAAATGTAGCGTGTTGGAGAGAGATGATGGAGCGGAAGGGTGAATTTCTCAGAGGGCGGGAGTGGACATGGAGAGGGAATTATGGGAGACAGGCAGGGCCTCACCTTCTGCCACCGGCCTCTCTTCTGGCCACGGGTCCTCACTAGGGCCTTTGTCTATGAGAAAACAGGATGTTAGGAAACCATGTTTGTCAGCTCCTGGGATTTTACTGCCCAGGGAGCTCAACTAGAGGAGTGACAACCAGGGTAGAGTGCCTCACGGGTGAGGCAGAGCAGAACACCCCCAGCTGGGGTCAGGACACACTGTGCCATTCAAACAGGAAGCTGCAATTATCCCATATGGACATCGTCCAGCCTCCAGCCATTCTAATCTAGGCACAGGGGAGACGGTGGAAGAGTAAGAACAGGGTCGGTCACCTGGTGTGACATCAGAAGTTAACAAATCATGGGGGCACACACCTGTAATCCCAGAACTTGAGAGGCAGAAGCAGGTGGATCTCTGTGAGTTCAAGGTCAGCCTGGGCTACAAAGTGAGTTCCAGGACAGCCAGGGCTACACAGAGAAACCGTGAAAATCCAAAAAACAAAACAAAAAAACGAGCCCCTGCCAAAAAACAAACAAACAAAAAAACCCAAAAAAGCAAAAAAGCCCACCAGGATTCAGTGCAGAGAGACCTACACCTGTGATCCTAGGAAGTCAGAGTCTGAGGCTGGAGGATTGTGAGTTGAAAGCTAGCCTGAGCTATACAGCACAGGAAGGCTGACACAGAAGGACTGTGGATTGTAGGATAGCCTGGGCTATGTACCAAGAACCTGTCTCAAAATCCACAGCGATGCACAGCAGCTGCGATGGTTAGTTTCAATTGCTAACAACGCACAAAGTGCTTTAACCTGCAGAAGACTCTCTCCAGCCTTTTTGTATTTTTGATATTTGGAATCACTGGGGGAAGACAGTCTCCATAAGGGGCTCTCTAAATCAGAGTGGCGGTGGGCATGTGTGTGGAGGGCTGTATTGATTATGGTATCAATGTGGGAGGACCTACACTATGACTAGTGGCTTCAAGTTCCGCCATCTTGACTTCCCTGTAATAACGGACATTGCTTTCTGTGAATGTAACACACACACACACACACACACACACACACACACACACACACACACACGAACACTTGTCATTGCCAGCAACCTGGAAGGCTGAAACCAAGAGACTTGGGAGTTTCAGCAAGCCTGGGTTACACGGCCACATCAGGACTGGCTGCACAAGTTAGTGAGATCCTATCTCAGAATTAAAAAAAGAAATGCACGCACAAAGGGTTGGGGATGCAGTTCAATTGGAGAGGGCTTGCCTGGGGGATGTGCGAGGCCTTGGGTTTGATATATAGCACCCCTGTAAAAAGGAAAGGATGTTCCCGGGGCCGGGAAGATGGCTCAGTGGTCAAAGCGCAATTACTGCTCTAACAGATGACCCGAGTTTAGTTTCCAGCAATCCATGTCAGGCGGCTCACAACTGTCTGTAACTCCAGAGAATCTGATGCCCTCCTCTGTCCTTTAAAAAAAAAAAAACAACAACAACAACTATTTGTTTTGTTTTACCTCCTGGCTTTTGCATTGGTTTTTTGGGGCAGGATTTCTCTGTGTAGCCCTGGCTATCCTGGTGCTCACTGAGTAAACCAGGCTGTCCTGGAACTCATTGAGATCCGCTTGCCTCTGCCTCCCCAGTGCGGGGATTAAAGTTGTGCGCCACCACCATTTGGCACAACAAGTACTCGTAACTGCTGAGCCAACTCTGCAGCTCTCATCCTTATTTTGACACGGGTCTCATCCTCCTACCTCCACCTCCTAGGTGCTGGGATTATGGGTGTGTGGTACCACAACCAGTTTATGTGATGTGTGTGTGTGTGGTGCGGGGGGAGGGGTGGGAGAGAGGAGGAAGATGGGGTGTGCTCAGGTAAACAGCCAACCAACTGTGCCACACTCCTAGCACATTTGAAAAAACAATATTTTGTCTGCATATACACCTGCAGGCCAGAAGAGGGCACCAGATCTCATTATAGATGGTTGTGAGCCACCGTGTGGTTGCTGGGAATTGGACTCAGGACCTCTGGAGGAGCAGTCGGCGCTCCTAACCTCTGAGCCATCTCTCCAGCACCCTTGAAAAACAATTTTTAATTGAATTCACTTTATTTATTTCATGTGTATGTGTGCGTGAGGAGCTCATATGCATGCTGCAGAAGACACACGAAGGTCACAGAACAGCTTTTGGGTGCCCATTCTCTCATTACACCCCGGGGAGTCAGAGGGCTTAAAAACAAGGGCATCAAGCTTGACTGGCAAATGCTTTCACCTGCCGAGCCTAATCTCTAGCCCCCAGTTTTGGTACTTTGAAACAGGGTCTCACGCAGCCTAGAGTGGACTACACCTTGCTATGCAGTCAAGGATAACCTTGAATTTCTGATCCTCCTGCCTCTGTCCCCCAAGTGCTGGGGTTAGTGCTCTACCATGTTTGGCTTGTTGGGGAGTTATTACCATGGGTTTGTTTTCTCACCTCCTACAGTGCTAGGCCGGGAACCCAGCCCCTTGGACATGCTACAATTAGCTGCCTGCTAGAGGGCGTCAACCTCCAACCAAAGACCAGGTAGGCAGATTGAATGGGAGCACATCAGCAATTCTTTGTGGACAAGGTTGTTCTGTGTAGTCCTGGCTATCTCGGAACTCACTCTATAGCCTCCATTAGCCTCAAACTAGGCTCGCCTGCCTCTGCCTCCCAATCTGGATTATGGGCAGAGTGCTGGCATTAAAGGCCTGTGCCACCACCTCTGGCCAGCTCCTAAAAGCATCTAATCAAGTGCAAAAGTTTCAAATTCCGAGGCACACCCCACGTTGCAGACATGGATGGTCCCATCTGTATCAGGCAATGGCAAAATGGCTTCCTGAGCCACCTGTCCCTCCCTGGGGGCTCCCCAAGGTGGTAGGCGCCCAGTATGGCCAGCCCCAGCCCACCTCTTACCAGCCGGCATTTCCATCCCATAACCGGAATCCTCTGAGGGCAGATGGCCAGGTAGCGAGTCTGTCATCTCCTCAGAGGTTGGAGAAGGATCTGAAATGAAACTCTGAGTGACAAAGGCGCCTTTTACATGTCCTGCCCATCATGGCCCCTTAGATGTCTCTACGGGCCAAGCAGGTCTACAGACCAAGATGGTGCAGGATATTGGATCACACTGTGAACCCTGAGATTGTGTTGTTTACTGGGAAAACCTGTTTCTAGTTGTGGTGTGGCTCAGCCCTAGCACACACTTTAACCCAGAAGCTTTCTGCTTCAACAGAGTTAAATATAAAATCAAGTGGAGTAAGCAACTTAGTTGACACAGGAAGGAAAAACAAAAAAACAAAAAACCCACAGAGACTACAGGGAAGTCAGGAGGATGGATAGAGAGACACACAGGAAGTAGAAGGGAGGGACATTCAGTTTGGGGGTGTTTTGATGGTGTGGGAAATGAGCTTTTCTTTTGGGATATCAGTGGAGGAGGAAGGTCAGCTGGGTGCTTTCTCTGCCTCTTTGAGCTGGCAGGCTTTTACCTCAGCATCTGGCTCCTGAGAGTCTTCATTGGTAAAAACTGAACAATTGACATTTTGTTAAAAACAACACCAAGACTCTTTTTTTTTTTTTTTGGTTTTTCGAGACAGGGTTTCTCTGTGTAGCCTTCTTAGCCATCCTGGACTGACTTTGTAGACCAGGCTGGCCTCGAACTCACAGCGATCCGCCTGCCTCTCCCTCCCGAGTGCTGGGATTAAAGGCGTGCGCCACCATGCCCGGCTAACACCAAGACTCTTAAAAAAAAAAAAAATCCCTGTAAGCAGAGGCGGTATAGCCTGTAATCTGATGACCTCAGTTCACAGGAAGGCGAAACAGCAAGACTGAGAGCTTATGGCCACCCTGGCCTACAGAGTAGCTTCAGGGCTGGCTCGGTCAACTCAGTGAGATTTTGTCTCAAAATAAAAAGTGAAAAGGGGAGCTGTGGCTTAGCAGTAAAATTTCTGCCTAGAATCCCCCAGTAAGGGGCTGGGGCGTGGCTCAGTGGTAGAGCACCTACCTAGAACCCCCCCAGTGAGGAGCTGGGGGTGTAGCTCAGTGGTAGAGCACCTGGCTAGAATCTCCCAGTAAGGGTCTGAGGGTGTTGCTCAGTGGTAGAGCACTTGCTAAGCACTTGCAAAACCTCAGGCTAAATCTTGAACATTGGTTTAGAAAAAAAAAAAGAAAAAAAAAAAAAAAAAATCAAGTGGGATACAATGGTGTCATGGGGCAGGCCCCGGGCGGCAGAACGGCACAACAGTCCCTCGATGCACATATCTTACCTGAAACAGTGACCTGAATAATGTCCAGCTCCTCTGGCTCAATTTTGATGGGCCTCAACATTCCTAGCTCTCCTGAGGTTCCTGCAAAGAACACAAGAGGGGGTCCAGTCAGGCAGGGGGTAGGGAGCATGAGCATGCCATACAAGGTCACACCTTTCCAGAACATTCTCATGTTCTGTGAATTGACAGTGAGCAACTAGGAAAAGTCATTTTGGATCCTTGGCTCCTGCCCAGACCAGGAGAGACAAGATGTACCCTTGGACAAACTCATGCCAACCCTGGCACTTCTAATTCGTGCATGGGGTGAAGATGGCACGGCTGATCTACAGGGCTGGAGAGCTGGCACAGCAGTTAGGAGGATTTACTTCTTTGTAGAGGAACCAAGGGCAGCGGTAACAATGCCAGGGCTTGGTTTCTAGTCTCTTCCCCTCCCCACAGAGTTCCCAGGATGCTCTGCTGCTTGCAGTGTGAGGCTTGGGGTGTGGTGGCAAATATCCCAAGGACTGTGGGTTGACGGTTTGGGCTGGGCTCCTCCCGGCTGTCAGCTGAGGACTGGTGGACACCCTCCCGGTTCTGTGGTCACAGAATGGGGACATGTTGCTTCTCACCTGGCCCACAGTCTTCAGAGACGCTGCTCTTGTCTGACCTGAGAAAGGAAGGTGGGGAAATGACCTGGTATCGAACTTATCCTGAGCTGATCTGCCCAAGAGCTCTGTGAGTTCGAGGCCAGCCTGGTCTACAAAGTGAGTCTAGGACAGCCAAGGCTACACAGAGAAATCCTGCCTTGAAAAAAACCAAAATCCAACCAATCAACCAAAAAATATATAAACAGTCTTTTTTTTTTTTTTTCAAGACAGGGTTTCTCTGTGTAGCACTGGCTGTACTGAGCTCGCTTTATAGACCAGGCTGGCTTGAACTCACAGCGATCCGCCTGTCTCTGCCTTCCGAGTGCTGGGGTTACAGGCGTGCACCACTGTGTGCTTGGCCACAAATATAAACAATCTTAAACCAAGCATTGCGGCTCACACTTTTAACCCCAGTACTTGGGAGGCAGAAGCAGGTGGATCTCTGTGAACCAGCAATCACAGCCTGGTCAACACAATAAGTTCCAGGATAGCCAAAGCTATATAGTAAGAACCTGTCTCAAAAACAAAGCAAAAATAAAGTAAAAACACATGCATCTTGGACTCTGTGCTTTCAAAGAACAGGACTTGCTGCCCTACACTGGCATCGGGTACCAGCTTCCCAGGGCCCTGGCTCCTCTGGTCACGCCCTCAATTGCATCTCCATCTTCCCGGCCAGCAAGTGCTCTACAGCTCATGGTCCAGCTTGGCCAGTGTTGGAGTCTATATGCTTGGCAAAGTAGCTGAATGGTGCATGGTGTGGGATTAGGGACTGTAGGATTTCTATGAACAAGAACCTGGGACATGGGCATTCTAAGACAAATGACCACTCTCAAATTAAAATAAAAAAAACAGAGCCAGGTGTAGTGGTGCACTCCTGTAATCCCAGCACTTGGGCAGAGGCAGGCGTGGATCTTTTTGAGTTCAAGGCCAGCCAGGTCAACAAAGGGAGTCCAGGACAGCCAGGACTACAAGAGAAGCCCTGTCTTGAAAACACCAAAAACCCAACAGCCCCCCCAAAACCCCAAACAACCCCCACAAAAAAACAGAGGGAGGTATGGTAGCACACACCTTTAATCTCAGCACTCAGGGAGGCAGAGGCAGGCGGATCTCTGTGAGTTTGACTACAGCCTGGTCAACGAAGTCCAGGTCAGCCAAGGTTACATAGAGAAACCTTGTCTCAAACAAAAAACTAAAAAGGGGCTGGGGAGATGGCTCAGCAGTTAAGAGCAGTGGCTGCTCTTCCGGAAGTCCTGGGTTCAATTCCCAGCAACCATATGGTGGCTCAGTAAAAGTAATTTTATTCTCCAGGCTCAATTGTTGTCTGGGAGGCTTACTAGCTCCCTCTGCTGCCTAAGCCTAGTCCTGGAAGCTTCTAGCCTCCATACAATCTAACCTAGGCCTAGAATGATTTCAGCCTCTGAGACTTACTGCTTAATAAACTCACCCTCCCGTGTTCTCTCTGATCTCTGGCTGGCAGGTTCAACTCAGCTGTTCTGGCTCAAATTCCTCTCCCAGCTGACTTATTAATCTGGCTTCTCTCGGCCCACAATTGCTCTGCTTGGCCTCAAACTAACTCAGCAATCTGCTCCAACCTTTTGCCTCTCATTTTCTGTTCATTCCATCTTCACCTGAGTTCTTTCTCTTCAACCCATCTCTCTATTACTGTCCTGGTAACACTGCCTCCTCTCTTTGTAAAACTGTCTCCTAAGTAGCTTCTCTCTCCTCTCTCTTCTCGTGAGAGTTGGGCGTATCCTATTCTATCAAATCTTCTCTGATTCATCACCTTTTCTGCCACTCAATTAGACATCATTTCCAAACATGGGTGCTTCCTTCTACAAACTAACTTTACCTTCGTTTGGGATTAAAGGTATGTATCACCAACCCTAGATCCAAGCTTTTCTTTACCTGATACTTGGCTCTATACTAGGCTGGCCTCTGTCTCCTGGATTAAAGGCATGTTTGTATTCCAGCTGGATCACACAGATCTGAAAGGCCTTTGGATGTGATCTCTTGCCAGAACAGCCATGTTTTGAATTAACATTCCTCCACATGGTTCAACAACCATCTGTAATGGGATATGATTTCCTCTTCCGGCTCGCATATAAGACAGAGGACGCATATACACAAAATACATAAATGAATCTTTAAAAAAAAAAAGATGCAATTCACTTCCTTGTGTACATTAGGCAGGTGCCCTACCACTGAGCCACACCTTCAACTCCTCACTGGGGGATTCTAGGTAGGTGCTCTACCACTGAGCCACACCCCTCAGCCCCTCACTGGGAGATTCTAGGCAGCTGTTCTACCACTGAGCCATACCCTAGCCCCTCACTGGGGGATTCTAGGCAGGTGCTCTACTACTGAGCCACACCCCTCAGCTCCTCACTGTGGGATTCTCGGCAGGTGCTCTACTGCTGAACCACACCTGCAGCTCAGATAGCCCGATCTTGGCCCCCTCAGTTCACAGCCTGGGTTGGGAATGAGGGCCAGTGACTAGGCTATGGGTTATGTCCATAGAGATAAGCAGTGTGGGCAAACAAGGGAGGTCCCTGAGACAATTGGCACCTGAAACACCTAATTCTCCTAGTTCTCTTGCCCCACTTTGTCTCTCACTGGCCTGGAAGGTGTATATTCAGAGTCCTTGAATGTGGAAATCATGCGCCCAAGTGGGGTGATGGGAACCAGCCAGGCCTCACTCAGCCCTTCCTATGCTGTGCAGAAGAACATAGGCCTAACCCAGAGCAGAGGAATCTTACCAAGCAGTCCCAGCCAGATCCAGCATGGTGTCCCTACAGACCTCCGTGGAAGTGTCTTCTGGTGGGCTGGCTGGCTCCATTTTCATGGGGTCTTTGGTAAATTTGTTCCCTGTGGGAAGAATTAGTTACACCTAAGAAGACGGCTCTTCAGCCAGATATGATGGCATATACCTACCGTCCCAACATTCAGGAGGCTGAGGTGGGAGGATTGCTATGAGTCTGAAGCTAGCTTGGGCTACACAGTAAGACCCTATCTTGTGAACCCCCCGAAAGATAGGGCCCCTCCTATTGTGGGAGATACCCTCGCAGTGGCTTCTACACATTCCACGGGGGGGGGGCACACGGCACTCCTGGAAGGGGGTGGGGTCTGCATTTAATCTCTTCTTCTGGGGCTGTCTGAAACAGCCAGGAATTTATCTGTTTACCTCCTGCCTTCATTCTGGAATGTTCTCTCCACCCTCCACCAGGACATGATAATATAAGAGCCTCAGGACAAGCCCACCCCACCAGGTTTGATAAAACCAGAAACTTGAAGGCAGCCAGCACCTCTTCTTTTAGTTTTTCAAGACAGGGTTTCCACGTGTAGCTCTGACTGTCCTGGAACTCACTCTGTAGACCAGGCTGGCCTCAAACTCAGAGATCTACCTGCCTCTACCTCCGGAGAAGTGGGACTAAAAGGCGTGTGCCACCATCATCCAGCCACCTGGCTCCTCTTTATCATCTGCATGTCACAAGTGGGGAAACTGAGGCCCACAGACAATGCCCACATCTAGGAAGCTACTGGGTCGCAAAGCTGTTAATGGGGCTCAGGTATGTCGCACCGCAAGGTTCTGTGTAGCTTTTGGTGGCTGAGGTGCAACACCTTCCCCCCATCTTCTAGGTGTGCCCTACTGTCATGGAAGGCCAAGGAAAAGGGCAAGGCCCCACTTTTCTAGCACTTTCCTTGCTTTCCCTATGTAGGAGAGTGGGATCATACCCATGTCTGTAGAATGGCTGAAAGTGAAAATAAGGTTGGTGGCACACGTCTGCCATCTTGGCACTCCACAGACAGAGGCAGAAAGATCTTGAATTTGAGGCTAACCTAGGTTACTTGAGGCTTGCCATACTGGCATGAAAATTTGAATTTGAAGCCCCATAGCCCAGATTGGGAAGGCAATGACAAGTTCAAATAACTGTGTGTCTCCAAAAAGAGTAAGGGAGAGTGACTGTGGAAGACACTGGTGTTGACTTCTGACCTCAACATGGACACGGACACACACACGCACCATTGGTAGTTCCAAAGGGAACCTGGCTATGTTTTCAGCAAATGGTACTGCTATTTTCTCCCACGAGCCTCTACACTCTAGAGGGATCCAGTCCGCAAGCCGTTGGGAGCCCAGAGACCACACATAATCCCAAGATGCCGAAGAGGACTCAAAATATAAGGGTCAGCTCAAGGAGTCACCAACTCCAGAACAGACCCGATGGCACCCACTCACTCACCTGTGAAAATTCGCTCATCAAACATCCTGGGAAGAGAGGAAAGAGAGCATGAGAAAGGTGCAGGTTGGTCCCTTCCGAAATAGCCACAGGTCCCACCAGGATGGTTCTTACTGTGCTGGACCAGGGCACAGGGTTGGCCACCCACGTGAGCAAGTGTTGGGGAGTGACGGTTGGTCTTGCCAACCTGATGGGACTCAGAATCGCCATGGAAACAAACCTCTGGACAGGTCCATGAGGGAGTATCTAGGTTAGGTTAACTAAGGAGGGAAGAGCCACCCATGGGCTGGGATCCTGGACTGTACGAAAAGGAGGATGTGGCTGACAGTCACCATCCATGTCTCTGCTTCCTGACTGAGGATTCCCTGTGACCTGCCGCCTCACGCTCCTGCTGCCAACCTTCCCACTGTGATGGGACTGTGCGCCCTCAAACTGTGAGCCCAAGTAAACCTTTGTTCCATTAAGTTGCTTTTGGCCAAGGGTGGGGGGTGGGGGGGAAGTTTGCTTATAGCAATAAGGACCAGTAACTAATACACAGGGACTCTGAAATCTCAGAGTGTGTTTCTGCTTAGCCAGGGATGGCATGGCCCATGACCTATCTGTTCATTATGACAACTAGGGACCAGCTCCCAGCTCTCTTTCACTGCAGAGAAACAATTCAAGTTCCTGTCCCCTTGCTACTCCAGACATGAAAGACCTGGGCAGACTTTTTGTTGTTGATCTGTTTTACATTGTTTTATTTTGTTTGAGAAAAGCGTCTCATGTAGCCCAGGCTGATCTCCAGTTCCCTATGTAGCCCAAGGATGACCTTGAATTTCTCATCATTTTCCCTCCCTCCCTCCTCCCTCCCTCCCTCCGTCCCTTTCTCTCTCTTTTTGATTTTTCGAAACAGGGTTTCTCTGTGTAGCCCTGGCTGTCCTAGACTCACTTTGTAGACCAGGCTGGCCTCGAACTTAAGAGATCCGCCTGCTTCTGTCTCCCGGGTGCTGGGATTAAAGGTGTGTGTTGCCACCACTTGGCTTAACAATAGCTTTTATTGACTGGGACATAGAAGAGAAATAATTTCCAAAGAGAAAAGAGTCCAGGAGTTAAAGGGGTGTGTGTGTGCTGGTTAGCTTGCAACTGTCCAGGTGACACAAACTAGAGTCACCCAAGGGGCTGTCCATATCAGATTGGCCTATGGACATGTCTCTGATCAACTGTGTAAACTGATGTGGGAGTGGGGCTCAGCCCACTGTGGGCAGCACCATTCCCGAGGCAGGTGGTCCTGGGCTGTTATAAGCATGAGCAGGGGGTGAGGCAGAGTGAGTCAGTGAGCAGCGCGGTCCTCCATGGTTTCTGCTGAGTTCCTGCCCCGGTTTTCCTCAGTGACGGACTGTGACCCGGAAGCGGAAATTAACCCCCCTCTCCTCCTCAAAGCTGCTTTTTGGTCTTGTGTTAATCAGAGCAACAGGATGAAACTAGGGCAGGAGTCTGCCTGTGTAATGGGGGTGGGGGTGGGGGGAGGATGATGATGGTCAGAGTGCCTGATATGAATGTGTGGGTATGTCATGGAACCTGTTATGTTGGAAGAGCAAGCTAATATAACTGAGGAAGCCATTGACCACGCAGAGCATGGGAGAGCAGACCTGAAATCCCAGCATGTAATTGGTGGAGAAAAAAAGAATCAGAAAGACAAGGTCATTTGGGCTACGCAGTCCTTGTCTTTAAAAACACAAACAGCAAGGCGGGGTGTGTTGGCCCACACCTGTAATCCTAGCAGAGGCAGGTGGATCTTTCTGAGTTTGAGGCCAGCCTGGTCTACAAAGTGAGTCCAGGACAGCCAGGGCTACATGGAGAAACCCTGTCCGGGGGAAAAAAAAGCCAGCCTCCCCCCCCAAAAGCCAGGTGTGGCGATGCAGAAGCAAGTGGATCTCTATAAGTTCAAGGCCAGCCTGGTCTACATATCAAGTTCCAGGACAGAGGTACATGGTGATACCTTGCCTTGGAAAAAAAACAAACAAAAAAGTAAAAAAAAAAACAAAAAAAAAAAAAAAAAAAAAACAAAAAAGCCAGTAAGGAAGGGTAGACTGAGTCGTAGCTAAGGGCATGAAGCTTGAATGTGACTTCCTGTTCCTCCTCAGAGAGACCTGGGGTTCCCTGCTGTGCGTGGAGCTCTGGGAGCTCACACACATCTGGACACCACAAGGCCTGAAGCAGAAGAACAGCAATGCTATGGAAACTACCTTCCTGTCTGGAGGCCCAGCTTCCCCTCTCAGCCCCGCCCACCGGCACAGCAGCTGCAGAACTAACAGGAGGGCCATTATTTATGAAATACAGTGTTAGGGAGGTGGAGTCAGACTACAAGGGGTCTCACATCATTTTTGGAGATATGGAGGCAGAGGAAAAAAAACAGAAGGCTTCATAGGATGCCTGGACTGGAGTGCACACTTCATGGACTAGGGTCCCAAAGCACAGTCCTGAGTTCTAGAATCATCTGCTCCTCATTTTGTTTTTATGGTTCTGAGGATGGAAAATCCAGTGCCTTATAGAAGGTAGGCGCCTGCTTGACCACTGAGCCACACCCCCAGTCCCTCACTGGGGGATTCTAGGCAGGTGCTCTACCACTGAGCCACACCCCCAGCCCCTCACTGGGGGATTCTAGGCAGGCGCTTTACCACTGAGCCACACCCCAGCCCCTCACTGGGGGATTCTAGGCAGGTGCTCTACCACTGAGCCACACCCCAGCCCCTCACTGGGGGATTCTAGGCAGGGGCTCTGTCACTGAGCCACACCCCAGCCCCTCACTGGGGGATTCTAGGCAGGTGCTCTACCACTGAGCCACACCCCCAGCCCCTCACTGGGGGATTCTAGGCAGGAGCTCTACCACTGAGCCATACCCCAGCCCCTCACTGGGGAATTCTAGGCAGGTGCTCTACCACTGAGCCACACCCCCAGCCCCTCACTGGGGGATTCTAGGCAGGTGCTCTACCACTGAGCCACACCCCAGCCCCTCACTGGGGGATTCTAGGCAGGTGTTCTCTCACAGAACCAAGCCAATTCACACCTCTTGATTATGAAGTGAATGCTATGTCGCTCCTCCAGAATCCGCTTCAGCTTCGGCACCCCATAAGTACAGGGCCGCTTGAAGGGGATCTTGTCTGGGATGCCAACAATTTCCACAGCCTCAGGGTCACAGGCAATCTTCCTATAGGGGACAGGGACCATGTGGTCCAGGCCCAGGGCTTCCGCTGGAAGGGCAAGAACAAAGAATGAGTGCAAGAAACAAGTCACGGGATACTGTGTGCCACACCCAGGTAACAACAGCCCCTCCCCATCAGACACTGCATTGGCTGCACAATAATAGAAACAACCAAGTCACCTTTCTCTCTTTTCTTTTCTTTCTTTCTTTTTTAAATATGCTTTTTGAGACAGAGTCTTACTATGTAGCCCTGGCTGACTCAGAACTCACTACGTAGATCAGGCCGACTTCGAATTCAGAGATCTCTCTGCTTCTGCTTCCCAAATGCTGGAGTTAAAGAGCAGTGCCACCTCACCCATAGTCTTTTTTTTTTTTTTAAGACAGGGTTCCTCTGTGTAGCTCGGGCTGTCCTGGAACTCGCTCTGTAGATCAGGCTGGCCTCGAACTTAAGAGATCCACCTGCCTCTGTCTCCCAAGTGCTGGGATTAAAGGTGTATACTACCACTGGCTAGGCCGGCGTCTTTTAGAAAACATTTAAAAACCTTTTGCTACCTATTTATTGGGAGGCATTGTAAGGCCACAGCCTGAGTATGGACAGGTCAGGGGACAACTCACAGGAGTCAGTGCTCTCCTTCCAGCATGTGGTGGGGGAGGGGGAGGGGGTGTCCAGGGATCGAACTCAGGGCATAAAGCTTGGCCGCAAGCACCTTTACCAACTGAACCCTCTCTCCCCTTCCCTCTACACCCATTTTGGACAGGGTCTTGTTACATTCCCCAGAATGACACCAAATTCACAGCAATCCTCCTGCCTCGGCCTCCCAAGAGTTGGGCTTACAGGCCAGGTGTGCTACCACGCAGGGCTCCAAACATTGCTGACTTCCTTCTGGCAAGCTAGTCTGTGCTTGGGGGATTTCCCTGTTCTTTTTGTGTGTGTGTGGGGGGGGGGGCTTGTAGCCCAGAGCTGCCCTCCAGCCACTCACTGGCCATGTCAGGGCTGGGCAGTGCAGGCTGCTTCAGGGGCAGTTCATTGTTGACAGATCCTAGGCCTGTCTGTTGGCAGCGTTTGGCAGGCAGCCCTATGCTGTGAAGTCACACTTAGCTCGTTGTCAAATTAAACCCTGGAGATCTCAGCAGCTGTCAAATCACTTCTTCCCTCAGCCCCCGCCTCCTGTGTGGGAAGCCACCCGCCAGCGCCAGCGCTGCCTTGACTGCTTGGGCAATCGCTTTTTAGGGTTCATGGGAACTCAGGACCTTGCAGCCTCAAGGGACTTTTTTCTTTTCCCCCACTGAGACAAGGTCTCTTTGAATCCATCATCCTCCTGCCTCCGTTTTCCAAGAGCTGGGTTTCCAGGCGTGCACGCACCATGCTTGGTTTATGAGGTGCTGGGGATGGAACGCAGCGCTTCACGCATGCTAGGACGTTTCCAACCTCCTTAGGCTTCCTGACAGGGTCTCTATAGCCTATAGGCAGGCCTGGAACTCTCAATCCTTTTTGTCTCGGCCTCCACAATGCTGGCATTACACCATATACCTAGTCTCTCTATTTTTTGGGGAGGGTATGGTCCCCCATACGCGCCCTACCCTGGAACTCACCTATCGTATGCACATACGGTAGCTTGAAAGACAGCCGCTGATGCGAGCTCTTACCCGGGCCTCATCCTCTTGCACATACCTGGACTTTATTCAGTTCCCACTCTGTAGAGCCCAGGGGCTGCACCGGATTGCATGAGGACACTCCTGTGTAGGCAGCCAATTAGGCCACCCACGTCCCTCTACAGGAGACCCGGGCTACCAGTTCCAGCAAAGGTGCCATCTCAGGATGCCCTCTGACCCTCTAGCCTCCTCTGAGACACCTTCACCTCCTCACCAAGGACGGTGGACTCCTGGATACTAATTCCAACTGCCATACGGAACCACACTCAAGCACTCACAACTACATGCACTTGCACACAAGGGTTCACAACCATATATGATCTTGCACACAAGCACCCACAGCTATATGAACTTGCACAAAAGCACGCACTACTGTATGTCTGTTGGGAGACACAAAAGTTCTTGTGCCCACAGACCACTAGGGAAACCAGGAACATTAAACATGCAGGGGCCTCTTCTCCCGGAGTGGATTTTGTTAACCTGGTGACCTTTTTGCTATCTGTGGAGACTGACCTCCCCCAAAACTCCCCAGAATGATTATCCCAGGCTCTCCCCTATCCCTAGATCTGTTAGCCATCATCGGGAGAAATGTCACAGTACTTTGCGGCCTGCTGACATCCATGCTATCCGTCAGAGCCCACACTAGATTCTGGGCCTTTGAGCTATAGAACCCACCCTCAGGGGCTGGAAAGATGGCTCAGCAGTTAAGAGCACTGACTGCTCTTTCCAGAGGTCCTGAGTTCAATTCCCAGCAACCACATGGAGATTCACAATCATCTATAATGTGATGTAATAAATAAAATAAATCTTAAAAAAAAAAAAAAAAAAGAATCCACCCTCATGGTCACATGTGACTTGGAAAGGCGTTCCTATGCAGTCACACCTTAGGCTTCATTGTGCACCTGGAACTGGACTGACTGTGGTTTAAATATGCTGATGACAACATGATCTGCCTGACATTGAACTCCCCAAAGTCTGATCCAGGTTGCGGAAATCAGTCTGCACTATTTTTATTCTCATCTCTTCCTGGGGTTTGCTTTCTTCTCTGAGACCTTCAGTGACCCCTTCATGCACCTGCATGCAAGTGGCCACCGCTGTCTGCACCTGCATGCAAGTGGCCACTGCTGTCTGCACCTGCATGCAAGTGGCCACTGCTGTCTGCACCTGCATGCAAGTGGCCACCGCTGTCTGCACCTGCATGCAAGTGGCCACCGCTGTCTGCACCTGCATGCAAGTGGCCACCGCTGTCTGTACCTGCATACAATTGGCCACCGCTGTCTGCACCTGCATGCAAGTGGCCACCGCTGTATGCATCTGCATCTCCATGCACGTGCTCTGCAGGCCCTGGCGGCTGTGGTGCTGGAACATAAAGTCATCCTCCAGGGTGGAGGACCTCAAGCCTATCACAGTGAGTCTCAGGCTTTACTGAGTGAGGTACTGTGCCTTGGGGCCAAACTCCCAATTACCTGATAAAACTCAGCCTTTGAGCCATCTCCTACATAATTTACCTCCCCCACGTTTAAAAGACCTATTGATCAGATGACATGAAGCAGAGAAAAGCTCAGAAGGTGGTGTGCACCCGGGAATCCTAGCACTGGGGGGACTAGAGCAGGAGGATTGCCAGGAATTCAAAGCCAGCCTGGATTAAAATAAAGCAAAACCCTGTCTGAAAATAAAATAAAATAGAAGCTAGGGGTGTGACTCAGGGTTTGCCCAGCACATACAAAGCCCCCGAGTTCCACTCCCAGCACCGAGGAAACTGGGTATGGCCGTGCACACCTGTAATGGAAGAGACTCTGGAGGTGAAGCCAGGAGGATCAGAAGTTCGAAGTCATCCTTGGCTACACTGGGAGATTTAAGGCTGCCTAGGTAAAATGAGACCCAGTCTCAAAATAAATATATAGGTAAATAAATATATAAGTAAGAAAGAAAGTCAGCACTCAAGAGGCAGAGACAGGCAGATCTCTGTTGAGTTCGAGGCCAGCCTGGTTTACAGAGTGAGTCCAGAATAGCCAAGGCTACACAGAGAAACCCTGTCTTGGGGAAAAAAAAAAAAGGAAAGGAAGGAAGGAAGGAAGAAAGAAAGAAAAAGACACAAATCAAATGTAAAACAAAGACAACACACACGTGCACACACACACACGACAAGTTATGGTGATAATGGCTCACTAGGTACAGGCATTGAGCGCCAAGCCCAGCAACCTGAGCTCAATCCCTGGTATGTAAGTGATATAGATGGAGAAAATCAAATCCTAAAAGCTGTCTGACCTGTGCGTGTGCGTGTGTGTGCGCGCGCGCACACAATTAAGAAGTCTTAGCTCAGTTGATAAAAATGCCTGTCTTACCGACATACAGATCCAAATATGATGCTTAGAACCAATGCAAAAAAGCAGAAGAGACCTGCAGTGGTGGCCCATGCCTCTGATCCCCGCACTCGGGAGGCAGAGGCAGGCAGAGCTCTGTGAGTTCGAGGCCAGCCTGGTCTACAGAGTGAGATCCAGGACAGCCAAGGCTAACACAGAGAAACCCCTGTCTCGAAAAACAACATTGCAGATAGGGAGACAGATGGAGACCCGAGGCTCATTAGCTCACCTATATTAGCCTACTCATTGGGTTCCAGGCCTGGAAGAGGCCTTGCTTCAAAAAAAAGAGACCAGGGCACAGGAATGGGGACTTCCAACAATATGGCTATATTGGCTACTTTTGTCAACTGGCCACTAGTGGGAGACATTGGGAAAAGGAGACCCCAGTTAAGAATGTCCTCGTTAGACTGGCCTGTGGGCAAGCCTGTGGTGCATTTTCTTGACGGTTGTGGGAGGGCCCACCTCATGACGGGCAGCGGCACACCTGGTTTAGTAGTTCTGGGTGCTTGCTATAAGATAGCAGGCTGAGTCAGGGGCAGTAGCCCACGCCTGTAGTCCTAGCACTCAGGGAGGCAGCGGCAGACGGATCTCTGTGAGTTTGAGGCCAGCCTGGTCTACAAAGAGTCCAGGGCAGCCAAGGCTACATAGAGAAAAACCTTGTCACAAAAAAACCAAAATGCAGGGCTGGAGAGATGGCTCAGAGGTGTCTTCTTGTGGTGGGCAGGAGCACATGTGGGCAGAATACTGTATACATAAAAGAAAGAAAGAAAAGAAAAAAGAAAACCCAAAAAGCCACGAGAGCAAGCCAATAAGCAATGTTCCTCCAGGGCTTCTGCTCCTGCCTCCAGGTGCCTGCCTAGAGTTCCTGCCTTATTTTCCTTCCTGGCTGGAACTCTAGCATGAAAGCTGAAGGCTAACATTAACCCTTTCCTCCCCCAAGTTGATTCTGGTCATGGTGTTTTTATCAGAGCCATAAGAACATAAGACAGTGGTTCAGGAGCTATAATCACCAAGACTGACAGTCCAAGTTTGATAGCTGAAACCCACAGAGTACAAGGAGAGAACTGACTCCTAAAAGCTACATTCTGACCTCTTCCTACACTTGCACTGTGGCATGTACACACATGTGCACGATCACTCACACATACACTCACACACACATTTAGTAACATGTTCTTGGTGTTTTTTGTTTTTTTGTTTGTTTGTTTGTTTTATTTTTATTTTTATTTTTTTAAGATAGGGCCTCCTTACTTTGTACGTCTCCAGCTGGGCCAGAACTTTTACTTCAACCCTGGATTCTATCTCCAGCATCGCATACAACTGGATGTGGTGGTGGTTCACACACCCCTGTAATCCCAGCATTCACGAAGTAGAGGTGTGTGGGAGATCAGAAGTTCAAGGTCACCCCCTCATCTACACAGCAATTTCAACGCTGGCCTGGGCTACATGAGGCTGTCTCGGCAACAACACACACCTGCACGGGTACGTACGGCTCCACACACATATGCTGCACACACAACAAAAATAGCAGAGAACAACACAGGGCAGTGGGAGCAGGGCAGGCAAACTGAGAGCAACATGTACATCTGCCCATCTTCCCCTAGGTGACTCAAGGTCTGGGGAATCATGCCATCATCCCACCCCCACAAAAAAAAAAAAAAAACTGCAAGGGAAATATTGACACAACCACCCTCTCTCCCCAGATAGGGGAGAGCCCACGCCGGATGCCATCCGCACTGTCGCTGCGCGGGCGCCAACATATGTCTCCTGCTGTTGTGTTGGGGAACACAAGCGACTGCCACACATAACGAGATGCTCACCCGGCGGGCCGCCGCCCACTCACCGTATCTACTGTTAAACAGGATCTGCACGCACTCTCGCAGTGTGTTGATGTCCTCCATCTCCTTGATGAAGGCGTCCCACTTCTCTATCAAAAGACAGAAGGCCCAGTGAGGGCTCAGCCCCCCCAAAATCTGGGGGGCTGGGGGAGGGTGGGAGGAGGGGGAGTTGGGGAGGCTGAGGGGGGGCTGCTTCCCGCCAGGGTCCCAAAACTCCTGCCACTCTCCCTCCATGAGTCTAGGATGCCACTCAAAAGTCCCCAGCATGCCCACCCATTGTCACCTCAGCCCCTATGCAATCTGGGGGTGCCCCAGACAGTTGTCTCCTCTGCTCTCTCACTGGCCCCGGGTCCATTTCTGTGTCTCTCTGTAGGTTCTGACCTTTCTCTCCCCTGGACCACCCTACCTCAGGCAGGCAAAAGCCTGTGAGAGCCACACCTGTTGAGAAAGGAGGGTCTTACTATGTAGACCAGGCTAGACTGGAGCTGAAATCCTCCTGCCTCAACCTCCTGAATGCTGGCTGGGATGACAGGTTTGTGTCACTGTGCCTAGTAAACTAGGCGGTGCTAGCGCCGGGGTCCTACATGCTAGATAAGTGGAAATTGTTGAGCCAGCCTCCCACCCCCTCGCTGGGGGACTCTAAACAATACTCGAGTGTGCAATCACATTCCCAGGCACGACATATCTTTCTTTCACATTCTTTTGCCTGTTCTTTAAACATGGGGCCTTACTGTGTAGCCTAGGTTGGCCTCAAAGGAGAACTTCCTGCCTTAGCTCCCAAGTGTTGGGAGCTACCCACACATGCTGCCCTCCCCCCCCACAAACCCCTCTTTGAGATAGGGTCTCACTATGGAGCTCTCTGGCTGGTCTGGTACTATGTAACCAGATTGGAGATCCTCCTGCCTCTGCTTCCTGGGTGCTGGACTAAAAACATATACCTAGCTTTTTTGTTTGCTTGTTTGTTTTTGGAGGCAGGGTTTCTCTGTGTAGCCTTGGCTGACCTGGACTCCATTTGTAGACCAGGCTGGCCTCGAACTCACAGAGACCCGCCTGCCTCTGCCTCCCCGAGTACTGGGATTACAGTCCTGTGACACCGCTCCCGGTGACACTTAGCTTTTTTTGATATTGCTTCTCTCGTGAGGAGGAGTATAACACTTCCTCTGCTGAGCACTGGCTGGAATACATAGAATGGGGCAGAAATGACAGTCATTTCTAAAGTGAAGTCATGAAAAAAAAACAGGCTTTCCAGCCGAGCATGGTGGCACATGCCTATAATCCCAGCACTCAGGAGGCTGAGGCAGGAAGATCCACAAAGTGAGTTCAGGACAGCCAGGGCTATCACACAAAGAAACCCTGTCTCAAAGAAAGAAAAAAAAAAGAAAAGGAAAGGAAAAAAAAAATCAACAATAACAACAACAACCTCTGTCTTGGATCACTAAGTTTGAGTCCAGCAGCCACCATGTTGCGAGCCTGCTCAGCTGACCTGAGATAAACAAGCTCAGGTGGGTTTAGAGTTGAAGTGTTCTGTCCATGGCTGCAAGAGTGACCTTACACATGGCTGTCCAGCTGCAGTCAAGCCTGCAGATTAGACTGCAGCCCAGCTGACACCGTGCCTACAAGCTTGTGAGAGACCCTAGACCAAAAATACCTAGTGACTTCCTCACCTGCTGTGATAATCAGTCTTGCTTGTCAACTTGACAGGACTCAGATTCACCATAGAAACTGTGGGCAGTACCATCCCCTAGGCTGAGATCCCAGATTATACAGAAAGAAGAAAACGAGCTCAGCACCAGCATTCATCTCTTTCTGTTCTCTGGTTGTGTGACCAGCCGCCTCAGGCTCCTATCTCCTGTCCTCCCCACAAGATGGACTGTAACCCCTCAAACTGTGAGCGAAACAAATCCGTTGTCCCTTAAGTTCCTTTTTGTCAGATATTTTATCACAGGGAAGAGAACAGTAACTCCACAGCAATGAGAAAACTAACTAATACATGCACAGAAACTGAAGAGTAACAAACACCTGTTTTAAACTGTAGCTTGGGGCTATATGTGACACCCATGGCTGTCATACCCTGGTTTGGCTCCTTGAGCAAAACTGTTCCTCCTGTCTCTCACCCATGTCTGATGTACCCCGGAAAACCACTCTGTCCAGGTCATCGCCAAGGGGACCGGCCTACCTGACTTGTCATGGACGATGGAAAACAGAATGCGTTTGGATGCATGGACATTCTGGATGAGAGGCCCAGCAGGCCCTGCGGGCTTCTGTCCTGAACAAGGGGAAAAGAAAGGCATACATTTTGGGGGGGGCTCCAGGCCAGATTCCTTACTAAGGCTCTTAGCTGCTCTCTAGGGCAGAACTGGATAGGCAGAGGCAGGCATCATGACAGTGGGATGTCACCTTTTCTTTCTGTTTTAATTAGTTATTAATGTATTTATAAAGATCAGAGGATAACTTTTGGGAGGTGATTCTTTCTACTTTGTGGGTCCCAGGAACTGAAGTAAGGTCATTGGGCTTGGTGACTAATGCCTCTAGCTAGACAAGCACTCCATCAACTCAGCCATATCCCCTGACACCCAAATCTGAAACATCTACTTTAAGGACTATTGATTCCAAGTATTTTAGTAAGGGATACTCAGGCCCATATAAGCACCCTCATTTTACAAATGGGGAAACTGAGGCTCAGTGAGAGTGAGAAGTGCCCTGGCATACACAGCCAGGATAAAGCCCACATCTTCTTCGTTCCCAGCTGTTCCTTCTCTTAGGCCCCTAAATTTTGAATCCAAGTCGGGGTACACAGCGGATGGACACTCATTAATTGTATATGGGCTGATTATTTTAGTCTATTTTTGATTATGTTCATGTCTTGTGGGTGTACGCACACACATGCATGCACACACATGGTGCATGTGTGGCAGTCAGGCGACAACTGGTAGGATTCAACTTTCTCCTTCTGCCATGTGGGGCTGAGAGAGTGAACTCAGGTCATCAAGCAGGCTGGCAAGTGCCTTCATGTGCTGAACAGTCCTGATTTATTTATTTTTTGTTTTCCTTTGTTTTGTTGGCACAGGGTTTCTCTGTGTAGCCTTGGCTGTCCTGGACTCGCTTTGTAGACCAGGCTGGCCTCGAACTCACAGAAATCCTCCTGCCTCTGCTCCTAGGTGCTAGGATTAAAGGCTTGTGCCACCACACCCAGCTCCCTGAATAGTTTATAATCTCTACAGCCTCCTTAGGAGGGAGGTCCTCCCCAGGCATCTCTTGATCCCATCCAAGGTCTGTCTATTCAGAAGGTCAAGCGGAGGCCCAAGTTTAATTGGGTCTCCACATAATGTAATTGGCAAAACCCATCATCACCGCCCATCCCCCAACTGCCACCCCCAACCCAGAAATGCCTCCTCCTTAGAGGCAACCCAGAGATACGTGTAGGTCCCCTACTGCAGCATTACCACAGCAGTCGGAGAAATCCTGGGCACTGGGGACCTGGGGCTCAGGCACAGGCCAGCCCAAGCCCATGTCGCCGGGGGTCATCGGGCAGGTGGGCGCCTCCTGCTTGAATTCCCTGATGGTGTGGTTGGGCATCGAAGTGCTGTACAGGAAGTTGGCCATAGAGGACGGGGTGGAGGTGGGGGGCAGGTCCTGGGGGATGATGACCTTGGAGACCTGGCCATGCAGACCGCAGTCTCGGGACCCCTTGGGTAGCAGAGAGATACCGTTCATCTCCACCAGCGGCTTTGAGTCCCGCCCACCGTCATCGGGAGGCCTGGGTGGAAGAGAGGAGACCAGGAGTGCTTTGAATACCTCCTCTTGCCTGTCAACCATTCCACTCACAGCCCATCTAACTGTAGAGACTAGAACAGACCTGGGCCTACTGAAGGTATTCTGATGGGATGGGAGCCAGGCCCCACTTTATAGGTAGGGTGCAAGCCTGGCAGCGAGAGCATAACGTACCCGGGCAACCACTGGCACATCCAGGCCTGCATCAAGCCTGCCTCAGTCATCCAGGCCACCAATCCCATTCTCCGCCTCAGTCATCCAGGCCACCAATCCCATCCTCCACCTGGCTCCTGCCCGCGCCACCTGACCCTCCCCACACCTGTTCGTGCATTTCTGGGGAAGACTAGGCAGCTATATGCAACATGAAGTTCTCACTATGCTGGGCCCATGGTATCCACCTCGGCTCAGCCTTGACCTCACCTCCCAGTCTCTTATGAATCTCATTCATAGCCCAGGCTCACACTCAGGCTCCATAACTCGTGGCTTTTAAAATTAATTCGTTTTTTTTCTTTTCTTTCTTTCTTCCTTTTTTTTTTTTTTTTTTTGAGACAGTGTTTCTCCATGTAGCCTTGGCTGTCCTATACTCACTTTGGAGACCAGGCTGGCCTCAAACTCATAGCAATCCACCTGCCTCTGCCTCCCAGGGCTGGGATTAAAGGTGTGCGCCACTATGGCCCCCCCACCCCCCAGGAAAGGGAGTCTTAAAGAGGGATTTAGATTAGGTTAACCCATGGGCATGTTTATGGGGGGCAGGGGGGAAACCCAGCCCACCGTGGGCAGCACAATTCCCTAGGCAGGAGATTCCGAATTGTCTAACAATAGAGAAAGCAAGCTGAGGACTGGCGTGCATGCCTGAGTTCATGGCTTTTGGCTCTTGACTGTGGCCTTAACTTCAAATCCCTGTTGACGTGAATAGGCCCTTTTCCCCTTAATGGGCCTTTGTCAGGGTATTTTTAACACAGCAAAAGGAAATACAGCTAGAAAAGGGCTTTACTCACCTCCTGAGCTTAAATCGTATTCTGTGGCTGTGCTCCAAGATGGCCATGAGTGCCTTGGGGTCATACTCTGCTGGCCTCCGGAAGGCCAGGCCCTCAGGCAAGCCCTGCACCGCCAGTAGCCCCGGCTCCCTGAGCAGCCTCTCATAGGGCAAAGGTACAACACTGGCCCTGCCCATAGCCTCACCTGTCGGAGAGTAAACAGTGAGGTTCAGTATTGGCTGGGGTTTGGCTAGGCACATCGGGAGCCAGGCAATGTGAGGTGACTCCCCCCCTTGGGGAGGGGCTCCAGGTCCCCCCCCATTGCTGCACACACACACACACACGATATAGAATGAAAAGACACCAGCCTGTAGATGGAACCCCACTGTGTGCATCTGAGGGCTGGTGGGAGGAAACAGGAGGGCCCATAAGCCAGGCTGGGGATGGTGGACTGAATTTTAACCTCAGGCTTATGTAAGTGGGGGTGGGGAGGTGATGGCTGGATAGGCACACTGGTACCTGGGAAAGGGCTAGGGTGGGGAAAGCCATGTCTTAAGGGTCGTGTTTTGCTGAGAGGCCCACAGCGCAGAAGCAGAGGCCTCCTCTACTGGGTGAGATGGGGAAGAGCCAGGCTGTGTGGGACCGGGCAAAAGTGAGCAGGGCTAGGCTCGGGGCTGGGTGGGGTAAGGGCAGGGCTGACAAGGGTAGGGCATTGCTGGGTAGGCTTTAAGCTAGGTTTAAGTAGGGCTGAGTGCAGCAGGGCATGGCTGAGGCAGAGCAGAAAGAGGCAGATAGGACTACACAGGGCTAAAGTGGGTAGGGCAAGGCTCTGCAGGGCTGGGTTGAGCAGGGTTGGGTTGAGATGGGCAAAGCAAATGGGGATGGGTTAGAAAATGGCTGGGTGGGGCTGGGCTGCAGTGGGCGGGGCACAGCTGAGCAGGGGCAGGTGGGTGGGGCTAAGCAGTATGGAGTTGGGTTGGGCTTGGCTGAGTGTGGCTGGGTAAGGCACAGCTGCACACCGCAGGGCAGGGGTGGGTGGGGCTATGGATGGAGATGGAGAGGGCAGTGCTGACGTAGTTGGTGCTGGGCAGGGCTAGGCTGAGACAGGCAAGGCTGCAAGGTTGAGCAGGGTAGGGCCATGGCCAGACAGCAGCAGGCTGAGTTGGGTGTGGTTGGGTGTGACAGGGCAGGTCTAAGGCAGGTGAGGCCAAGTTGGATTTGGCAGACAGGGGAAAGCCTGGGCTGAAGTGGATGAATAAAGCCGAGCAGGGCTGGGTAAGGCAGAGCTGAGGTGGACAGAGCTAAATCAGTTAGGGCTCGACTGAGACCGGCAGAGCAGGTGGGGCTAGGATTGAAGTATGGCTGAACGAGGCTGGGTCAAGGTGGGTGTGGTTACACTAGGGGTTGGGGGGGGGGGCGCATGGGATGATCTCACAGGGCAAGGCTGGACTGCCCTGGATATGCTGGGACTGGGCTAGGAGGAGGAGCTGGGTCAGATACCAGTGGGCAGAGCAAGCAAGGCAGGATGGAGTGGAGTTGGCTTGAGCTGGGTAGAATTGGGGAGGGGGGCAGGGATATTAAACAGGGCGGGGTGGGTGGAGCTAAAAAAAAAGGTGGAGCGAGTGAGGTTGGAGCTAAATGTAACTGAGGTAGGTAGAGCCAAACAGGGCGGGGGGGGGGGGGGGGGTTGAGCTGAGGTGGGTGGGGCTAAAGAGATGTGTGTGTTTGGGCTGGTGTGGGTGGGGCTAAACAGGGTAGAGTATGGTTTGGCTAGGCTGATGGGCAGGGTTGGGATAAGGCGGGTGGGGCAGAGCTGGACCAGGTTAAAACAGACAAGGCCGGTGTGGGTAGGCGGATCTCCCACCCACCCCTTTCCAGGAATGGAATGAGGAAGGATCTTACTATAAAGAACATCAAACACTTCCTCTACCATCTTCTGCAGCAGGTACACATCCGAGCACTGCTCCAGCGAGGACCGTGGGATGCTCCGGCCACCACCTTCGCAGCGCTGCACTTTTTTAGGGTGTCCTGCTTCTGGATCCTTCCATAGGGGTCCCCCTGTGGGACAAGAGCACAGGGGCCAGAGGTTAGCTTCAAGCCCCAGAACCAGAGTCACAGTGAATGAGTGAGGGCCCTGCTGAGGGCCAGCAAAGGCTGCAGGTCTCAGTCTGGCCACATTCGAACTCAGGGTTGCCCTTTTCCTCTTGGACCCTCAGTCTAGTGCAACAGATCTGGCTCAGAACTGGAACAGACGCTCCACACGCCCTGCTCCATATACATACTGACCCACTCTCTTTCAACCCACCTAAGCCCGAAGTTTTCCGCTCGGGTCAACACAGAAAACAACAGGACTATAGTGGCGGTTAGTTTTAAATGTCAATTTGCCACAATCTGAGAAGGAAGGCTCCAATGAAGTATCTAGATGGGTGGTTCTCAACCTGTGGGTCTCGACCCCCTCCCTCCCCTTGCGGGTTGAACAATCCATTCACAGGGGTCGCCCAAGACCATATGAAAACACAAATTTCCGTTACCATTCGTAACTGTAGCAAAATTACAGTTGTGAAGGAGAAGCAAAAGTAATTCTATGGTTGGGGGGGGGCACAACACATGAGGAACTGTATCAAAGGGTCGCAGCACTAGGAAGGTTGAGAACCACTGGTCTAGATCAATTGGTCTATGGGCATATAAGTGGGGAATCACCTTAAGTGGGTTTTGGCTTTTTGTTTTGCTTTTTTTTTTTTTTTTGGTTTTCTGAGACAGGGTTTCTTTGGGTAGCAGAGTCCTGGCTGTCCTGGCCTTGAACTCTCAGAGATCCGCCTACCTCTGCCTCCCTAGTACTACTAGGATTAAAGGTGTGCACCGCCATGTGGGCCATCTTCACTGTTAACTGACTCGGCCCACCATGGGCAGCACCATTCTCTAGGCTGTGCGGTTCTGAGCTGTGACACAGGAGAACACTAGAAGGGAAGAATCGGGCTCAAAGTGCTCTTGACTGTGGCTGTGATGTGACTAGGTGCTTGAGACTCTGCCTTGACTGCTCTGAAATCATAAGACCGAACCCTGCAATCCTCAGCCAGTTGTTGCTGTTTTAAAAACAGAGTCTCCCTCTGTAGACCAGGCTGTAATTGAATTCAGAGATCCGCCTGCCTCTGCTTCCCAAGTACTGGGATTAAAGGCGTGCTTGAAGCTACACCAGAAGAGGATAAACGGAGGATGAGCAGGGCCTCGTGGCCCCTTCCGGCTAGGAGCTGGCTCTCCTTGGAAGCCTTCCAAGCTTGAAATAAACTATCCAGATTCTGAGTGCTATAAATAGCGACTCTTTCTGGCTGTTGGGGGAAAAAAATAGGCACAATGTCTCCGGGAGGCTGGGAGGGGCTACAGGACCCTTCCACACCCATTACCTTTGAGATAGTACAGGAGCAGCTATATGCCCCAGATACACACACACATACACACACACACACACACACACACACACACACACACACAGTACTGGGTTAGTTTGGATGGGGCTAATCCTAGGGATAAGGCCCAGGAAACCATGAAAACTACTAACAAAACCAACAATAGCTGATGCCTGAATGTCCTGGGTGTCCATAGACACCCATGACTCCCCCCACCCCCCGAATCCCCCGGGAAACTAGTGTATCTCTACTTTGAAGGAGCAAAGGTCTGAGAGCTGGAGTCCTGCCCTTAAACTATTCATACTGCTGTGGTTTGAATAAAAATGACCCCCGTGAGCCGGGCAGTGGTGGCCCACGCCTTTAATCCCAGCACTTGGGAGGCAGAGGCAGGTGGATCACTGTGAGTTCGAGGTCAGCCTGGTCTACAAAGCGAGTCCAGGACAGCCAAGGCTACACAGAGAGACCCTGTCTCAAAGAAACAAAACAAAAAGAATGACCCTCCATGGACCCCTAAATTAGAATGCTGGGTTATTAGGGAGTGACAAATTCTTTGAAAGGATTAGGAGGTGTGGCCTTGTTCCTGCACCAGGCTCTTTGGGCTGGACAAAGCCTGGGGGGACCCAGGGATGGTCCAGGATCCTTGTCCGTTAGAAAGGGGTGGGGGGCGGGCCCTGGGCATGGAGAACGTAGGGTACTCACGGCAGAACCTGAGGAAGTCTGACTGCAGCTCCTTCCGCGCGTTCAGGAACACCCTTCCCTTTTCAGTGCCCATCACGAAGACGCTCTCATTGTGCACCGCCACGCAGGCCACCTCCGTGTTCAGCTTGGAAAGCGCAGAGCACTGTGGGAGAGGGGCAAGTGTATGAGTTAAGTCAAGACCAGCCTCGAACCCAGCATGGCAATTCTTGCCTGGAACCCACCATTTGGGAGGCTGAGAGAGGAGGCTGAAGTACTTCAGGCCAGCCCGAGCTACAGACAGGGCTATTGATGAGAGGTAAGCCCCCTAGCTCAGTCCGGTCACTTTGAGCTGGGACACAGGATAGCGGCAGCCCTCTTTAAACTGTAAAAAACGGGGACCATGCAGCCTGTTTTTGGACAGTGTGACAGTAGACCGTCAGTATCCTAGTTAAAGGAAAACAATCTCTATTTGCAGGGCCATCAAGATGGCCGGGTGGGTAATTTGGCTTGTCTTTCAAGCACAAGACCTGAGTTTGATTCCCATAGGATCATGGGAAAAGGGCTGGGAATGAAGTTGTGCGGGGATGGCTGTGGGGAAATCATTTGTGGCAGAAGCCTAAGGACCAATGTTAGGATCCCCAGCGCCTACATAAATGCTGGGGGGCTGTGGCAGTCCTCCTATATTTCATCAATTGAGAGGTGTAAGCAGGGGATTCTGGGATCAAGCTGGCTAGCTAGACTAGTCCAATTGGCAGGGTCTGGATTCAAGCTCAGTGTCTGCCTCAGTATGTAAGAGAGCGACGGAGGAAGATTCTGGACATGAACAACACACAGGATAAGCAAGCAGTCATGCGTATGCGTGAGCGCATGATCAAGCCAGATAATGGCGGGCATACAGTTGCAATTCCAGCACTAGGGACGCCGAAACAGGAGGCTCTTTGGGGCCACCCTGGCCATCCAATCTAGTCCACTCGATGAGTTCAGGCCAGTGTGAGATCCTGTCACAAACTAAAACCAGGTGATCTACAGCCACCCTACCCTTAATGGGCCTGGCCTCATCTAATCTCATTGGCTAAGCAGGGCTGGGCCTGGTTAGAACGGGGACAGGAGACAGAATCTAAGTATTAGATGCCTTAGTTGGGAATGTAATTGCAGCACTCAGGGAGGCTGAGGTAGGAGGCTTGCCATAGAGTTTGAGGCAAGCCTGGGCTACACGGTAAGTTCCAGGTCAGCCTGAACTACAGAGTGAGATCCTGTCCCCAACAAACAAGTGAAAAACACGAGATAAAATAAACACAAGGTAAATGACACCTGAAGATTAATGAAACCCAAGGTGGAGTTGTGGCCTCTACGTGCATGCGTACAACACACGTATCCACACATGCAAGGTGCATACACAGAATATCTGCACACGCGCGCGCACACACACACACACACACACACACACAGAATTCTAGGTGGCTACACCAAACTGGCTTGCTTTTGTGGTCCCCAAGTTATAACCAAGACTGTAGTATGTAAATCCTCAAGAGCAAAGCCCTATCTGTAAACCCTGTGGTACACAGTTGGCACTTAATAAGTGCTAGGTTTGGGCTGAAGAGATAGCTCAGTGGTTAGGAATACAGGAGTCCTCTGCTCCTCCAGAGTACCAAGGTTCAATTCCCAGCACCCATATGACAGGTCGAAACCGTCTGTAACTACAGCTCCAGGGGATTCAACAGCCCCACACAGACCTGCATGCAGGCGAAACACTAGTGCACGTAAAAATGAGTTCTAGGACAGCCAGGGCTACACAGAGAAACCCTGTCTCAGAAAAACCGAAATAATAAAATGAAATAGATAAGTGCTGGTCTTTCTGCCAACTAGCATTTGAAGAAGTTCTGTGCTTGTGTGACCCTAGGGACAATTCCTCAACTTCTCGGGGCCACAATCCCACCTCTTGTGGCAGCCTTAGCCAAACAGGAGTGCCTGGGGAGAACCACCAAGAGTTTCAGGACTCAAAACAATAAACTGCAGAGAGCCACAGGTTGTCCATCAGGACATGTCAGTCTCTCTCTCTCTCTCACACACACACACACACACACACACACACACACACACACACACTGGTGGCAGGCTGGTGAGGTTCAGGATACATGTGGTTCAGAATTCTCTAAAGAGGAGGCTCTCTAATGCCTAGGAGACCAGTGACTCTGTACTTGATAATGCTGTGTGACCTCAAAGCAAGAGGTTGAGGTCTCTGAATTTCCACTTCATCACCCTAATATGTTAACGGATGCCAGGCAGATTTGCTTTTACTTTTTGTTTGCTTCTATGTATGTGCTGCTGGGATTTGAACTCAGAACCTACCCCCATGTTAAACACTTGCTTTATCAGTGAGCTCAAGCTTGTCCTTTAGGATTTTACTCTGCAGCTCATGTAACCTCCTGACTGTGTAACTCCAGGCACATGTATGTATGTACGTACGTACGTACGTACATATGTATATATCTTGGTGTTTATACACATGTGTGCATGTGTGTGGAGGCCAGAGGACAATCTTAGGTGTTGTTCCTCAGTTTAAGTTTAAGGCAGGGTCACTACCTGGCTCAGAGCTGGCCAGGTAGGCCTGAGATTACAAACTGGGCTGTGGTGGCACATGCCTTTAATCTCTATACCTGGGAGGCAGAGACAGGTGGATCCCTGAGTTCGAGGCCAGCCTGGTCTACAGAGCAAATTCCAGGACAAACAGGGCTACACAGAGAAGGGCTATTTAAAAAGAAAGAAGGAAAGAAAGAAAGAAAGAAAACAAACAAAAAAGAAAAAACCACTAGGATTACAAATAAATGACCCTAGGCTCTTTTTAAATCTGGATTCTGGATTCTGGGGCATCAAACTCAGGTCCTCGTAGTTACAAGACAAGCACTTTAACACTTGAGCTATCTCTCCAGTTCCCAGGAATAAGAGATTTGGATGGATATAACCTCTCAGGTCTCCCACCTGGATCTCAGGCCCTCTTCCCACCTGGCCAGACACTCACCATGGAGTCTAAGGCGGACACCAGGCTGTTGATGAGCTCGTCCTTGTGGGCGAAGGTAGAGTTCCAGCGCTCAGAGCCGCAGCCGTTGGTGGGGATGTCACAGTGCTTCCCCAGCAAGGCCATGGTCACCTAGAGAAAAGAGTGAGGACACAGTGGGTAATAGACACACAGTACAATCGGGTAAGGCACATCTGGCTCCCAGGGTCACCTGGACTTTACAAGTGGGACAGATTGCCAGGTGGCCTTCCTTCCCATCACTCAAGGGTCTGAAAGGTATGATAGGGATGTGAGCCTTCACAGGCCAGAAGACAGCAGCATACAGAGAGCTAAGTGAATAATATAGAACTATCTCCTTCTATTTGCAACATTCTCAGAGAATTTAAACATTCCTCGTAGAGGCAGTTCCTGAGACTTAAGGACAAAGCAATTTACATAACTCAGGAAGCTCAGGAAACTCGTAAGGCGCAGGAAGCTTATAAGACCCAGTAAAACTCAGAAATTCACAAAGCTCAGGAAGCTCAAAGAGTTGTAAGATTCACAAGGCCTCTCCCAATGTTTAAATGTGCAGAGAGCAATTCTGTGTGAAGGAATGAGGCAGGGATACTGGACTCTCTTTTGTAAAGCTGTCTGCAGTTCATGTGGAGTTCCAAAGTTGCAATTTTTAAAGTGACTTATTTATTTTTATTTTATATGCATTGGTATTCTGTCTGCTCGAATGTGTGTGTGTGACAGTGTCAGATCCCCTGGAACTGGAGTTATAGACCATTGTGAACTTCCATGTGGGTGTGGGGAATTGAACCCAGGTCTTTTGGAAGAACAGTCAGTGCTCTTAACCACTGAGCCAACTCTCCAGCACCCCAAGATGTGCAACTTTTTGTGGGTGGCACCAACCATGCTTTTTGGTGATGTAGGTGCCTTTGAGTCACCCCCATTATGGCATATAACCCCTCACTCATTGTGGCAGTCTGAATGAAAATGGCTCCCACAGGCCCATATGTTGGACCACCATAGCTTTATGCCCAGCTGGAGAACTGTTTGAGAAGGATTAGAGGGTGTGGTCTTGTTGGAGTGGGTGTGGCCTTCCTAACAAGACAGTGTGTCACTTTTGATGCTTCAAAAGTCCATGCCAGGCCCTGTATCTCTCTGCTTTCTCCCCATGGACCAGGATATGAAGTTCTCAGCTTTGATTCCAGTGCCACACCTGTCTGCTTTCTGCCATGAGGACCAGGAACCAATTAATACTCTAAAACTGTAAGCAAGGCCTCAATTAAATGTTTTCCCCAGAGCTGGGTGTGGTGGTGCACACCTTTAATCTCAGCACTTGGGAGACAGAGGTAGGGGGAATCACTGTGAGTTCGAGGCCAGCCTGGTCTACAAAGTGAGTCCAGGACAGCCAGGGCTACACAGAGAAACCCTATCTCAAAAAACAAAGAACAAAAATCCCCCCCCCATATGTTGTCTTGGCCATGGTTTCTCCTCACAGCAATATAAAAACAGTAACTAAGACAACCATAGTTCTGTGAGTAACCACTCACTCATTCATTCAGCAAGTTAGCCTTGGATAGAATTCTTCCTTCAGTCCGCTGTCAACGCCCTCCTGGGGCAGACATATGGTTATATCTCTCCATCAAAAGGCATACAACTGCAACATGGTTGGTTAAACAAAATCCCAAAGGTTTAATTTTACCATTAAAGACTCAGGAACCAGATGCTGGGGTGAAAGCCTGCTAGCACCCAGACTGACCGTCCTACTCAGCCGATGTCCCAGAAGGAAAAAGCCCCTTCTCCTCGCTGTCTTAAAAACCCTTCAAACTGAATGCCCCTCCTTTCTACTTCCTGTGCATCTCTTTATGTATGGTTTTTTTCCCCCTATGTTCACTTCCTGTCAACTGGTTGCCTGCTCCACCTCTTGACCTATGGCTGACTTTATTTAATCCTGTTTACAGAAAGCTCTTGGATTAAAGGTGTGTGCTCGGGCTGAGCCACACCACGACGAGAAATAAGTTTTCCCAGGACGCGATCTCTGGGTTCACAGTGCAACACAATATAGCTGAGGGTTGTGGCCCAAGGAACAGTCACTCAGGTATTCAATCCATCACCAAAGTGAGCCCAACACCGTGACACTAGACTTCCAGACAGGTCCTAACTGCCAGTGTTTTGCACGGATGTAACTCTAGCCACAGCCGTCTCCTGCCCACAGCCATCTCCTGCTCGCACACCCTCCATGGCTCCCTGCTGCCCACACCTTTTGAACGAGGCCTTACTTTGAAGCTTGGGCCGCTTGAACTCGATCCTCCTTTCTTCCGCCTGTCAGGTACTGAGATTACTGGCCTGGGTCCACATCCCTATAACCAGCCCTGTTGCAAAGGCGCCTGACTGCCTCACCCATGGCTTAGCTGGGCATCGCCCTCCTCAGTTCTGTACACACCTCTGGGCTTGGTCACAAGCTCCCCAGATCAAGGCCACTGCCTGAAGCCTGACTCCACTTCCTGGATGTGGGACATGGACTTGGAGCAGGTGCAGACAGCCACAACAGGACACAGGACACTTCCTCAAACGACAGGTTCCCCAGGGAAGGACTTTGTTCCAACTGACTGGGGCTCCTCACAGCTCCTCCTTTAAAGGCCTCTTTGGTTTGCTGAACCAAAGGCAAGGTTGCTGATTGCTGGTGGCTGGCTTGATCCTGTTCTTCCAGAACCGTCTCTAGGAATGGGAGGGGGTCCGACATACTGCATCTGAAAGCACCAGCCCGTCACTAGCCCAAGCAAAAGGATGCAGGAGGCAGGGACAGGACACTCTCTGGGCTTGTTCCCCAAGGGCCCTAAGGCCCCTTGGCTTGGGAGTGTCACCCATGGATAGATCTGTAGACTCCACACCCTGTTTGCCACCTGTCTGCCACCTGTCAGCAAGGATTCTAGAGGCTGACTGGGTGGGGTAGGAAACAGCCAGGTGGCAGGGCCTCCAGGCCCACAGCCTACGATGTTTACAGCCACCACAACTGACTCCCAGACTGTAAACTCTGCAAGGGCCAAGCTGTATCTGTCCACCATGGCTGACCCTCAGGGCCCAACTCACTGACCAGTGTGTGCGATTGATGGGTAGGCCAGGCACCGAACCCAAGACATAGAATCTGGCTGCAGCATGCTGTGAACTCAAGGCAGCAGCAGATGCTATAAGGTACCATGAGGGATAAGAAAGCACCTTAGCAGGAAACATCAGATCATTAAACCAGACTAGAGAATAGCTCTGGACCCAGAACTGGCTCAGATCTGCTCTTGGGCTAAAGGGAGGAAATTGGTTTTAGGGCCAGTAAAGGTGCTTGCTAAAAACCTGAGTTTGATCCCCCCAGACCCACAAGGTAAGAGAGAACTGATTCTTGCAAGTTGTCCTCTAATTTCCACAAGCATGTGGTGGCGCGTGCGCGTACACACACACACACACACACACACACACACACACACACACACACACACACCAAAATAAATAACCAAAAAAAAAAAAAAAAAAAGGTAGAAAAAAACTAAATGATTTTAGCAGGGCCTACTGGCCAACCCTGTTAGCTTCTCAGAGGGCTGGGGGTGCAGAAGCACTTCAAGTTCAAGGACAGCCTGGGCTACAGACTGAGTTCAAGCCATCCTGATAAACTTAGTGAAATTCTGTCTCCAACAACAAAAGATTAAAGAAGAGGAATGAGTATATGACTACTTGCTTAGAATCCCTCAGCAAGGGGTTTGAGGTTTTGGCTCAATGGTAGAGCACCTGCCTAGAATCCCCCAGTAAGGGGCTGAGGGTGTGGCTCAGTGGTAGAGCACCTGCCTAGAATCCCCCAGTGAGGGGCTGGGGTGTGGCTCAGTGGTAGAGCACCTGCCTAGAATCCCCCAGTGAGGGGCTGGGGTGTGGCTCAGTGGTAGAGCACCTGCCTAGAATCCCCCAGTGAGGGGCTGGGGTGTGGCTCAGTGGTAGAGCACCTGCCTAGAATCCCCCAGTGAGGGGCTGAGGGCATGGCTCAGTGGTAGAGCACCTGCCTAGAATCCCCCAGTGAGGGGCTGGTGTGTGGCTCAGTGGTAGAGCACCTGCCTAGAATCCCCAGTGAGGGGCTGAGGACATGGCTCAGTGGTAGAGCACCTGCCTAGAATCCCCCATTGAGGGGCTGGGGGGTGTGGTTCAGTGGTAGAGCCCCTGCCTAGAATTCCCCAGAGAGGGGCTGCAAAGCACACTTCTACATTAGAGCACCTGCCTGGCAAGTTCAAGGCCCCAAATTCCACCCCCAGCACCACAAAAATAAATTCAAGCATTCAAGAGATAGAGGCAGGATGACTGGGAATTCAAAGACATTGTTGGCTACATGGTGAGCTTGAGGACAGCCTGGCTACAGGAGACCCTGTCTCAAAACAAGTAACAACAAAAACAAAAACCAGACAGATGTAATGGTGCACTCGGGAGGCAAGAGGCAGGCAGACCTCTGAGTTTAGGGCTAACCCGGTCTGCATAACAAGTTCCGGGCCAGCCAGAGCTCCATAGTGAGAGTGTCTCAAATCAATCAATCAATCAATCTGTATTATTAAGAGACATCCAGTGGGCAAGGTGTGGTGGCGCACGCCTTTAATCCCAGCACTCGGGAGGCAGAGGCAGGCAGATCTCTGTGAGTTCAAGGCCAGCATTGTCTACAAAGTGAGTCTAGCGCAGCCACGGCTACACACAGAGAAACCCTGTCTCAAAAAACCAAAAAACCAAACCAACCAAACAAAAAAAGACATCCAGGGTACATCATACCACTGAAGGATATGACAGGCAAGAATAGGATGCATTGAATAAAAGGCTGCTTGTAGCTCTGTCCTGGCCATTCTGTGGCCCTAGGTCACCGGGGGTGGGGGAAGACGGGGTGTCTACTAAATAACTGTACTCACTCCTAGCCAAGAAGTGTGCTTGCCTGGGAGCCCAAGCCTTCCTGCACAGCCAAGGCCTACAGCCACAGCAGCCAGCTACTCCTTTGAGCCCTTGGGCCATTCCCAGAAAAACTCTGGGTCGGCAGCTTCCCAGCTCCAAATCAAATCATAGCCAGGCAAGCAGCAGTAGCTGGCACTCCTGACCTCCAGCTCGCCCCAGACTGCCCTCACTCTCTCTGGCCAAGGTCCTTATATACTTAGAAGAACCAGGGACTCTGGGCCAGAGGACTGGGGAGATGGAAGAGAGCTGGGCTGTGGGCTATCCTAACTCCTGGTCCCAGCTAGGTAGGCTTATAGGACCCTGTGTCTCCAGAAAAATCCAATGGAGGCACTTGGGAAGTAGCCCACGCTAGGGAGGTAGGAGCCAAGAGAAGCCCCAGGCCCGGGTACATTAGGAGCACAGAAGTGTAAATGTTATTCATTAGTAAAGCAGGGCCAAATGGAAGGGGGGGAAACCAAGGCTAGCAAGATGGCTCAGTGGGTAAAGACACCTGCCACCACGAATCTCATGTTTGATCCCCAGGAGTTGCATGGTAGGAGACAATCGATTCCTTCAAGTTGTCTTTTGACCTCCACATGCGCACACACGCGCGTGCGCACACACACACACACCCCCCCCCACTAAGTTTAAAAAAAAAAAAAAGATTTTTTTTTTAAATCAATATGTAAGCCAGGTAAAAATAAAAATTGTTTTTATTTTTACTTAGTGTTAAGGGATGGAAAACAGGGAAGATGTCTGATAAGCAGTTAAGTCCCCAAGGGAGGGAGGGGACCAGTAGAAGGGAGGCCCCAGCCCATAATAACTATATTGTGACACCAGAAGGGATGTGAAAGTCCACTGTGGTGGCTTATACCTATAATCCAAGCACCCAGGATTTTGAGGCAGAAGAACTGTGGGTTCCAGGTTACCTCTGGCTACATGGTGAGAATGAATCTCAAGAAATAAAAATGGGACAAGATGGCTGCACTGTTGCTCTATGTGCTTGCCACGGAGGCTGTCAATCCCAGTGGAATCCCCAGGACTCACAACAGTGGAAAGTGAGAACTGATTCCAACACATTTATCCTCTGACCTACACACACACACACACACACACACACACACACACACACCACAGTGACAACACAAACACAAGCGCACACATAATACAAAAAAAAAAGGTATAAGGTATGAGAGCTGGTCTCACCCGCCCTCTGCCTTCTGCCTCGGTTTCTGGGCTTGGGTCAGCTACCTCCTGCCTCTTCCTTCACTCCCTTCCTCGGACACACCCTTGGTGGGCAGCAAGCCTGCAGCTCAGCCTCTCTCTCTTACTATTCCATCCCCACTTTTACTTTTTGATTTTTCTTTTTTTTTCCCAGACAGGGTTTCTCTCTGTGGCCCTGGCTGTCCTGGAACTCGCTCTGTAGACCAGGCTGGCCTCAAACTCACAGAGACCTGACTGCCTCTCTGTCTCCTGAATGTGCCCAGCTATTATGGGTTTTCTTTCTGTGACTTAGTCACAGAACCCAGGATGCCCTCTAAATGGAATGCAGCCTAGAATGGCCTGGAACACCTGATCTTCCTGACCCCACCTCCCAGGAACTAAGCCCGCCTCTCCTATTTTCTCTACAGAACCAACTGTGGTCGGAAAATTACCTTTTTACATGCTTCCTGTCAGATTTCTTGAATGTCTTGGCACATTGAATGTTGGCACAGCCAACAGCTGTGCCACTCCTGTTGACTGAATCCCTGTTCGGCTATTCCTGGGTATTCCACCAACACTTATTAAACTAACAACGATTCAAGTTCAGGTGAGAGTCAGGGCCTCACAGGCTGCAAGCAGAGTGGCGCTGACTGGAGGGCTAGAGAGATGGTTCAGCCGTTAAGAGGGTTTGCTGCTTTAACACAAGACTCCCCAGCACCCATGTTGGAACAGCTTACGATCGCCTGTAACTCTAGCTCCAGGGGGTCCAACACCCTTTTCTGGACTAGAGGCACCTCCTCACATGCGGCACTGACACAAGAAGTTTTCTTTTTAACTAAAAGAAATAAATAAAGCCGGGTGGTGGTGGTGATGACCCATGTCTTTAATCCCAGCAGGCCAGAGGCAGATGGGTCTCTTTGAGTTCCAGGCCAGCCTGGTCTACAGAGCAAGTTCCAGGACAGCCAAGGCCACACAGAAAGACACTGTCCAGATAGATAGATAGATAGATAGATAGATAGATAGACAGACAGACAGACAGACAGATGATAGATAGGTAAATAAGTAAAAAGTTGGAGACCACTATAGAAAATCAACTGGTCAAAATTCAGACATAAACTGATCCTGGGGTGCTCAGCTCTACCAGATACAGGGGCAACACGATTCCTGCACCTAAGGCTCAGGAAACATGATGAACAGAAGACAGAAAGACTCTAAGGGGCAGGACCTTCTGTGGAATCCTGTCTCCTAGAATTGACAGGGAAGCCACGCCCACAGCACCCGAACAGCTTGCTGCTTAAACAAGTCTCAGCCAAGGACACCAATAGACATGCAATCTCAAAAGAGGGAAACCTCACCTACCCCCTCCCTAGCCAAAGAACTCCAGGTAAGTAATGACTGTTGAGAGAGAATTAGTCTTTCCCAAAGACTCACCCCCAAGCTGGTCATCAGATACCAAGTGGTCAGCTCAGAAATCATATACACACAAACAACAATGAACGGACTTAGCAGGTTGTATGCATATATTTACATGCTTACATATGTATGTAACAATAGTAATCACAGAAAAAATGCCCATGAGGCTGGGCGTGATGGTGCACGCCTTTGACGTCAGCAATCGGGGAGGCAGAGGAAGACAGATCTCTACGAGTTCGAGGCCAGCGTGGTCTACAAAGTGAGTTCCAGGACAGCCAGGACACACAGAAACCCTGTTTCGAAAAACAAAGCAAAACAAACCCTAGATTCTGTGTTTATGTATGTAGCAATAACAACCAAAGAAAAAGTGGCCATGAATTTGGGAGGGAGTAAAGGGGGCGCGGGGTGCTGGAGGGAGAGGATAAAAGAGAGGTTGGAGAAAGGAAAAAGAGGACATGATGTTAATACATCTTGATTAAACATACAAAAAAAAAAAAAAATTGCAGCACGGAAGCAGTACAAGCCTGTAACAACAGCACTCAGGAGGCCGAAACAGAACAATCACTAGAGTTCAAAGTCACCCTTGATCCAGGCAGTGGTGGCGCGCACACCTTTAATCCCAGCACTTGGGAGGCAGAGGCAGACAGATCTCTGTGAACGTAAGGCCTGCCTGGTCTACAAAGTGAGTCCAGGACAACTAAGGCTACACAGAGAAACCCTGTCTCGGAAAAAAAAAAAAAAGTCACTCTTGAATGGGTATTAAAATTAAAGAGAAGAAAAACACGGAGATGTGGCTCAGTTGATAGAGAGCTTTCCCAATATGGATGAAGCTGTAGGCTCGAACCCAAGCCTCCATTAAACCGGGCATGATGGAGCACACCTGTAATCCCAGCGTCTGAGAGGTGAAGGCGAAGCTCACAACCACCCTTGGCCACGCACAGCAACCTGCAGGGCTAGGGGAGACCACTCAGTGGGCAGTAACACCGCTCCTTAAGCAGGAGGAGCTGAGTTCAAATTCCCAGCAATGGAGACAGACACTCGATGTCTCACTAGGCTTCTGCACCCAGGCCGGTGCAATGCATGCACGCTCACACCACAAATAAATGCGGCAAAATAAAAATACAAAGTACATCCCTAAACAGGAGAAGAACAGAAGACTCGATGGAATACAGCACAGAGATCAGGGCTGGAGCCACAGAAGGGAGGACACCCAAGGGGCCCAAAGCCAAGACAGTCAATGCCAAGGAAGTACAGGGTTGGCAGATGGCCCCAAGGCTCACCCTGTTCTGTCTGCACCGAAGGAGGGAGGGGCAATCTCAGTGTTCTCAGCTCAGTCCCAAGTTCCAGATCAGTTAAGCCCAAGTACATGTCTCATGAACACTAATACCTTTTGTAAACCAGGTGTGGTGACACTCAACTCTCTCTCACACTCTCTCTCTCTCTCTCTCTCTCTCCCTCTCTCTCTCTCTCTCCCTCTCTCTCTCTCTGGTTTTTCAAGACAAGGTTTCTCTGTGTAGCCTTGGCTGTCCTGAACTCATTTTATAGACCAGGCTGGCTTCGAACTCACAGGGATCGGCCTGCCTCTGCCTCTGCCTCCCAAATGCTGGGATTACAGGCGTGTGCCACTGCACCAGGCATCACTCAACACTTTTGATCCCAGGACTCGGGAGCAGAAGCAGAAAGAGAGATCTCTGTGAGTCTAAGGCCAGCCTGGTCTACACAGTGAGTTCCAGGACAGCCAAGGCTACATAGAAAGCCATCGTCTTAAAAAATAAATTAATAAATAAAATAAAATAAAAACGTTCACACACCCCTTTCTCCTATTTGAGACTGCCTCACGTAGCCTATAACTCACTATGTAGCCAAGGATGATCTTGAATCCTTGATTCTCCTGCTTCCGGATCCAGCGTGTTAGGATTCTAGACCTGTACTTGGTTTATGTGGTGCTAGGAATAAAACCCAGGGCTTCGGGAAAACTCAACCAATTTAACTACAGTAACAGTCCATTTGTGACGTTTTGTTTTGTTTTTGAGCTGGGGCTTCCCTCTGTAGCCCTGGCTGTCCCGAAGCTAAAACTCTGTAGACCACGCTGGCCTTGAACTCGCGGAGACGTGCCCGCTTCTGCCTCCTGAGTGCTGGGATTTTGGCCGCCATCACCTCCCCATCCATCCGCCACACAGAACAGGTAGCTTGAAGATGAGACAGAGGAGTTGGTTCTGGTTAGGGCCAAGCAAGAGTAACTCACGCCTTTCCTTCCAGTGCTTGGGAGGCAGAGAGGGCCCTCTGTAAGCTTGAGGCCAGCCTGGTCTATACAGAGACTTCCAGGCCACAGGGGAAAAAAAAAAAGTGGTGGGGGATGGTAGGGGTAGTTTTGAATGTAGACAAAATGACATGGTGCACTGACTTAGAAGTGATGTGTCTCCCCAAAGGCTTGTCTGCGGAATGATTCACCCCTAGCCGGTGACGCTACCAAAAAGCGACTGGATCACGAGGGCGCTCCACAGATGACCCATTGAGGTCACTGCTGAAAGGGTCAATAGGAGGTGGGGCTTAGCTGGAGGAAGTGGGTTTCTGGGGACTGGACTTTGATGGGTGTATCCGTTTCTTTCCTTTCCCTCTGCCTCTCTTCTCCCCATCCTCTCCATCTCTCTGCTCCTTGCTGCCATAAGGCAAGCAGCCTCCTCCTCCTCCTCCTCCTCCTCCATCCCCACCATACGCTCCCAGGACCACAAGGCTCTACCTCATCTCAGATTCAAATGAAAGGAGCCAGCTGGCCAAAAACTCAAGCCTTAGAAACTGTGTGTCAAAATAAACCTTTCCTCCACTTAAGAAGTTCCTCAGGTATTTTGTCACAGTACCAAACAACTGACTAACACACACGGCCCCGAGCAAAGGCATGCCGCCACTGCCAAAGATTGACAAAGGCAAGGAGTGATTCTCCCTGACCCTCCACAGGGAGCTGGACCATGCCAACACAGTGAGTTTGAACATCTGGCCTCCACAAAGGGGACACTACACTCTGTTGTCCCGAGGTACCATGTTTAATAGGTTGAGCCTACATAATCTGAAATCCGAAATGCTCTAGAATCCAACACTTTGAGCAGGGCTAGGATGCCACAAGAAGGGAATTCCACCCTGGCCTCTTATAACATTAAGGAGGCATGAGGAAAGAACCCTACCAAAATTACCTTCAAGATGGATGGGACGACAAATTCAGAATGGAGAGGCTAGAGGGCCACCCTAAGCTTGAAGCCAGCAGGATCTACAGAATAAGGTCTAGATCCTGCACGGCTATGAACACACAAGACTCTGGCAAAAGTTGATAGGCATGGTTGGGTTTGTCTATCATCTAGCATTTAGGAGGTAGAAGCAGGAAAATCGGGAGTTCAAGGGCAGCCTGAGCAAAATAAGATTTGTCTAAAAAAATATCAACCAAGCAAGCAAGCAACCAATCAGCTGGGTATAATGGCATACCACTGTATTGAAGAGTGCAAAATCAGGGGCCTGGGGAGTAACTGTGGGTAAACTGCAGGCTGTACAAACCAAAGACCTGGGTTTGGATTCCCAGCATCCATAAAAAACAAACAAACAAGCAAAAACAAGGGGGCTGAAGAAATGGCTCAGAGGTTAAGAGCACTGTCTGCTCTTCCAAAGGTCCTGAGTTTAATTCCCAGCAACTACACTGTGGCTCACAACAATCTATAATGTGATCTGATGCCCTCTTCTAGCCTGTAGGTGTACATGCAGGCAGAGCATTGTATACATAAAAAATAAATACATCTTTAAAAAAAAAAAACTGGGTATGGCAGCATATACCTCTAATCCTAGCTCTAGGAGGCAGAGACAGACAGATCCCAGAAGTTTCCTACTTAGCCAGCCAGACTAGGAAAGCAAAAACAAAAACAAAACAAACCAGCAAGCTCCAGGTTCAGTGAGAGACCCTGTCGCAGAACTATAAGGCGGAAAAGCACCTGGGGAAGACACCTCAGTGCCAGCTTCTGAACATCACCTGTACTCACACACCCATGCACACGCCCCTCAGCACGCACACACATGCTTCTGCATGTGCACACACACATACAGCTCAAAACCAGCCACAGATATATAGCATGTTCAATGCCAGCATGGACTACCTAAGACCCTAAGAAAACACCAAAAATAAGAAAAATAAATAAAGTAAACAATATAAAAACCCAATTACCAGCCAGCAAGATGGCTCAGCAGGTAAAGACAACCAGCATCACGTCTATCGACCTGGGTTCAATCCTTGGGACCTCCATGTTGGAAAGCAAGAGCCACCTCCTACAATCTGTGTAGCATATGTTTGCCCCTCCTCACCCTGAAACAAATAAAAATGTAATACAGGAAAAAAAAATGTTTTTAAATCACAGGGCTGGAGAGAAGCCTCAATGATTAAGAGTAGTTTGGGTTTTTTTTTTGTGTGTGTGGTTTTATTTTTGTTTTGTTTTGGTTTTTTTTGTTTTGGTTTTTTGAGATAGAGGGTTTCTCTGTGTAGCCTTGGCTATCCTGGAACTCACTCTGTAGACCAGGCTGGCCTCGAACTCATAGCAATCCACCTGTCTCTGCCACCTGAGTGCTGGGATTAAAGATGTGTGCCACCACTGCCGCACACAATTACTGTTCTTCTAAAGGACCCAAGTTCAGATCCCAGGACCTATACTGGGTGGCTCACCGCCTGTGATTCTAGCTCCCATAGCCTCTGGCTTACCAAAGCGCCTGCTCTCATGTGCACATACCCACACATACGGATACGCATAATTAAAAATAATAAAAATCAAAATTTAAAAAATAAAATTACCTTCAGGCTGCATGCACTAGGCAGAGTTGCAACGGGAACCAATTTCTTGTTCAGACTCGAGTCCCGTCCCCTACGTATTTCATGATTGGACAGGAATATTCCAAAATCCAAGGAAAAAGCAAATCTGAGATGCTTGTAGTCCCAAGAAAGGTCTGGCTTGTGCTTCTTGCTGCAGCCTCAGGACCATCTGACAGGCTCCTGCACTGTGCCTATGCCTGCTCCCATCCTCAGGCCCCAGGACGACACACGGGCTTTTCAGTGGCTCAGAACTATGCAAATTGCAGGTCTGAGTCGGCTGTTATATTTCTCATTCTCTTCCCCATTGGAAACCTCACACGAGCCCCCTGGAGAAATATAGATTTTTTTCCCCTGGACCCCAGGAAAGGTTCTCTGACTCAGTATCACTGTCCCGTGGACCAGATGAGCAGGTGGTGGAGGCAACGTGGGGGAAGAAAACTCACAGGCGAGTGCGCAAAAGGCAAAGTCGAGCACGCGCGCTACCCAAACATTGCCTCCGCACCAGCCGCCACCATATGCTTGTGTTTCTCCAAAAAGAAGCCCGAGAGAACAAACAAAAAGCAGTGTCTCCCGTCCTGGCTGAGGGAGGAACGTTGTTTTCTCCTGGCAACCCACAGTCCCCATTTCCTGTCCTACGGGCTGCCTAGAGGGGATCAAATTGCCCAGGGCCTTGGATTCCCATAGCTGGGGGAAATGGCCACAGTCCTCCACAGCCCTGCCTCCCAGCAACTCCTGTCTGCCGGGGCCAGAGGGGACGATCATTTTATTTGGGGGAAGAGGGGGCTGGGGAGGGAGACAGGGTTTCCCTGCATAGCCCTGGCTGTCTGAGAACTCAGAGATCCGCCTGTCTCGGCCTCCTGAGCGCTGGGATTAAAGGCGTGTGCCACACCGCTACCACCGTGCCTGGTTGCTGCGGGATGCTGCGCGTTTGCCTATGCCCAGTGGCCCAGGTTTCATCCTCAGCACCACAAGGACCAGACATGGCGGTGCATGCCTAAATTCTGTCACTCCGGGTGGAGGCAGGAGAAACAGAGAGGCTCAAGGGCATCCTCAGCAGCACAGCAAGATGTTAAGAGACCACAGCTTGGTGGCAGAATACTTGCCTAGTATTCCTAAGATCCTGAATTTGAGTTCCGGTGCCACAAGTTTGTCTCCTGCTGCATCCACTCCATAATAGACATATAGTCCATTTTCATTGGTAGCCAGAGAGCCCGAAGCCTGTTTTGTGCCCTGTCCTGGACAACAAGGTAGAGAGGTCTCCTGTGTACTAGGTTCTGCCGTGTGCACAAAGCACATACCCCTACAGACATGAGCATCTTCTTGGGTCTACACCAGGTTTAGGACCCTTCCTGCTATCACAGTAAGATGACACACTCTCAAGAGACCTCCACATTTCTACTCAATGCAGCACTGTTCATGAGAGTCTAAAGTAGGAAACAGGCCAGGTAACCATGAGGGATGGATTCACACGGGTGGCTCGGCGGTCAAGAGCACCTGCTTACTCTGGGAGAGGACCCGAGTTCGGTTCCCAGCACCTTCATGGTGGTTCATATTCATAACCATCTGTCAATTCCAGTTTTGGAGACTCTGATAGCTTCTTCTGACTGTGAAGGCACCAGGCACACATGTCGTGCACATACATACGTGTAGTCAAAACACACATAAGTTTAAAAAGAATATTTTAAAAAAAGGATTCACACTTGCATGGCGCACGCCTTTAATCCCAGCACTCGGGAGACAGAGATTGCTGTGAGTTCAAGGCCAGCCTGGTCTATAAAGCGAGTCCAGGACAGCCAAGGCTACACAGGGAAACCCTGTCTTGAAAGAAAAAAAGAAAGGAAGAAAAAAAGAAAAAAGAAAAAGAAAAGAAAAAAGTCTCAAGGCCTGATGGCTGACACTTGTTATCCCAACACTCGAGACACTGAGGCAGAAAGGTTGCTGCAGGATCCAGGCCAGCTTGGGCTATGTAGCAAGTCCCACTTTAGCCTAATAAAAATTCCTGGGCCTGGTGCACACACCTTTAATCCCAGCACTCCGGAAGGAGGCAGAGGCAGGCAGATTACTGTGAGTTACAGGCCAACCTTGTCTACAAAGTGAGTATAGGACAGCCAAGGCTGTCACACAGAAAAATCCTGTGCCAAAGGAGTTCCAGCCTAGCTTGGATTACATAGTAATATTCCCTCTCTCTCTCCTTCTCGCTCTCTCTCTCTCCCCCCCCCTTACCCCCCCCACACACACCTAAGGCAACCTCCAAAAGACTCACTGCTCCCCATTGGTGGTGATTAGAACATAGCGGCTTAGAAATGGTATCATTTTTCTGGCTTTGATAAAATACCAGACAAGCTGGGTGCAGTAGTAGCCCACGCTTTTAAGGCCAGCACCCACCTAGGAGGCAGAGCCAGCCTGGTCTACAGCGGGAGTTCCAAGTCAGCCAGGGCTACATACGAAAATTGACTAATTAAAATACCATACAAGGAGCAAGGAAAGGAAGAGTTAATTTGACACACAGTGTGGAGAAATACAGCCCATCATGGTGGTAGGATGGTCACATGCCACCCACAGTTGGCAAACAGAGAGAGAGGCGAACGTTGGGACTCAGCTCACTTCCTCCTTTTTTTCTTCAGTACTAACACACCCAGCCTGTTGAGTTTAGCTTCAGTTTTTTTATTGCATTATTTATGCGTGTGCACACACACATACCATGGTGTACCTGTGGAGATCAGAGGACAACTTGCTTCACCACATGGATTCTAGGAATTGATCTCTCAAGTTGTCAGGCCTGGCAGCAAGCGTCTTTACCTACTGGGTCATCCTGCCGCAGGCCTTTGCTTGGCTTATCATTTAAGATGTTTTTGGTTTTTGGTTTTACGAGACAGGGTCTCTCTGTGCAACCTTGGCTGTCCTGGACTCACTTTGTAGACCAGGCTGGCCTTGAACTCACAGAGATCCACCTGCCTCTGCCTCCTGAGTGCTGGGTTATGATGTCTTTTGAGGGGATGAGAAGTTGGTTTAGTTGGTAAAGGGTTTGCTGCACAAGCATCCAGATTGGAGTTCATCCTACAGCATGCCCTGTAAAAGTCTGGGTTTGTGGGTACCCAGAGGCAGAGATAGGCAGATCTCCAGGGCTCACTGGCCTAGACTAATTGGTGAGCCCCAGGTCTTAATAATAGACTCTGTCTCTAAATACAAGGTAAGGAGGGCTGGTGAGACGGCTCAGCAGCTCGGACACTCATTCTTTTTTTTTGGTTTTGGTTTTTCAAGACAGGGTTTCTCTGTGTAGTCCTGGCTGTCCTGGACTCACTTTGTAGACCAGGCTGGCCCCAAACTCACAGCGATCCGCCTGCCTCTGCCTCCCGAGTGCTGGGATTAAAGGCGTGCGCTACCACACCTGGCCTAAGACACTCGTTCCTACAGAGAACCCAGATTCAGTCCTCAGCATCCACACGGTGGCCCCTAACCATTTATCTTTATAACTCCAGTTCTGGGGGACACAACACCTCTGACCCTCATGCAACACACATATACTCATGCAGAAAAAAAAATTCACACAAATCAAATAAATAAAAAAAAATAAATAAATAAATATAAAATAAAAAGTTTTAACAAAAGGGTGAGAGGCTAGAGAGAGGACACAGGGATTAAGAGTATGTACAGTTCTTGCAGTGGACCCAAGTTCAGTGCCCAGAATCCATGTTGTTTGACTCACAGCCATCTGTACCTCCAGGTCTGGGGCATCTGACATCCTCTTCTGGACTCCTTGGAGACCTGCATGTGTGTGTACGTTTGTATGTATGCGTGCATGTATGAGGTTTTTGTGTTTTGGTTTGGTTTTTCAAAACAGGATTTCTCTACATAACAGCCCTGGCTGCCCTGGACTCACTTTGTAGACCAGGTTGGCGCCAAACTCACAGAGACCCTCTGCTTCCTGAGTGCTGGGATTAAAAGTGTGGGCCATTACTGCTAACTCAAAGATATCTTTTTTTTGTGTTTTTTTGTTTGGTTGGTTGGTTGGTTTGGTTTTTCAAGACAGGGCTTTTCTTTGTAACAGTCCTGGACTTGCTTTGTAGAGATCTGCCTGCCTCTGTCTCCCCAGTGCTAGGATTAAAGGCGAGCACCACTACACCCAGCTTCAAAGATACCTTTTTAGATGGGGACTCCCATCCAAGTACTAACCAGGTCCAACCCTGCTGAGTTTCAGGCATCTCCAGTATGGTATGGCCAGGGATGAGATAAAGTCCCACTAAGTCTCCCAGACTGCCCGTGAACAGGATCTCCTTCCTCCTGCCTCAACTTTCAGAGAGCTAAGACCAGAGGAGTGTACCTGGCTTAGCATTTCAGTTCTACAGACAGCCACATGACTCCAGCCGAGGACCACAACTAAGATATGAGCCCAAACACTTAATGTGCACGCTTGGTGGCAGGCACCTCTTAAACTCATCCCAGTGCCCACAGCTGGCTCTGGAGGGGCCTACCTACTGTCTCCCCAAGCCGAGTCCAGGGTTTCTGGCTCCTGAGGTTCCAAATTTACCCATACCACCTTGGGAGAATGATTGGAGATGCCAGTATTCCCACAACACAAGGAAGCCCTAATCTTCTCCCGGGAATGGCTCAGGTTGAATGGATGGTATCACCCCATTAGCATCGGCTTCTATTTTGGGGGGACTCACTTACCAGGGCCTTCTAAAGAGAATCTCTCAGGTGACACACACTTTTTCATATCCCAGCACTCAGAAGGTAGAGGTCGGAGGATTGTGAGTTCCAGATCAGCTTAAGCTAAGCTAGACAGTAAGAGACCTTTCCTTGTAAAACCAACCCGGGGACTAGTGAGATGGCTCAGTGGGTGACGGTACCTGCCACCAAGCCTAATGACTTGTATTTTATCTCAGAGACCCACACGGTAGGAGAGAATTGACTCTCACAAGTTGTCCTCTGGCTTCTGCGTGCACGCATGACATACATCTGGGAGCCACGCCCTCCGGCGCCTCACTGGGGGGGATTCTAGGCAAGTGCTCTACCACTGAGCCACAAAACAAACAAACAAACAAATCAAAAATGAAAAAAGACTAAAGTAAACACAAAAGATGGTCTCTGTCCTCCAGGAGAGGCTGGCTCCGTTTATGTGCAGGCTGGCTCAGGGAGAAAAACAAGGCCAAAGTCACAATAGTTAGCCAAGTTGGTAAATAAGATGCGAAAAGAAATTTTCAACCAATTTAGAAAAACACCTCTTATCCAAGGGAGCTGCTGCGAGCTTCCAACGTCAGCACACAGGAGGCGGAGGGGGGAAGATCGAGAGTTCAAGGTCATCGCCCATGAAGGGCAGTGTGGACCACACCATTCCTTATCTCCAAAAAAGGAAGCAGGAGGAGAAGGAAAAGAAGAATTAGAGTGAACAAACTCTGAGGCCACTGAGACGGCTCAGTGAGTGACGGCACGTGTCACTAAGCCCGATGACCTGAGTTCAACTCAGGAATGGCCGCGTTGGTAGGGTTTTAAGGGAAGAGAGGGACTGGAAAGATGACTCTGATTAAAAGCACTACAGGGCTACCACGCCAGGCAAGGAAAAAAATTTTTTAAGGAAGAAAGAAAAGAAACTTGGGCCGGGTGGTGGTGGTGCACTCCTTTAATCCCAGCACTTGGGAGGCAGAGGCAGGCGGATCGCTGTGAGTTCGAGGCCAGCCTGGTCTACAAAGTGAGTCCAGGATGGCCAAGGCTACACAGAGAAACCCTGTCTCAAAAAACCAAAAAAAAAAAAAAAGAAAAGAAACTACTTCTTGCTCTTCAAAAGGACCTGGGTTTAGTTCCCACCACCCATGTCTGGCAGCTCATACCACCTCTGACTCCAGCTCCAGGGAATCTGATGCCCTCTTCTGAACTCCACAGATGCACAAACCCACATTCACACAAACACATATACACATGACAATTAAAAATGAAATCTCGGGGCTAGAGAGACGGCTCGTGGTTAGCACTTGATCTTGCAGAGGACCAGGGTTTAAGCACTTAGACGGTGGCTTGAAGCTGTCTGTAAATCCAGTGCCAGAGGATCTGATGCCTTCTTCTGAACTCTCCGGGTATCAGGCATGCACCTGGTACACACACACACACACACACACACACACACACACACACACGCATGCATGCAAAACACTAATACACACAAAACAAAACAATTAATAATAATAAATAAATAAAAACTTTTACAAAAAGGAACAGAAACTCAAACTAGCACTTTGTTCTATACGGCCACATACTCCTCAAATCCCTATCAGAGTGGCCCCACCATCAGGAAGGCTCCTACAGTGGGGCGTGGTGGCTCTTAGCACATTTGAGACAGAAGCAGAGCGAGCTCTGTGAGTTCAAGGCCAGCCTGATCTACATAGCAAGTTCCAGGCTAGCCAGAACTATACCTTGTCTCAAAAAAAAAAAATTTTTTTTATATCTTGCAAGATGGCATATGCCTTTAATCCCAGCACTCAGGGAGGCAGAGGCAGGTGGATCTCTGTGAGTTCAAGGCCAGCCTGGTCTACAAAGCGAGTCCAGGACAGCCAAGGCTACATGGAGAACCCCTGTCTAGGGGAAAAAAAAAAAGATGTGGGCCCCTAAATCTCATGCCCTAAGAACTATAAACTGAAAATTCCTACCCAGTCTGCAGTATTCAGTTGTAGGCATAACAGGCCTGGATACATTTGCTGGGCGCACTCCATGCCCCGCCCCCACGCAGGGAGACAGCCTTTCTCCCCAGCCTGTGACCATCATAGGAAGAGATGGGAGACTCCCATCTTGACACTAAGAAGGGGACGACGGCAGAGAAACTGCCTCCTACTGCTCAGTTTTGGCTTTACCAATCTGACAGGGTCTCACTGTGGAGCCCCAGCTACACAATGTAGACCCCGTCTGGGTCTTGAACTTAATAGAAGAGATCCTCCTGCCTCTGCCTCCCCAGAACAGATTCCTAAACAAGAGCTTCTCGCACTTGGGATCTGAGAGCCCTAAATCTTCGTGTGGAACAGACCCCTCTGGTGAAAGTGGCCCTTAGGCCCCAGAGTGAAGTAAACTGTAAACTCCACAAAAGAAATTAAAGACACCAGGTGGGATGAATCCAGATTTAAGCACTTTGCCTCTGGGCTAATGTTCAACCAAGTTCAGTCTTACAACCAACGCGGTAGGAGGAGGGAACTGCCTCCTGTCCTCTGACCTCCACACGCAAGCTGGGATATCGCATGCACACACGCACACGCTCCCACACACATGCATGCACACACACACACAAAGTTTATAAAGTGCTTGGAGCACAAAGACAAGGACTTAAAATCAATCTCCAGAGCTCATATTTAAAAAAAAAAAAAAAAAAAAAAGCAAAGGATGAGAGTCGGTGGAATGGCTCAGTGGCTAACCCTGCTTGCCACCAAAGCCGATGGCCGGAGGTCAATCCCCAGGACCAGCAGCATGGTGGAAGGGGAGAACCAGCTCCTCACAGTTCTCTTTTAACTAAACACAGGTGCCTCAGTGCCCTGTGCACTCAGAAGAAAAACTGGGGGTAAGCCGGGTGGTGGTGGCACACGCCTGTAATCCCAGAACTCGGGAGGCAGAGGCAGGAGGATCTCTGTAAATTGGAGACCAGCCTGATCTACAAAGCAAGTCCAGGACAGTCAAGATTATACACAGAAACCTTGTCTCAAAAAAAAAAACAAACAAACAAACAAACAAAAACAAAAAGAAAGAAAGAAAGAAAGAAAAGAAAAGCCAGAGGCGGTGGCGCTTGTAATCCCAGCACCGGGGAGGCAGATCCCTGAGGCTCACTGGACAGGCAACCAAGCTTACTTGGCAAACTCTAGGCCAAAGAGAGACCCTGTCTCAAAACTCAAGGTGGAGGGGGCTAGAGAAATGGCTCCGTGGCTAGGAGCATGTACTGTCCTAGCCAGAGGACTCACTTTTGGTTCCTAGCACCCATGGCAGGTGACTCACAACTGCCTGTAACTCCAGGTCCAGGAGATCAGTCACCTCGGTCTTCCACTTGTGCCCTCTCCCCCAGAATTAAAAATAAAATAAATCTAAACAAAACCAAGGTGGAGCCGGATGTGGTGGCGCACGCCTTTAATCTCAGCACTCAGTAGGCAGAAGCAGGCGGATTACTGTGAGTTCGAGGCCAGCCTGGTCTACAAAGTGAGTCCAGAACAGCCAAGGCTACAGAGGACCCTGTCTCAAAAACAAAAACAAAAACAGAAAACAAAGTGGAAAAACAATACAAAGAAAAGAGCTCCTAAGAAACAAAACACCCAAGGCTAAACTCTGGCCCTCTCCTCTGTCTGTCTGTCTGTCTGTCTGTCTGTCTCTCTCTCTCTCTCTCTCTCACACACACACACACACACACACACACACACACACAGATACACTTAGACAGACAGACACACACACACACAGAACTATACATCAGGCCAGCTTGCTCTAACTGTCCCTAGAGCCTTAGGTGCGTCCTGACCCAGCCCCCACCTCTTCTCCTGGACCCCTCAGCCCCTACAGGACAAAACTACAGGGCTGGCAGATAAACTCCAGGATCTCCAGATCAGGGTACTCTGTAAACGAACAGTAGTTCTCAGTAGAACTGCGTCATCCCTGACTTATCTGCAGTCCAAATTTAACCAGGCGTCCTTATTTTTATTAGCTAAATCTGGACTTCAGGAGCAGGTGGCCCTGAAGGAGGGAGACAGGTGGACCTGCAAATAGCTCCAGGTCAACCAGGCTCCGCTTGGGGGTCAGGAAGAAAGGTGTTTGCGATGAGCGTCCTACACTCCCTGTCCAGAACAGGGCCATGACTCACCCCACACCCATAGAGGGATAAAGTCCATCCATGGAAGAAAACCTAAATGCATCTCCAACAAGCTGGCATTCTGAACCTGCTGTCGTCCTGCTGACAGCCATCACTGGGATACTGGGTTTTCAACTAAGCATCCAACCACAGGCCGTGTCAGCTGGGTCCTTGTAGAACCAAGGTCCTTGTATGACCCAAGCTGGGTGCAGAGGCAGGGGCAGAGGTTCCTCTTGGGTCATAGGGCAAGGCATGAGGAGCGCTGCAAGGGGAACCCAGGCTCCCCAGCTTCCCACACGTCTCCTGTCCACCGTCAGTAAGCCCCTGAACCCAAGTGACCATCAAAACAGGAAGTCCAGAAGGGAGGTAGAGTCAGAGAAGCATTACTCTTCATTTATTTATTTTTTTATTTTTATTTCCTTAACCTGTGGGTAGAGACCCACTTGGGAGGCGGGGCACTGAAGGACCCTTTCACAGAGATCACCTAAGACACAGGTGTTACAATATGATTCACAACAATAGCAACTTTCATTTATAAAGTAGCAACAAAATAATTTTATCATCAGGGGTCAATACAACATGAGGAACTGTATTAAAGGGTCTCAGCATTAGGAAGGTAGAGAGCCACTGGCTTTGTTATTGTTGTTGGTGTGTGTTATGTGTGCGTGCAATCGCATGCAGAAGCCAGGAGCCAACCCTCAGGGATTGTTCCTCCAAAGGAGTTGTCCACCTTGTTTTTGTTTGTTTTGTTTTTGAGACAGAGGCTTACTATGTGCCCCAGTTGTCCTGGAACTCACTGTGTAGACCAGGGCTGGCCTCATGCACAGTGATCCATCCACCTGCCTCTACTTTTGCCTAGCGATGCCTGCACCACCCGAAGGCCTTGTTTGTTGGTTTATTAAGACCAGGTCTTTTGCTGGTGACCTAGCACTCACCAAATAGGCTAAGCAAGCTGGCCAGCAAGCCTCAGGGGTCCATCTGCCCCCATGTCCCCAGTACTGGAATGACAAGTGTGCACTGCCATGCCTGGTCTTTTACAGGAGTGCTAGGTTTGAACTTGGATCCTTCTGATTGGTGCCAAGCACTCTATCTACCTATCTCCCCAGCCGCTCAAATCAGGGTTGTCAAACCACAACATGCCTGCTGACCAGGGGCGCTCCAATCATCCAGGCCAGGAATCCATCTTTCTCACCTATAAATGTTTTCATTCCCTCTGATGAGGGGAGGAGATGAAAGCGGTACCCAAGGTTTACAAATCCATGGCTTGGGCTGAGCCCAGAGCGTTTCTATCTAACTATTCCTAGGCCTAGGCCTGGAAGCTTCTAGCTTCCAAACAATCTAATGTTCTGCAAGCCCAGACCTTGAAGGCTTCACCTTCTAGTCTCTGCCTGCTAACCTAGGCCTAGAATATTCTCAGCCTCTGAGACTTACTGCTGAATAATCTCACCCTTTCTAGTTAACTCTAGCTGGTTGGTTCAATTCAGCTGTTATAGCTCAAAACTCCTCTCGAAGCTGACTGATTTTTGTTGCTGTTGTTGTGGTTGTTGTTTGTTTTTGTTTTTTAAGACAGGGTTTCTCTGTGTAGCCTTGGCTGTCCTGGACTCACTTTGTAGACCAGGCTGGCCTCGAACTCACAGTGATCCGCCTGCCTCTGCTTCCCGAGTGCTGGGTCGAAGCTGACTGATCTAAACTGGCTTCTTTCCAATTCTCACTGAATTGCTTGGGTTGGAAAAACTGCCTCTGAACGTCACAAACTCAGTTGCATTCAACTGATCTGCACTGTGCTCTCTCAAACTTCTACTATACTGTCTCCACCAACTCCCTCGCTAACACACATACACACAAAGACATTCTCTCTCTTTCTCTCTCTCTCTCTCTCTTTCTCTCTCTCTCTCTCTTTCTCTCTCTCTACATTGCTCCTAAGTAGCTTCTCTTTCCTGTCTGTTCTCATGAGAGTTGAGCTTATCTGATCTCTGACTCGATTTGTCAAATCTTTCTCTGATTCATCACTTTGTATGACCCTCAATTAGACATCATTGTTTGGGATGAAAGGTGTGTACTAAATTCCAGCCAGAGGGATAAAAGGTGTGTCATGTCTACACTCCAGCCAGAGAGATTAAAGGTGTGCACTAAGGGTGTGTCTGTATTCTAGCCAGATCACACAAAGACCTAAGTCTTTGGATGTGATCCCTCGCTAGAGCAGCCATGTTGCGGAATTAAAATTCCTCTATACTCTCCTTCCTTATAAGTCTCTGTTGGGACTACTCTACTCTCTGAAGGGTCCACGTCTCCGTCTCTCTTCATCTGGGAGTGCCTTTATGCAATCTGTCCTAGGACCTGAGAGGTCTGAGGCAGGAGGATCATGAGTTCAAGGACAACCTGGGCTACATAGTGAGACAGTGTTTAAATACAAATAAAGAAAATAAGAAAACACCACAGTGTGAGGTCTGAGCCCTCAGCCAGGATCCTGTTCTGTTCCCGGGAGCTTCTGAATTAAACCTCCCAAATCTTGCTTTTCAAGTGTCTGTCAAGGTTTCCACAGGCCCCGGGCAGCTGGCTTGTGGCACTGGCTGCTTGCCACACACACACACATCTGAACATCAAGATGCAGGACAAATCACCACACTGGGGAGTACAGCGGCAGGCTTGTGTTTAGGGGAATACATAGGTTCGGGAAACTGACAGGATGTCCCTTGGAATGAAAGATGTCCCTGAAAGACACGAGGACTACTACGAGGGTGTAATCCCAGCATTTGGGAGATTGAGGCAGGAGGATTGCCCTGAGTTATAGGTTAGCCGGAGCTATAGGGTAAGGACCTAGTTAGCGTAGGGTATGTTTCAGCCTACAGACAGACACATACAGACATACACAGAAATAAGTGAGGATTCCATTTACTCATTCTGTCATTCCAACACGCAGCCACTCAACAAGTGAGTCTCCAGCTCCCCTCCCCACTTATATCTAGTACAATCAAAGGGACACCCTTGAACAGCCAAGCAAGACAGCGAGAGGAGAAAGCCAGGACAGTATGGAAACACAGATGTGGCAGGCTCTGGGGGACAAAGCATAACTAGCCAGGTCTTGAAGTTTGAAAGAAAAGAGGAAAATTCTTTAGGTTTACACAGCCTCCCTTAGCCAGGTGGACAGAAGGATCCCTTGAGTGCTGCCAGGTGTCACAGGTGGGCCAAAGTGGGAAAAAAACCCAAAACAGAAAACAAAAGCCAGGGTCCAGGCCAGGAGATGCTGACTGTGGTCCCGGAGGTCACACTGAAGACATGGTGAACATCCCATGCCTTCTCACCAGGGAAGCTCAACTCAGGTCTCCAGCAACCCAGCTATTACCCAAGCGTGCACGCCCCGACCTTTGCACATGCAGCAAATGAGCAGCTGCCTCTGAGACCTCTATTATTATGTCTGCCTCTCGGACTATCTCCAAGTACCAGGCATTAAACCGCCGCGTGTGTCAGAGGCCGGGCTAGGCTCCTGGGAGCCTGCCTTAGATGACAGCAAAAATTACACTAGTATACTGGAAAGAAATGACCCTTCTCCCTTGTGTTTAGAAGGCAAAGCACTTAAGTAAGTTAGGCAAGCCTCTCAAGATACTGTCCCCAAGACCAAACTCCGAGGACCAATGACCAGACAAGGAGAGATCCAGTACTTCCTTGTTAGCCGGCTGGGATCCACTGGGACCCTTAAGAGTTGGAACTGGCAATTTTCTAGGTCATCCTTGGGGCTGGTTATACAATGAGATACAGTCTAAACCCTTCCACAGCCCAGAAGCAGGCTAGGGGGTTCTGATAGGCCCCCTCACCTCCACGCTAAGGCCTGTTTCTAGGTCTGCTGGTAGATTCTCGAAAGGGGCCAAAGTCAACCTCACACACTCCCGGATCACTAAACAAAGTGACTTCGATGGACCGACACGGGACACTATGGGCACCCCCACTTTGATGCCCCACTGCCCAGCCCCTCCCAGTTGCCAGCCACCAGCCTCCTACCACTTCCTCTTG